>NC_056737.1:1238776501-1238819001 GCF_019279795.1 Protopterus annectens | reverse complement strand
GTCAGAGACATATCACTGTTAGACATCAGGTCATGCAGAAAATGCATATGCAGAAAACCCTGTTAATCTAGCAATCCTGTATGTGTATAACAACCATACTCTCAATCTGTACCCATGCCTGGAGCTTTGTCCCCCATATTGTTGGGCTGTCTCCACATGTCTTGTCCTGAGAGGCATTTACACCTACTATCTGTGAAGCTGTAGCCCTCACACCTCTATAATTTCCTCCATACAGGCAAGGAAAAGGGGCAAGCCCACATGAAGGACTTAAGTATAGCACTGTGTTGCTTTGGCATTGGCTAATGGAAAGACAACACAGCTGCTTTGGATGCAAGTAGCATGTGGGAGACACCGAATGGTGCACAGGCCATCACCTGCTCATGTGCATTACCTACAAAAGTCAGGCTACTGCCTATGCAACACAGATCTGAACCCATCTACAGAAAGACAGACTGTGACTACACAAACCTAACCATTTGCATTACTCTAAGGAAACTCTGCAGCACTATAACAGGTATGTCAATCACGTAAGCTTGTAATGGAATGGAGAAGGCGGAATGCAATGATGTCAAATAGGACATTAAACACTAGGTCACAACAAGACCTGTTGGACTGACATGCCGCTGCCCGGCACCTATGGCCATTCCTGCTTGCCCTGTCTGCATTGACATGATCCACATCTCTGGCCCCTGATTCAAACCAGTAAAGGTCAGCTCATGTATGACTACTACTGGAGTGTTTGTTGTCCAATAGCTACCTGGGATGTTGTAAATATTCATATGTCAATTGTGAATGCTACTGTGATACATATGCTTGTCTTACAAATGTAAGATACTTATATAGGATATGCACATAGTACACAATAGGTGCAGAAGTGTGTGTTGAACAATATGTAATATACTGCACCCATACCTGACAACTGTCCAGAGTTTTTATAGACTGACCACGTGTCTGCTTCATATTTGTAGTCAATGTCTCATACAGTTATGTATTGTCTGGCACATCACTGGCAACCCATTAAAGACTGAAGTCATAAAATAATAGCTTACATTTGATTGTCAGATTGCATATCCTGCAGAGTAGACCCGTGAATGTGACACCATTTTTGCTGGCAACTAAGTGTGTTTCAGCTAGATTCATAAAGTGACACTATTTTCTGGCCTTTGCCCACTAGTGCTGTGTGCCTTTGTGCAGATGCCATGCTCTAACAGGAGCTAGGTGTCTTAGCATGACACCCATGGCAATGCAAGCATACCTTGTCCTGTAGGATGCCGACATTTGTGCAGTCACTGACACCTGCTTTGTAGCTGTGGAAAGCACACTCACCTTGCCAGGTTATGTTACTCATCCCATCATACATTTAGACTCCAAATGGAGGAATGCAAAGCCACACGAGGTGGAGTGTTGAACATTATCATACACATACACACCTCCAGGCTGGCCAAACAGTGTGACGCATGGGAGACATCCCGAGTGCAGTTAACAGTTGCTAAAACACCTACTCAGTTCATAGTTAGCTACAGGCCTCCAGCCATGACTATGAACACCCACTATACCTATTGGCAATTACTGGAATCTGTCAGGATTCTATCATCTACCCTGCTCCTGGGTGACTTCAACTACCCAACCATAGTGTGCATGACCTATGCCACCTGAACATGAATGCACAGAGATTCCTCGGCTTTGTCAATGGCAATGCAGTAGGTCAGCCGGTCAACACTCATACCACAGTTGGAAATATCCTGTACCCGGTACCAAAGTGAGTAGCCATTGTAGCACTCCTACACTGTCATCTTACTTGTTAAGATCTGACCACATAGCCATCATTGTTCAGGTCTCCATCTCTCTTGCCTCCCCTCCCACTTCTCAGGGTCAAACAAAATTAACTCTACACAAATGAATATAAATCAACTCAGAGCAAGTAAAAATAGCTTCACAGCCAATGGCTCATCATTTGGAAGTAGCAGTACTGTCCTAGCTCACACCACAATATCATGTGGGCACCTACATAGCTGTATAGAGTCAGCAATACCTGACAGGACACCATCATTTCCCCCAAGGTAGAATAAACATCCATGGTGGACAGCAGGAATACACAAATACCATAATAGGTGGAAATAATGGCTGGACAGGGCCAAGAAGTAACAGGTGCCTTACTGGAAGCAATGTCACCTTGGTGTGCACAAGTAAATAAGGTCACAGGTGAATTACCTTAAGGCTATCTTTGAGTGCAAATTGGACACATCCACCGAGGCCACCCTCTAGGCATTTCCACACATGTGTCTGCAATCCCAGAGGCAACACACAAATCTGCTCTGTAGTGGTGGTCTACAACACCAAATATACATATGGCATAAATATAGGCAACTGGCTGCAGTCAGATGAAGTGTAAACATCACCCTCCAGTCCCCCCATTGGTACACATGTGCATGCACAACACCTGCCTCCCTCCCCTCATCATCAGAAAGCAGGTCCATAATGCCCTTTCAACGGCAGCACACAGAAGTCTCCATAGGCCTGATACCATCCGTAGTTTTATCCAACATGAACACAGGCATGGGCTCTCAGATCCATTCTGCAATATAGTCAGTCAAAGCCTGAGCACCGCTGTCATCCCATCTGCACAGAGGACAACCACTGTCATCCCTATACAGAAAGGTGGAAAAATCCATTGACCCAGCCAATCATGTGCACATCAGCCTAACTAACCTGCTCTGCAAGGGCATGGAAGGCAATATCAAGGACATTATAAACAGGGACATTGGCAACATCAAAACACCTAAACCTGCACAACATGGTATTGACAAAGGGAGATCAGGCCTGTTAAACTTGTTTGATCTCTGTGAAGTGGTCAGCAAACACAAGGACGAGGGGAAGATGGTGACCATTGCTTCCTTCACCTAGCCCAATTCTATGACAGTAATCCCCAGTCAGCCAGGATACATACGCCTACACAGCTAGGCATCAACCTGTATGTTACTAGATGGGTAGCTAACTGCCCCAATGATAGTACCCACTCGGTCAAAGTAGTAGAACCCACCTCTAGTAGTAGATTCTTCCAAAGTGATATATCCCAAGGATCGGTCTGGGGGCCTCTACTGTTTGAGATATATGTATCTGAGCTACAGAACAAAAGCAGTGGTCTGTGGCTGACCAGGTGTACAGATGCTTGCTAACTGGCCACTGTCTTACATTCCCTTACTGATGTGAAAATCCCCCAAGAGGCCCTCTCCCACCTAATGGCTGGTACAAGAAGCATTTCCACAAACTGAATGCCAGGAGAGGCATCATTCTCCCTGCTGTGGCAGATGTCATCCACACTAATTATGACAGTAATAATGTACTGAGCATGCAATCAGTTGTGAGGCAACTTGTGCACCAAGGTTGGTAGCAACCTAAGAGTTTCCCACCATGTGGGCACCATTGCACGGAAGGCCATCTACATGGCTCACCTCACAAATATGGGTATGTCAGGTATGTCATCCAGGAACCAGGAGGCCACAATATCCATTTACTCCACCCTTATCAGATGCATTACCAAGTACAGTGGCTCCTTTGGCATGTACCTTGCCAAGCAAGTGCAGCAGTTGCAGAGACCACAGAGGTTCCTGACCAGGCAAATCCAGGGTTTGTAACACCTATGCGATACAGGTAGGCTGAAAGCCCTGACCCTGTACTCAGGGTCATACAGACTGATCATGGGTGACCTGTGTCTGGCATACAAGGCCATTTCCAAACCAGAATTGATGACATTTCTGCATATCTGTAAGACAAACCCCACTCATGCATCATGCACGCAGGGCTCTCACCTGGTCTGTGACATGTATAGTACTTGTTGGCAGGATAGTGTAGTGTCCCACACAATACACTGTCTGTAAAATACACTCCCTCCCAATGTCTAGCAGAGTACGTGTATATCCCTTTTGAAGAAGAAGCTGGAAAACTGCATGGGAAATGGATGGGACACCCGTGGGATCTCATGGGTGTACCAGATGGACAGGGGAAACAGGTGCTAGCTTGGAAGGGACATGGGCAAATGTCTGGGCCAGTCTTATGAGGGCATCAGGACCAATAGCCTGGTATCATCTTATGAGGCTAGGCACCTAGTACTTTACATGTTTCCTGTATGTATTGCAGACTGTCCTTCCATGTTGTCTGGAATGAATCCCTGTAAGTCTGAACTGTGTAATTACTGCAGTGATGCTGTATAGTCTTGTTCTTTCACCAGTTATCATCACATATCATTACACCTTGTCATTGTGTGTGGTCTGTATAGCAGTAAGTCACACTCCAATAGCCTTGGTCTTGGTCACAATTATCATTCTGCTACTAGGCCCATCACACAGTAGGATTTGTCACCCTTTGTTGTGGGCCTTAAAGTAGCAGTGAAAGAGATGGATTGCAGCAGGCAGAACTAGCATAAAGTCTGCCCTGAAGGTCCCATAGGTGTCACAGCTGTGCCAGCCTGTACCAGGAGTGTCTGTGTGTGCATGTGTGTGTGTACGTGTGTGTGTGTGTGTGTGTGTGTGTGTGTGTGTGTGTGTGTGTGTGTGTGTGTGTGTGTGTGTGTATGTGTGTGTGCATCAGCAAACATAATACTGCAAGGTATTAATTTGCATATGCTGTCTTCCCCTCACAGCTGAACACAGGGCTTGGTGTCCCTCCCCCTCACAAACTGAGGTCAGTGTCTTAGCGGAATCCCATGATGAAGGTGGTCATAGTCAAGCACTGGTGGGGTTGTTGTTGCCTGACTCTGTACCTTGTTTGGTATCCCAATTTCACCCACCATGTCCCCGCATGCAGTCAGTATGCCCACACATACCCAGTCCCCAGCAGCCACAGATCATGGACAGCTTAAGAGTGGTGGCATGGAACAGGTTAGTGTGCTGGGTATGGCGAGTGTGAGTGTAGACACCAGCCATAGGCAGAGAGCAGGTGAGGTCACACCCAGACAGATGGACAGGGGTGCTTGACAGAGGACTGCTGTCCGTCAAGCCCCTGTTGCACGTACCACGACAGGTGTCACCAGATGCATGCTACGGTCCATCATGGAGGCACATGCATGTACTGATTGCAGCATGAGACAGATTTACAGGGTCATGAATGCAGTGCTCCCTGCCATGCGTGACAATTTTCATGGCATTTCTGATGCCATACGTCATCTATCTGATGTCGTGGATAGAAAGTGGGGTGAGACATTGTCACTGCTCGACTGTGCAATATCTGTGCTTGAGCATGTGGTGGAAGTATGGCATCAGCCAGGTAGATGTAGGTCAGCAACACGATCAGCTGTGAGCCCATGTGGCCCTGCACATTCACAGTCCCGTAGTGGCACTGCCAAAAGCACTACCAAAGGGAGGGCACTGTCCACACAACACCAGAGCAGGCCATAGGCACATTGTCCTGGCCATTCCCATCAGGGACGTTGATGCAGCAAACAGCAGTCACCATCAGGGAATAGTACTGTATCTGTCCTTGGGCCTGGCGGTGCCAGTAATACTCCTGGCAGAACCAGTTGCCACGTCCCTGCCGGGAGATGGTAAACCATACATCCTGCCATGTATGGTCAGTGGCTGTCCAACATAGCCCAGTGTTAGGCATCCACATCGCTTGATGGTGTGCAGACAAACACTCACGCATTCCTATCACAGGCCAGTCACCACCAGACACGCACAGCTCCTCTGCATGACCCATTTAAACATTACCTCTCCACACACACACACACACATATTATGTCGGCCATATGGCCCAGCTTAGGCCTTTGGCAATCCAACACCACACCCTGTGCATGTGATGATACTTGTCATGCTGTGTAAGGTGCTGTCTGTTGTGAGTAGTTATGGGTACACATTGTGGTGTATGTAGCTTGTTAACCATGATGCACTATTGCTGTTAGTACTGCTGACTGAATGTAGTGTCAGGTACTGTATTCTGGTAGTGTTCCAGGTGTCTGTGTGTCTGCAGGCTGTGGAACTGCTGACAGTAGCAATGCTGGGTAAGGCAGAGTGGAAACACAGTGACCTTTTCATAGCCAAGGTACAGCTGTATATGTACATGTTTACCAGGTGTGTTTACATGCAACAGTGTGTGAAGAGCAATTGTGGCAGACAGTGTGACCTTGCATACATACCCTTGACACAGCCACCTAGGCTTCATACATGTCACCTGGGTGTTCTGTATGACCACAAGCTCACACATTTAGAGGAGGTTACTTGAGTACTGGAACTAGGTCCCCTCACAAACTTAGCCATTACTTTAACTGCAACAGATTTATCTATCAGCACCTGTTGCCCCTACCATTTCTGTGACATCCACTCAACTGTTATTCAGTTGATGTGGGTATGCCTGGTACTGTGTATGACAGGTTTGGGGTATTTATTCCTGACACAGATCAGCCTGTGTTAGTCTAACCTAACAATCACCAGCATGTGTGTCTACTATCCATATCCATGTCTGGCCTTTTGTGCTGGTAGTGTATACAGAGTCATAATCCTTGGGTCAGCTAATGAAGGGATGAGCACACCACTACCTTCACAGTCTTGCGAACAATAGCACTAGGAACATAACACAGAAAGCACAGCAGTACTGTAGTGTGGCAGTGTCTGCCACTACTATTGAAGTGGGAGACAAATGCAGGGGCTGTTAGGATTGCCAATGGGGGGGTTCAGAGGCCCTTAACATGTTAGAGCCATCTGACACACACACACACACACACACACACACACACACACACACACACACACACACACACACACACACATGCACACACGCACACACATGCACATCTCTCCATGGGGACATGCATTGAGACACACAGGCACATGGAGGTGACACTTATCAGAGTAGATGACCTACCCATCTATTAATGTAAAATACACAGTGATACAACCATTGGACCATGGCGGCTTGGTGTTAGAAACTGTGCAACTGTGCTTGTACTGTGGATGACATCTGTATGGGCTGACAGTAGGTTGGCAATGGGGGAGTTCACAGGGTGGAAGAAGCACACAAAATGGTATAGCACATACACACACTGAAGCCAGCCCCAGGGGCTGTGCATACAAAAACACATGCACAGTTGCCAATAAACATAGTAGTAACCTTATGTATCCACTTGTATGTACTATATTGCTGCTTACACATGACATGCTCCACATAGATTATATGCCTGGGACATAACACACAACGCCATACAACAGGTAGTCTTGCAAATGGCTTTATGGATGGTGGGATAACCCACCAGATGTAGCAACTGGTCTCATCTACTGCTCCTACAAACCTGCCCAAGTGATAGAGTGACAGACCTTGTATCTGCATGATGCATCAGTTAGTTATGATGCCTGATGCAGGCATGTGTGACAGTATGGTAACTGTGACATATTTGGCAATGATCTCACGGGTATGCTCATTGTCACGGGACACAGACCACATATAGGTTGCAAGCATGTGGATATCCCATGTATATCTGTACAGATGACTGGTATGAGCTGTATAGTGTTACATGGTGCATGTGAGGCAGATGCCATTAACAGGGTCTTTAAAGTAATGTAATGGGTAGGGGGTCAACAGGCCTTAAAATGGTATAACCTACACACACAATAGCCACAGAGGATATGCTTCACACACACACTTCTATAGTTGTCGGTGTTGCGATTAGCACCCTTACCTTTCTGAGTATTTCCACTATAGTATTGTGCAGTTATTGCACACACCACAGAGCTCAGAGGGCTGACAATTGTATACAGGTACATCTAAGATGAATGACATCAGCAGGCATTGTAAAATAGGGCAATGGGAAGTGTACTGGGTGGTGCATGCCTCAAAATAGTATAACCCACACCCCCAGAAGATATGATTCTCAGCCAAACACAGGGATGATGTGATTTTCACACACACTCACACAGTATCACAGTTGCCAGTATTGAGTTTAGAATCCCTACTTATCTAATAATATGTACTACAGTTTTACACAGTTATCACATGCGACACAGATCTTATAGGATTTCACAGTGTTGCAAGGTATGTCTAAGGTGATTACATCAAGAGCCCTTGTAAAGTATGGCAATGGAAAATGTACTGAGTGGGAAGGGCATCAAAATACATTACCCTACATACATACACACAAACACCTTCACACACACACACACACACACACACACACACACACACACACACACACACACACACACACACACACACACGCACACACACACACACACACACACACACACACAACCTTGACACAACTGAGTATAGTCCCCCTGCCTATCTAGTTATCTGTACTATACTGTTACATAGTTATTACTCACACCACTAAGCTATAGGTTGAGTGGTGTCCAAAGGTACTTCTAAGGGCAATGACATCAGCAGGATTGCTAAAGTAGGGCACTGGGAAGTGCTGTGGGTGGGAAACTACTCAAAATACTTCAGACAGCAAACATACACTCTTACACACACACACACACACACACACACACACACACACACACACACACACACACACACACACACACACACACACACACACACACACACACACACACACACACACACACACACACACACTTGCCAGAACTGGAAATAGAACTTCTGCCTATCTAGTTATTTATATTACACTGTTACATAGTTATTGCATACGCCATGGGGATTAGAGGGCTGGGGCTGTGCAAAGGTACTTCTAAGGGGAATGACATCAGCAGGACTCCAAAATTGGGGCTCTGGGAAGTGTACTGTGTGGGAATGGCCTAAAACTGTTTCACCTACAAAGAAACACACACACACTCACACAGACTTATATTTGCCAGACCTGAGATTAGAACCCCTATCTATCTACTTATTTGTGCTATACTGTTATATAGTTATTGCATGCACCACGGAGCTTATTGGACTGGGTTGTGCAAAGGTACTTCTAGGGGGAAGACATCAGCAGGACTGCTAAAGTGGGGTACTGTGAAATGTAATGTGAGGAAATGGCCTAAAACTGTTTCACCTACAAACAAGTATACACACACTCCCACAGACTTACATTTGCCAGATCTGAGAACAGAACCCCTGCCTATTCAATTATTTGTACTATAATGTTGCACAGTTATCACATGAGCTACAGAGCTTACAGGGCTGACAAGTGCCCAAAGGTGCTTCTAAGGTGAATGACAGCAGAACTGCTAAAGTTGTGTGCTGAGAAGTGTACTGTGTGGGAATGGCCTAAAACTCTTTCACCTACAAACAAATACTTACACACACAGACTTACATTTGGCAGGACTGAGATTAGAACTCCTACCTAACTAGTTATTTCTATTCTGGTGTTACGCAGTTATCACACGTGCTACAGAGCTTATAGTGCTGACAGCTGTACAATGGTACTTCTACAGTGAATGACAGCAGCAGCTCTTGTGCAGTAGGGCAATGAGAAGTGTCCTGAGTGGGAACAGTCTCCTAATACTTAGACCTAAAGACACACACACACACACACATACACACACACACACACACACACACACACACACACACACACACACACACACACACACACACACACACACACACACACACACGCAGGTGAAGTGATATTAAAACCCCCACCTCAGTACTATTACACAATGGAGCTCACCTTCATGCTGGCATATGCAACTGGCTATGACTGCTATGCCACTGTCTGCAGCAGAACATCACTTTATGCCATTCAGGGTATCTGTGTGTGTGACTCAATCTGTGTGCGTCCCCCTGTGTCTCTCTCTCTCTGTCTATCACTGTCTGTCTCTCACTTCCCCACATCTATGTGAGTGTATGCTTGACATATTGTTATCTGTTGCCCATATATATGTCTGTGTATCACACACAACAGATGCAGATATATCGCATATGGGCCACCTACAGCTAGCTGAGGGTAATCTTGTCTGATGGGTGCATGTAGGGACAGTTAAGGTGTACATAGCTGTCTGTATGCAAAGACATATATACACAATACAGTTATACAGTCCGATGTGGGTTCCTTCATGGCCTGTGATTCTCTAAGTGTAGGAGCTTGCCCAGTGTGACCTTCTATAGTGAGAGTGGGACTCCATTCCAGAGATAGGTGTACTCCGGTCCAGGGTTTTGTGTGCTACAGCCATACCTCCCAAAAGTAAACAGGACTTTTCCTAGGGTTACTGGGTTTGTTTTAGCAGACATTTTCTGACATGTCTGAACTCTGACACTGCAGTGTATTGTGTCATTACCTAGTGACAGACATCCTCAGATCATCACAGTCCTTTACCAGAGGAATGCAAGATGTATGATGTACAGACCAATATTATGAATCCAACTATGGACATTCTTGCCCAAAAAGGCCAGTTGAAAGGTGTGGTTACAGATGGTTGACTGATGAATCTGTGTAAACAGTCCAGCAACTTGGTGATACACTGGCTGGGGATCTCCTGCTTGTGTAGTATTCTTCTTACCTGAAAAGTCATATCCTGGTGTGGCCATACCTCTGAAATGTACATTTTGTGGCAGATGGCCCAGGTGTTTGCCTAGAAGTTTTGTCCAGTCTACATAAACTTGTGTTTTTATGTTACGTTAGTTGCATATACTTGAAGACTGATGTTACAAACTAATGTCAGACATTAGTGTTTCAGACTTCAAAACCTTCAGACACTTCCTGATAATGCAAAATCCCTTATCCTACTAACTTCTTCAGTATGTAAGGGCAATATTTACAATGTATGTGGCTGTCATTGTGCCTTTGTCCCACTTTTATGCAGAACCCTGTCCAGATGTCTTGCTGTCAGAGGTTGGGAGGTATGGATGTGGGTACAGACTGCATTCTACTGTGCAGAAATGTCCATTATATGTTTAGTATATTTCACATAGGACTGTGACTTTCAGGTATGTCAGTGGCAGAACACTACAGAGTAATGTGGTGAACCACTGACAGACTGTTGTGTATAGGTTGGCAGTTTGCTATTCTGTTAGTAGGGTATTGGCCCTGAAAATATTAATAACCCACACAGACAAGAGTGCAGCCCATGTTAAGACATGTCAGCATGCAGAGGCCCTGTCCAGCAGGGACACAGGTGGGATCACAGGACTGTATTATGTGTTTCCTGTGCATTTATATAGGGAACACATCACTAAGGGTATTGAGGCACTTGGCTTGCTGTTGACATGAAGTGTATTCCACAGATGGGGAGTGTGTGGCACATGTATCTGTCACACCAACAAGCCATACTGATATCATAGCTCAGGTTGATGCTGCGCCTGCAGGTTGATGGAGTAGGCCTTGAGTTCCAGATGTGCAACAGTCCCATCAAGGCAGGGTCTGGATTGCTTTGTATACCAGACAGGGGTCATCTCAGCAGAGTCTGTATGGAACAGAGTAGAGGGACAGTGCTGTTAGCCTATCTGTGTAGGGTAGGTGTTTGGGGTTTGGGGTAAGGCCTTAGTGTTTGCAAGACCCTGGTGTGTGGAGTCTACATGGTCTGTGGTGTATAGGTTTGTGGAGTTCTAATGTGTATTTGCCTCTGAGTTATCCATTGTTTAGCTTTTGTTTTTTTGCAGACCTCCATGTACATGGGTGTGTATTGTGTATTTGCAGGTGATGTTTACTGACTCCATACACTGCATGGCACCTATGTTACTGCACAATTTGTTCTGGTGTGCACATTCTCCATTTGTCTGGCCAGTGGTTCCCCTTCACCTTATGTGTCTCTTTGTCCTTCTGTAGTCCAGTCACAGGCTTTGGCCACAGTGGCTGCTGTTATGTATTTGTAATTCTGATGTGGGTGGAGTACATGCCGTTACATCACACATAAGGTTGTGGACTTCACACCTCTGAGTGTACCTATTTAGCAGGTTGTACATCATTACACCACTCCATTTGCTGTGGTCCTTAGATGGTTTGTGTTGCAATATGTTATTATGAGGCTACATTTTGCCTAGCTATCATACTGTCCCAGACTGACATCTGGACAGGCCCAAATATGGCAATTAGCCAAAGGCCCACACATGGGAACAGGGTGTTGATAATGTTCTGCCAAACCTGGACAGTTGGGAGACCAGTATTGTAATTGCTTGTTTGCTTCCACACTGTCTGCCATTGCTGTTTTGACATTACTTGTTTTTCAAATAGTTGGGAGGCAAATGCAATGTTAGGACAAGCAGAACAGATATACAAGGCATACTTGTGCTCCTTCTGTGACAACCTGTGTCATTCCAGGGGTATGGCTGTTGGCCAATGACATGTTGACAGTGCTGACACAGAAAGGTGGCTGCCTTTTATACACTGGCAGTACACTGACCTTCTGGTACCTGCTGTCCTACTAGGAACGATACCTCTCAACCTTAGAGAGCCAGACATCTGGACAAAGCTATAAGTAATTGTGGGGACAGAGGCCTAAATATAGGGACCATTTTTAAGTATTGGCCTTACAAACCTAGAAAGGTGATTCAATAACATGTTTTGCATTAGCATGCATTTTTCTATAGGGTACGAAGTCTAACACTACAATCTGTCATTATTTTCTGACCTTAGTCTTACATGATTTGCCAATGAATTGCCAGACAACCACTATTTCAAGATATACAGACCACAACTGTGATGCTAACCTCTGGACATTCTACAATAGGTTTGTACAGTTGAGAGGTATGGTAGGCACTGTGTAGGTTACTCCAAGCTGTGTACTGTCCATATGTGTGGCCCTAGTCAATGACCTGCCCAGCTTTCCTGCAATAACAGATATTGATGCATGGATAGTGTGTATAACTCCTACCCTAGGTGTAGCTGACATGCAGATTAGTTGCCACTGCAGTTCTTGGAACATGGCCCTGTCAGCCACAGTATTGTACCTAGGCCACTGCAACACAGCAGCCGGGAGTAAGTGCTAGCCACATCCTGACAGTAGTAACAACACATATACATAGCACATTGACCCCCTGCATACTGTGGACATGCAACAAGTTATCATGTAGATTGGGACAGGCCTGTCAATCTGTGCTCTGCTGCTATTTCCCTGCAAACATAAATGCAGTTCTATGGGAATATCTGTGTGTGTGTTGGGGGGGCACACCTGTCAACTGTACACATTTGCACAGACTGTGCTGCTATTTGCTTTAAAGTTTGGTTCCATTTAGCATAGTATTGTGCCCTGTCTTGGAGACTAGTGGCATATCACTGAAGACCACAGGTCAGATTGTAATGGCATATTTTTAGTTTCAGACTTCTTACCCTTCAGAGCCTTATTGCAACTGCAACACCTGCTGTACTATCACTGTGTAAAGTCTGTAGGGGAGTATTTCATCATTGTCACCATCTGGGACCTTTGCCAGACATTTCTTAATGGTTTTCTACAGCTGACTTGCTGAGTAAGGCTGAGGGATGGGTATGACATCCATGCCTGTGACCTATGACCCCCCCAGTTAGTTGGCCCCACACATATACTACAGTGGGATTTGTCACCTTGGGTACTACTGCATAGTGAGGGGAAGCAAGTACTGGGCAAACATTTCCTGGTCTCCCACATAGCTGTCAGTTGTCTGCTGCTATCTGAGTAGGCCACCCCATTCCCTTGCATGCATACAGCGATACCATAGCTATGCTACCACAACATACTAATCCAATCATTTATTGTTAATAAGACTGTAGCACAGGTGACTGATTTGCTTGCAGTTAAAAGCATTCTGTAGAGTCTCTTTGCACCTTTATCTGTTTAAAAACTTTCATTTTGTGGCTTTCTGTAGTGTTTGCTGTCTAAAGAGTGTAGGCTAATAGCTTTAGTATTGTCCTAGTTCAGATTTGTGTTAAATGGCTGCTGGCTAGTGGGGGTTGGTTATTTTGTGCTTTTTTTAAAAAAATGTTGTCTAAGGTTGTATCTTCTAGTATTTAAGCCCTAACTTTGAGAAGATTTGTGTCTATACACACTGAGCAGAGTGGAGGAGGGGCGTTGACTAGAACTCTGATCTGAGATGTATAAGTATCCTGTTTTTTGGCTTATTTATACTGATTATTGTTTTTAGCAATTCATATATAGCACGTTTTATTGCCTGCTGCATAGTTTTTACTGCATTTTATTGCTATTAACTAATCTGCATGGGTAACTGATTTGTTTGCAGTTAAAAGCATTCTGTAGAGTCTCTTTGCTCCTTTATCTGTTTAAAAACCTTCATTTTGTGGCTTTCTGTAGTGTTTGCTGTCTAAAGAGTGTGGGCTAATAGCTTTAGTATTGTCCTAGTTCAGATTTGTGTTAATTGACTGCTGGCTAGTGGGGGCTGGTTCTTTTGTGCTTTTTAAAAAAAAAAAAAGTTGTCTAAGGTTGTATCTTCTGTTATTTAAGCCCTAACTTTGAGAGGATTTCTGTCTATACACACAGAGCAGAGTGGAGGAGGGGCGTTGACTACAACTCTGATCTGAGATATATATATAAGTATCCTGTTTTTTGGCTTATTTATACTGATTATTGTTTCTAGCAATTCATATATAGCACATTGTATTGCCTGCTGCATAGTTTTTACTGCATTTTATTGCTATTAACTAATCTGCATGGGTAACTGATTTGTTTGCAGTTAAAAGCATTCTGTATAGTCTCTTTGCTCCTTTATCTATTTAAATTTTTTCATTTTGTGGCTTTCTGTAGTATTTGCTGTCTAAATAGTGTAGGCTAATAGCTTTAGTATCCCCACCCTCCCTGTAGGTGTCTTGTGTTATATTTGGTGGCTTTGCAGTTGCCCTTCCCTACTGTAAATTTGATATGGGACACTCCTCCCAGTCTAGTGTCATTAGCTCATTCTACCTAATACAGAGAAAAAAATTAAGCTTGTTTCCTGCCTTTCCTGTAAGTGGTCTAGACTGTTTGTAGGCTTCTGAGCCCCTAAGACTTTCTGTGTTGGAGGGAAGCCTTCTAGCTTAATTTTTTTTCTTAGAACTAGCCAGTTTTCTAGTTTCAGCACTCAAATCTGTTTCTTTGAACTCAGCACCTGTTCAAAACTCATTGTAAGCACTAAATAAGCTGCAAATTACTACAGCAATCAACTTTCCTCACTTGTCTAGAGGAAAGCAGTTTTTAGTGCTTAATAAATAAACACCTATCTAGGCATGTCTAAGGGTCAGCTCCCGGTGATTTCTCCTGTCTATCTGATGAATCTGGGCATCTTGGGACAATGCAGCAATTGCCTCATATACACAGACAACCCTCTCCTCCCACCACCCAACACTACAACCTGAGAGAGATGCACTTATATAGCCAAACTGGAAGCAAAGCTCTCTTCACCCAAGAATGGACTAGACAGTCAAGAGGAGAAGGTAAACACTTGTACCATACCACACTCATCACATAGTCCCTCAAAACCTACACCACCAAATCGCACACATAGAAACACAAAACACACACCTACACAAGCATCAGGGACCTCCAGAGCAGAAATGCAAGCAAACTCCACTCCCCAACACAACCCAAATGACACATATCCCACAAACTCAGAGTGCCACTCAAGCACAGCCCATAAGGCATAACAACATACCCAACACTCTAGTCATAGGTGACTCTATAGTCAGGCACAGTGATGTCCCACTCACCAGGCTAAACAAGGAGAAAGTTACTGTCAGCTCCCTGTCAGGTGCCAGGATCCACCACATAATGCACGCAGTCAGGTCGCTCCACAACAAGTACAAATATGACACTGTCATTATCCATGTTGGTGTGAATAACCTGAGATGTACCTCCCTGGACTACATGAAAAGAGACATGGAGAAGCTCCCCGATCTTGTAGCCCAGGCAGGTATGACCCTAGCCCTGAGTAGCATCCTGCCATCACCCAGAATGATACCACAGTACAAGGACAAAATGATTGACTTCAACAATTGGCTAAGCTTCTGGTTTCATTCAAAGGGGATCCAGTATTTATCTGCCTGGGATGACATGATCGACAGACCACGATGCTTTGCCAGAGATGGCCTGCACCTGTTGTCCTTGGGATTTTGGATACTGGCTAAGGCTCTTGCCACCCCTATAGTGCCTTTTTTAGGCAAGGTTCAAATGACAAATTCACCACCGTAACTAGTACAAGCAAGCAATATCTGAGGGTAATGCTACTCAATGCTAGAAGTCTAAACCTCAAAATGCACTCACTCGAGGCACTCCTTAAAATGGAGAACATTGACATCTGTGCAGTGACAGAGACCTGGTTCAAAGCTCCAGAGAGCACCCCTGCATTACCAGGCTAAAATTCATGCCACACCTTTCGGCCACCTAACCCGGAACGAAGCACTAAAGGTGGAGGCGTGTCCATATTCATTAAGGATATCCACACCTCCAGGCTAGTTGCACAGCATAATGCATCCGAGATTATCCAAGTGCAACTAACTCTGGGCAAGACCGCTATCCAAATTGTAGCTTGCTACAGACCTCCCACCATGCCCCATGATTCCCACTCCTCATTTCTTGATACACTGGAAAGTATTAGGGTACAACCCAACACCCTAATAATGGGTGATTTCTGCTACCCCACCATTAACTGGGAAAACTACTCATGTACCAGTTCTTTTGTTCAACGTTTTCTAGAATTCATAAATTCCAACGCCTTGGATCAACTTATTCACACCCGCACCAGGGGCAGCAATATCCTAGACCTGGTCATTACCAACATGGGCACCCGGTGTTCCACACCAGAAGTCAATTCCTTGTTGGTCAGATCCGATCAAAAGCTAATCACCCTAGACATGCACATCCCGCACCCACCCCCAATTAGGGAAAACACCATAAAAAACTTCTCCAAAGTCAACTTCATGCTTCTTAAGACAGAAGTGGCAAACTTCATGACACCCATGCAGATGGACAATAGAGGTACGACTGCTGAATCCTACACAAAGGCACTTTATAAACACTTATACAAGTGCATGGATCATGCTATCCCTAATAGAACCAAGATGCTATCCTCTTAAAAAAGGTAGCCAATCTGGTGGTCCTCAACCATAAACAAACTCTACAACAGAAGAAAGAAACTGTTGCAAAAAAGAGTAAAATTCCATGACTGGAGGAACTCCCTGGTCAACCTCAGTAAAAAGCTGAGATTCCCCATAAAATCCTCCAAAGCTAGTTACAAAAACAAAATTGCCACTGACTCTAAAGACAACTGCAAAACATTATATAGCTATGTCAAGAATCTCAATGGCAACACTCAGATATGCTCTGAGTTACAGCACAATGGCACTAAATATACAGAACCAACTGATATTGCCAACATCCTGGCAGAGAGGTTCAGTGCTAACTTTGCCCCCTCTCACCCCCTAGAGGGCCCATCTCTATACTGGAAGAATGCAAAGTTCCTGTAATCACGGCTGCACAGGTAAAAAACACACTCTCCAAAGCCAAAAAAAACAGCATCCATGGGACCTGACAATATCCCAGGCTGCGTTCTACATGAACTACAGAATGAACTGGTGCTCTACCTAAGTACCATGTTCAATCATAGCCTCATCTCAGGCTTTGTGCCCACTGAATTGCGAACGGCGACGGTTATCCCACTCCACAAAGGGGGAGCCACGACGGACCCCGGGAACTACCACCCCATTAGTCTAATGAGCCTGATCTGCAAGGCCACGGAACATATCATCATGCAACTCATAAACAAAGACATTGGTAATCTCCAAACTCTGGACCCTACCCAGTTCAGATTTGTAAAAGGCAGATCATGTCTCCTAAACCTGATTGACTTCTTTGAAGTAGTCAGCAAAGCCATAGATGAGGGTAAGGTGGTTCACACAGCTTATCTAGATCTTGCCAAGGCTTTCAACACCATCCCCCACTCTGGAATTATAGATAAGCTCACTAAACTAGGTATAAATCCCTATGTCACAAGATGGGTTGCCAACTGACTCACAGACAGAACCCACACTGTGAAAGTATAGCAGACTCCAAATCCGACTTCAGACCAGTGACAAGTGGAGTACCACAGGGTTCAGTCCTGGGTCCTCTCCTGTTTGGTATCTACTTCTCTGAAGTACAGGCTAACACAGAATGTCTTTGGCTAACAAAGTTTGCAGATGACTGCAAACTAGGAGCCATAATCGAAACTACTAACAATGTGGACATACTACAAAAGGGCCTCACTGAGACAGATGCCTGGTGTCAAAGCCATGGCCTGAAGCTCAATGCCAAAAAATGTATTGTCATCCCTTTTGATAAAAACTCTGTACCCATGAACTACCACATAGCTGGTAGTCTACTTAATGCCAAAAATGTGATGAGACCTTGGGACACAGGTGGACAGTAGTCTTGCCTTTGATAATCACATCACCACAGTGGTCAGGAAATCCTTCTACATGGCTCACCTCATCACAAAAGGCTTCTCATCCAGAAAAAAAGAGGTCATTGTTCCCCTCTACTCATCACTCATTAAACCCATTATAGAGTACAACGCCCCTTTTGGTATGTACCTCACAAGACATCTACAACAACTGGAAAGGCCACAGAAATACCTCACAAAGAGGATTACTGGCCTCAAACAGATGCCCTACACAGACCATCTCAAAAAATTCCAGCTTTACTCCGTTGCATGTCGCCTACTCAGAGGCGATATCTGCCTAACATACAAAGCTATGTCAAACCCAGAGCTGTTGGACATGCTCCACTTAAAGAAATCCCAATCCCTCAGAGCTACATGCTCTAGGGACCTAAACCTTGTCACCACAATAAACAGAACATGCTGAAGGGATAGATTCCTGTCCCAGAGACTTCCCATACTCTGGAACAGACTACCTATCTATGTCAAACAGAGCTCCTCATTAGCACTCTTCAAGAAAAATCTTGATGATTGGATGGGAAATAGGAAATTCACCCCAGGGAATCACTTCTGTGGCTCTGCTCGACAGGGGCAAAGGAAAATAATTTTCTTGGGTGGTGAAAGTCAGGATACATTTTGGCTAGGCTTATATAGGCCCTAGGGCCAATAGCCTAGTACCTACCTATGAACAAATGAACCTATGAACCTTGTGCCTGCGGCAGTTGTGAGGATGGTTCTTGAGGGCTGCCTATGTCAGATGCATGTGGTACACTGCCTATACATGGTAAGTTGCAGGTGGAGTGATGTGTGTGTCATTTATTTTAATGTGTCTGCAAGTCAGAGAGAGATGTCAGTCCCTGGGTCCCTACAGTGTCATTGTGTGTGGTATGCATTGCCTCTTTGCCAAGGCAGGGCATACTGGGCATGCCTCCATCTGCCTACAGGGGCTGGCTCAGGGGGTTCCTCCTCCAAGTCCCTCTGTGTCTGTGGGAACCTTGGCAATGGTGGGGGGCTGTGTGGCCCTTCCCCTTGCTGTTCCTGCTGCAGCTGTTTCCACAGGATCATATTGTGTAGCATGGCACATATTAGGAACACGTGTGCACATGTGGCTGGAGAGTTTTGCAAGGCTCCACCAGATATGTCAAGGCAGTGGAACCATGACTTGAGCATCCCAAACACATGCTCAATAATGATCCTGGTTTGTGTGTGTGCCTCATTATTGCATTCTTGATTGGGTGAGTGTGCATTTCTGATGGGTGTCATCATCCATGGCTCCAGTGCATAGCCAGCATCCCCCCACTAGATGGCCATATGGGATGTCCCTAGTGGCAAATGCCTGGTACAGCTGTGAAGAATGCCAGATGTGGGAGTCGTGATAGCTTCCAGGGCTGCCAGCACACACATTCATGATAATGCCTTGGACACTAGACATGACCTGCCAGTTGATGGAGGGGAAGCCCTTGCGGTTTACATAGACCCTACCCTGTTCACCGGGTGGTGTTTTGATGTGGATGTGCATGCAGTTTGTCACACCCAGTAGCCTAGTAACCGAATACATTTCTGCAGCAGGCACTATACTGACAGAGATGCCTTCCTGCTTACTAAATTGCTAATTTACCTCACTTGCATGGTTTTCATCTAGAGGAAAATAGTTTTTTATTCAGGAATGTCCAAGGGTTAGCTCCTTGTGTTCTCTCCTGTCTATCTGATGAATCTGGGCATCTTGGGGCAATGCAGAAATTGTCTCATGTACACGGACAACCCTCTCCTCCTACCACCCAACACTACAACCTGTGAGAGATGCACTTATCTAGCCAAACTGTAGGTAATGCTCTCTTCATTCAAGACTGAACTTGACAGTCAAGAGGAGAAGGTAAACACTTGCACCACACCACACTCATCACATAGTCCCACTAAATCTACACCACCAAAATCCACACATAGTAACACAAAAACATTCGCAGAGGCTCTCAATAATAATCTGTCTAAGCAACAGAGACCTCCAAAGCAGAAATGCAAGCAACCTCCATCCCCCAACACAACCCAAATGACAAATAGCCCGCAGACTCAGTGTGCCACTCAGCCACAGCCAATAAGGCAAAACAACGTACCCAACACACTAGTCATAGGTGACTCTATAGTCAGGCACACTGATGTCCCACTCACCAGGCTAAGCAAGGAGAAGGTTACTGTCAGTTGCCTGTTGGGTGCCAGGATCCACCACATAACCCACACACTCAGGTCACTCCACAACAAGTACAATGACTCTGTCATTGTCCATGTTGGTGTGAACGACCTGAGACATACCTCCCTGGACTACATGAAAAGAGACATGGAAGTGCTCTCCAATCTTGTAGCCCACGCAGGTATGACTCTAGCCCTGAGTAGCATTTTGCCATCATCCAGAATGATGCCGCAGTACAAGGACAAAATGATTGACTTCAACAATTGGCTAAGCTTTTGGTGCCATTCTAAAGGGATCCAGTATCTGTCTGCCTGGGATGACATGGTCGACAGACCACGATGCTTTGCCAGAAAGAGCCTGTGCCTGTCACCCCTGGGATTCTGGATACTGGCTAAGGTTCTTGCTGCCCCTATAGTGCCTTTTTTAGGCAAGGTTCAAATGACAAATTCACCACTGTAACAGGAACAAGCAAGCAAAAACTGAGGCTGATGCAAATCAATGCTAGAAGTCTAAATCTCAAAATGCACTCACTCGAGGCACTCCTTAAAATGGAGAGCATCGATATCTGTGCAGTGACTGAGACCTGGTTCAAGGCTCCAGAGAGCACCCCTGCACTACCAGGCTATAACTCATACCACACTTTTTGGCCATGCAACCTGGACCGGAACACCAAAGGCGGAGGTGTGTCCATATTCATTAAGGATATCCACACCTCCAGGCTAGTTGCTCAGCATAATGCAGCCGAGGTTATCCAAGTGCAACTAACTCTGGGCAAAATTGCAATCCAAATTGTAGCTTGCTACAGATCACCCACCATACCCCAGGATTCCCACTCCTCTTTTCTTGATGTACTGGAAAATATTAGGGTTCAACAACCAAACACCCTAATAATGGGCGATTTCAACTACCCCACCATTAACTGGGAAAACTACTCATGTACTAACTCCTTTGCTCAACGCTTTCTGGAATTCATAAACTCCAATGTCTTGCATCAACTTATCCACACCCCCACCAGGGGCAACAATATCCTAGATCTAGTCATTACCAACATGAGAGACCGGTGTTCCACACCTGAAGTCAACGCCTCATTGGTCCGATCTGACGATAAGCTAATTACCCTAGATATCCATTTCCTGCCCCCACCCCCCCATTAAGGAAACCATGATAAAAAATTTCTCCAAAGCCAACTTTATGCTTCTTAAGACAGAAGTGGTGAACTTCATGACACCCATGCAGATGAACAATGCAGTTACGACTACTGAATCCTACACAATTGCACTTTATAAGCACTTACATGAGTGCATGGATTGTGCTATCCCAAACAGAACCAAGACGCTATTCTCCAAAAAAAGGAAGCCAATCTGGTGGTCCACTGCCATAAACAAACTGTACAACAGAAGGAAGTTGCAAAAGAGAGTAAAATCCCATGAGTGGAGGAGCTCCCTGGTCAGCCTCAGTAAGATGCTGCGATCTCTGATAAAATTCTCCAAAGCTAGTTATGAAAACAAAAGCACCACTGATTCTAAAGACAACCACAAAGCATTCTCTAGCTATGTCAAGAATCTCAATGGCAACACTCAGATCTGCTCTGAGTTACAGCACAATCGCACTAAATATACAGACCCAACTGATATTGCTAACATCCTGGAAGATAGATTCAGTGCTAACTTTACCACCCCTCTCACCCCCTAAAGAGCCCATCCCTATACTGGAAGAATGCAAAGTTCCTGTAATCACGGCTGCACATGTAAAAACCACACTCTCCAAAGCCAAGAACACAGCATCCATGGGACCAGACAACATCCCAGGCTGTGTTCTACATGAACTACAGAAAGAACTGGCACCCCACCTAAGTACCATGTTCAATCTTATCCTCACATCAGGCTTTGTGCCTGCTGAATGGTGCACAGCGATGGTTATCCCATTCCACAAGGGGGGAGCCACCACGGACCCCAGGAACTACTGCCCCATTAGCCTGACGAGCCTGGTCTGCAAGGCCATGGAACGTATCGTCATGGAACTTATAAACAAAGACATTGGTAATATCCAAACTCTGGACCCCACCCAATTTGGGCTTGTAAAAGGCAGATCATGTCTCCTAAACCTGACAGACTTCTCTGAAGCAGTCACCAAAGCCATAGACAAGGATAAGGTGGTTCACACAGCCTATCTAGATCTTGCCAAGGCTTTCAACACCATCCCCTACTCTGGAATTAATGATAAACTCACTAAACTAGGTATAAATCCCTGTCACAAGATGGGTTGCCAACTGGCTCACTGACAGAACCCACACTGTGAAAGTAGCAGACTCCAAATTCGACTTCGGACCAGTGACAAGTGGAGTACCACAGTATTCAGTCCTAGGTCCTCTCCTGTTTGGTATTTACTTCTCTGAAGTACAGGCTAAGACAGAAGGTCTTTGGCTAATGAAGTTCGCAGATGACTGCAAACTAGGAGCCATAATCGAATCTCCTAACGATGGGGACATCCTACAAAAGAGCCTCACTGAGACAGATGCCTGGTGTCAAAGCCATGGCCTCAAGCTCAATGCCAAAAAGTTCATTGTCATCCCCTTTGTTAAAAACTCTGTACCCATGAACTACAACATAGGTGGTCATATACTTAACACCGAAAGTGTGATAAGAGACCTTGGGACACAGGTGGACAGTAGTCTGTCCTTTGATAATCACATTGCCACAGTAGTCAGGAAATCCTTCCACATGGCACACCTCATCACAAAAGGTTTCTCATCCAGAAAAAAAGAGGTCATTGTTCCCCTCTACTCATCACTCATTAGACCCATTATAGAGTACAACGCCCCTTTTGGTATGTACCTCACAAGACATCTACAACAACTAGAAAGGCCACAGAAATACCTCACAAAGAGGATTACCAGCCTCAAACAGATGCCCTCTGCAGACCATCTCAAAAAACTCCAGCTTTACTCCGTCGCATATTGCCTACTCAGAGGTGATCTCTGCCTAACATACAAAGCTATGTCAAACCCAGAGCTGTTGGACATGCTTCACTTAAAGAAATCCCAATCCCTCTGAGCTACATGCTCTAGGGACCTAAACCTTGTCACCACAATAAACAGAACATGCTGGAGGGATAGATTCCTGTCTCAGAGACTTCCCATACTCTGGAATAAACTACCTATCTATATCAAACAAAGCTCCTCATTAGTACTCTTCCAGAAAAATCTTGATGATTGGATGGGAAATATTAAATTCTCCCCGGGGATCACCTCTGTGGCTCTGCTCGACAGTGGCACAGGAAAATAATTTTCTTGGGTGGCAAAAGCCAGGGTACCTTTTTGGCTGGGCTTGTATAGGCCCCAGGGCCAATAGCCTAGTACCTACCTATGAACCTATGAAACTAAATCAGGTAATTAACATTATTCAGTGGTGTCCGTGCCAGAATAGTGCAGCCAGGCTTGTGCATGCCCCCAGCCTGGTTTACTGAATAGCCCAGGCTCAGAACTCTGTGTTCAAGCCTAGCCACTATTCAGACAGAGGATTTTCATTTACTGCATCCCAGGGTCTTTCATGATATTTCTTTGACCAGGACATTAAAAAGGAATGTTACAAAAGCACTCAAAGACAAGGAGAATGAAAAACACGTTTCTGGGGAATGGAACGCATGATAATAAAAGACATCTAAATTGGTTCAAATTAAGCCACATAAGCACTTACAGGAAAGGGGTCAGAAACATATTTCAAGGTAATGTTAGAACAGTGTTGAAGACTGAAAACTGAGCATTGAAACAAAAAATACCAACTCTCAGAGGATTTAAATCCTTCTGCCAGTGTATTGGCAATGTACATCTTTGAAATAGAAGCTATAACTAAAACATTATGTTTACCTTACATCATATTTGCATGGTGTTATCACATGATGCGGGTCATTTGGCAGACTTCTACAAGGTAGACCTCAAAGGATTTCAACCCTGCCTGACTAACTGACATACTATTGAGCAGTACTTTATCAAATGAATCCACAAAATAACTTATAGCGTAAATATTAGGACAGTGTTGAAGCTGGAAAAATGAACATTGGTAAACAACATACAACAATGAGGGGATGAAAACCCCTTCCTCTAATGTATCAACAGTGTATGCCTCACGTTATGACTGCAATGAGCCATAGAAGCTATTACAGTAAAACTTTAAACTGCTCCTTATTTCAGTATTGCTTGATGACGCATTGCATGAGGGATGTCAAGATCTTAAAGCATTCAAAGGATTTTTATCTCTTTTAGCCAAAGAATGAGAAGTGTCATTTTTCTGTGCTTACATATTGGCAGCAAAGCTGCTCTCCACTAACTGTCACACAAAATATGGCTACAGATAGATGATATCTGCCCTTTTCTAAACCCTTTTTGGTAATTTGTGTGATAATGTATTTTCAATAAGATTGTTAATGGTGTAGGACAGACATGAAAAGGGCAACAAGCGGATGGGAGAACAAAAGTTAGGATTGAGTGGGATGAAGAAAACAATGAGACATGAATTGATATGAACCCATGTCTTTCACACTGATATCATACATAGCATTCTCTTTACAAGGGCAGCCACTAAAGCTGTCCCATTATTTTTGGTCATTAAGAAAACATATACTTGGGATATGTAGTACATTTGCAGAGTAGATATTCAGAAGTGTAAAATGGCAAACAACACCCATTGGAGTTAAACCCCCCAACCCAGTGCATTAACACAGCAGATATCATTTCATGAGTACACTGAACAATCACAGCATATAGAAAAAAGTTGTTTGCTTAACTGTAATGTGGGTATGTGTGTGCTGTGTTCATTTCTGGAACAGGTTAGAAACTCGAAATGGGAATATAGAACTGAGATAAAAAGGGGAAATACACAGCGTGGTGGTTGCTCAAAACTTCTTACCTCAACAATTCTAGACTAATCCATACTTACATTTTATTAGACAATGTCAAATTCCATGGCAGAATGTACACGCTGATGACAGGAATGTTTCATTTCAGGGAAAAGGAGTGCAGGGTTAGCAAGACAACCTGTGTGGCTTTGAAACCATGCCACTCAAATGTTTAAAACCAGACAGCATTAGCTGTGAATGCTACAAAACCATACATAGGGAATGCGTTGTTAAAACACATATCAGGGTAACAGAACATAGGATAGCAATAAAGGAGAAATACACCTGAATGTATTTGAACCCATGTTAATGTCACTCACATTCTAAGAAGCAGATAATTAGACAAGTATGCCATTGAAACACTCAGAGGGACTGCATTAAAAACTAGAAGAAAACAGGAGAATGGCATACGCTTGTGTGATGAAACCATAATACTGTAAAACAGCACCCATCCCTGAGGGGATTAGAACCTTGCAACCCCAATACACTAAAAACAGACATCATATCATGAATACATTGTACCATAGAGGCCTTCACAGGAAGAATTATTAGCTTTGCCATATTTCACTATTGCTTGATGATGCACACCTAAGCTAAGCTCATTTGCATGACCAATATCAAGATCTTAGTACATTTGAAGGATTTTTCTTCATTTTTGTTATAGAACAGGAACTATTATTTCCCTGAGGTTTTACAGGAAAAGTAAAATTTCTCTGTGGAAACTGACATAAAACATATGATCACAGAAAGATGATTTCAATATTTAAGCCCTTTGTGGGCATGTGAGGGTAGTGTGTTTATCTATGGTTTGACCAGAATAAAGATTGGAAATGGAAGTAAAGGGCAGAGATGAAAAATGAAGCAAGCAAATGATGAAAAACAAGGTGAACAAATGAGAAATAAGCAGGATGGAGGTGGAATAGGAGCCCAACCTGTTAACTTCTTTACTCAAAAATAATGGATGAATTACCAACAGTTGTAATGATATAATGACAGAAATCCTTAAGGTATGTCAAAGTCTGCATGTCTTATGATGAACAATTGTAGCCAGTCAATGTGTACATTAATTAAAGGTCTGTAAAGTTGAGAGGTGTGGGTTGGAGTATTTTTTGTGGCACAGGTGTCCTTATTTTTTATTCTTTATTTTTTTGAGAAGGGAAATGTAGGTAAGGAAGTCAGGGAAGTAAGAGGAGAGGGGTGGTCATAAGGAAAGACAGACATGGCTGACAAGGTGTGTGGTGACAGTGCAGGAATGAAAACATAATGGTGAAGGTGACATCAGACAAACAGAGACTAGAAAAAGGTAAGAGAAGAATTGTACAACTTACAGTGGTGGCTATAAGCACAAAAGAGAGTGGAACACTGGGTTTGGAGATAGGCTTGGGTGTTCGGAAATGCAGGATCTCCCAGATTAGATACAGTGGGAGATTACTCCTCGCCCTGGGAACCATCGCTAATGGGTCCTGCCTTAGAGGGCAGAATCAGTGTTGGGCATGGCAGTGACTGAGAGAGTTGCTGGATCATGATCTCTCTGTGGCCAAAGTGGATACTGAGCATCTTTCCAGTAGCTAACCCCACAAGATCTGCTAGGTCCTGACAATTTACAAAAGTGCCATCACCACGTACACTGGTACCACCTGGTACCAGCCTCCATTGCAGGGCTACCTGATACAGATAGTGCAGGTTGGGCAGGAAATGTAAAGTCAGTTCTGACCGGATGGTATAGAGGTATGTTGGGTGCCTCTGGTGGTGGTGGTGGCAGTGCTGCTGCTGTCATCTGTGATGTGACAGCAGGCTGTCCTGGAATGGTTGGTCCAGGCATCTGTGCTGCAGCAGATAAGGTTACAGAAATGGATAGCCCACCACATTAGTAAAAGTTGAAGTGTACGTTTTTGTTTTATTCTTGTACCGGAACAACAATTTTTTTCTTGGGGAAAAAAAATCGTTGTTCTGTGTGTTCAAAATTCTTGCATTTCAAACTTCCCAGTTCAATATCACATTTTTCGAACACATGTGCTTTTGACAGCATGATATAGACCCTAGAATATATATATATATATATATATATATATATATATATATATATATATATATGTTATATCTTTCGGCTTTTCCCGGTTAGGGGTCGCCACAGCGGAACTCCAGTCCACTAATGATTGGCACTAGATTTTTACGTACCGAGTTGCCAGCCCTGACGCACAACCTTCAACGAAGGCACGCCCATTCACGCATGTCTCCACACAGAAGACACTTTAGCTGAGAGTCAAACAGGACAACGTCTTACTGTGAGGCGACAACACTACCACAGCACCACCACCGCAGTTTTATATATATACACACATATATATATATATATATATATATATAAATATATATATATATATATATATATATATATATATATATATATATATATATATATAGATATGCCATGCACCATTGTAATGTGTAATGTGTACCTTAATGATTACAACATAAGAATTCCTGGCAAGGTTGTGGCTAATGGTTACTGTGCAAGTTAACTTGTGTGCTTGTTAACTTGCTGTCATGTACTGGCATTTTTGGGATGGGGAGGATTGTGCTTAGGACACAAAAATGTATGACATTCAGATAAAAATTGTTTTGTAGATCCACGCATTTTAGTGTAAGGTCCTACTAAAGTGTAGCAGATGGACTATTATTCTTAGATGTCTGTTTGAATTTGTAACAACCATACAAGACCACAGCTGTTAATTTCAGCATTTTCCATACCAATTAGGATATGCCTAAGACACAGACACAGAAAAACACATCCATCTACAAGCATAAGTTTACATAGTCAGAAAATGAAATTGTACTAGCTATGGTAGATGGCTCTTTGCAGCAACTTCAGCCAACCAACCCTTCTGTGACCATGTTGGGTGGGAATTTGTCATCATTGTCAATACTGTGTGTGTATTGAGGATTTTAATTATGATATAGTCCACTGCCTAGTGACAGACATGATCCATATTCCCACTCACAGATTAGTGGCCATAGCACAGGAATGGAGGGTTTCAGCTGGTGACCATCTATTGCACCACCCCTTACACAAACAGAGGAGTTATGGGCCACACTTAACAGAGTCCAGTAGTGTGGTGCTGGTTATCACGCCAGAGCTGGATAGGTCTCAGAGATTTTTTACCGATGATGCCCCAAGTATGTGATCCTATTATAACTATCTGGTTTTATTTTTATCCAATAGTCACATTACATTTTATAGTATCTTTAACTTTTGTGCCATATAGATACATCTGGCATCCAGGTGTAACATCCATATGCACAAGGTATGGGTGAGGTTATAACCTGATATCATTTTTATTTTTATACTTGTTATATTATTTGCATTTGTTGTTGTGATACTGGGTTATACTTACATTGGATATCTTTTGTTTTGGTGTACTGACCAATTCACTGGTGAATCATTCCCTGGCTATGGAACTACCCCTGTCTGATGCTGGAGTAACTCTCCCCTATGATAATGATAAAGGGGATGAACTGACACAGTCAGGTGGTGCAGAATTTGTGTGTTGGATACAAGGAGTGGGACCACCTATATCCCTTCCTCAGCATGTGAGCACAGTCCCTATGTCTGGGCATCTGAAGGACACATTACTGTCTGAGAATGGACAGGCTGATGGGGACACTATAGATAAGGAAAGTGTGGTGCCCCCCCCCCCATTAGAGAACTGCCTGATTCTACTCCTAGCTGTTGTGGGTAGGAGGGCCTTCACAATGGGGATGGTACCACTTCTTATCTGAGGTATGGTTGCTGCCCCCCCCCCCCAGATGTTGGGGCATCAGTGACTGACACCCAGTCTATATGTAAGGCCATCACATAGGCATCTGTGAGTTCCACTATTATCTCAGTAGAGGTTCTCAGGATGATCCAGGTTGTACATGCTGACATGCAGGAATGCATGAACCATTTGTGTGAGTCACTGATTAGACTGAATCACACAGCGGAAAAAAACATACAGTGCCTAATTTGGGTCATTTGTTAGGGCAAGGGGTCATTCTAGTTGCCAGTCAACTGCAACATCCTCAAATGTCAATAAACCTAGCCATGGATGAGTGACATCCCACACCTGCAATGCTAGCACATCCACTATAACGTCAGTTGTGGATGTGTCTACACAAGGGAGAGGCCAGCAGTTGTGGTTATAGTCATACTAGCAATTCCTCCAGCAGATATTGGTCACAATATGGTAATATGGTAACACAATGACATCAAGTCAAGGTCTTGGGACAAACTGTGCATTCCCTAGCAGTGACAGCTCTAAAGGGTAGGGGTGAGCATCTGAAGCTGAGCTATCTATCCAGCATACCTTGGGCTTGTCTCGTAAGCCAATGGCAGAATGTTGTACCATGTTCTAAAGCTGTGGCCCTGCAGTCACAAACTTACACCAACACAGCCCACAGCACAATCCACAAATCTATCGATTCTGGTCATTCCCAACATTGATGACCTTATAGCAGTTGTGACATATCCCCTCAAAGCAGTTTTTTTATTTTATACACCATAGTGGTCCCACTCATACACTTACCTGTGAAAGACATGCCCGCTTATACTCCATACCCCACCTGCACAAATGATAATACCTATGCCCTGGCCTTTGTAAATTACTTGTGTTGTCTGTGTTTGATGTGTATCCTGGCCAGTCTATGTATGGAGAAGCACAGTGTGGTGTTTCTGTATGTATTGGTTTTACTGTATGTATTTGTCTAGCTCTTGAATTGTTAACGTATGTGCAATTCAGTGCCTCTTTACTAGCACCACAGCACACTGCACCTGCCTCCATCTGGCCATGGGCATCCCTGCTGCTGGTTCCTGCTCTGATTCCTGTCTAATTCACCTGCCACTGACTGCAGTGCTGAGGACTGTGGTCCATGCATGAGGCCATTCATGTATATCCAGGCAGTGGACTTTATCAGCCCAAGCACATGTTCTGTAATGTTTCTGGTTTGTGATATGGCACAGGTGGAAACAAGATCAGTTGTGGTTATGAGGATTTTAAGCCAAGTTTCCACTGCAAATCTAGCATCACCCATGAGATGTACCTGTAGGAAATCACCCTTGCAAAACAGTGATAGAGTTCACCGGTGTGGGAGTCATGGAAACTGAGTGGGTGGTATTTACACTCATTGTAGATGATACCCTATGTATTACACACCATCTGATAGCTAATGTACCAATACCCTTTGCAGTTCACATACCTCATTCCCAGTTCATCAGATGGGATCTTTATTTTAATGCAGGTTCAGTTTATGTCCCGCAGTACCTTAGGGAAGCAGACTACAACAGAGAAGTTCCACATGGTGCTTGTCCTGTCTCTTCTGAAGTGCACTTGTCCCCCTCAAATGCTGAAGCATTACATCAAGGAACTAGTGGAGCATTCGCATGACAGCTGCCTGGGAAACTCCCCACTGTGTTCCTGTGGGAAGCTGAAATATCTCTTTAGCTAATATATGTAAAACCACACATACCTTTGTATCCACTGTGATGGGTACTCCAGGAGTCCTGTAGGGTTGCAGACAAGGCTGATGCATGCCCGCACTTTGTTGCTTGATTTCCCTGCCTACACAGTAATGGTCCATTATGTCAATGTTATGGACGGCCTGAAATGTTTAATGTGTTTGGAAGACCTAGTGCCTCCAGGAGGGAGGGAGGGCAATATTGCGCAGCATCTGTAGCAGTGGCTGCTATAAGACTATCTTGCAAATTCAAGTTTACAACAGCTGTGGAAAACTCCTAACTTTCTTCATTTTCTTACACTGCCTGAACATCAGCATCTGATCATGTACAAATCTAATGAGGTTGCAGCATTCTATATGACATTTAAACATTTCTGAATCACTTCCCCATGTTTACTTTGTCTCATAGGTTTACCGGTTCATAAGTATATACTAGGCTAATGATGACCAGGGCATTTATAAGCCTAGGCACACAGTTCGCCCACATTGTGTGTCTGTTTATCATGATCATTTAATAGGAGGGGGGATGTTAGTTAGAAAGTTTCTACAGGTCATGTGAGGGAGAATGTTAGTTTGGGCATAGTTACTGTCTGCCTGCATCTATCAGCGACATGGGGGACAGACCTGGTGTGAATTCAGATTTCTCATCTACTGGTCAGAGTTACACTTAAACAGAGTTATGATGGACTCTGCTTCACATCCAGAGCAATGGCATCCTCTGAGACACATATCTGTCTTGCCAACATGTCCAATTTATGTGACAAATAAAAATTAAATTCTTAGATCTAGTGGTTCTGATGCTGTTCATTTTGTGAATGTGCAAAAGGTCCATCAGACCTGGGTCAAAGGATGTCTTTTATGTCAGGCAGAGTTTACCTCTCAGTAACCTGTAGGAGACTGAGTATAGAGATAGGGACTTAAGATGATCCCTATAGAACAAAGTGTTTATACCCTGGATTCTCTTGGTAAGAAGACATTGTTGGCATTCCAGCTATTGCATATGCATGGTCAGGTACATGCAAAAGGAGGCATTATGCTCAGCAATTGCTCTGATAAGGGCCAAATAAAGTGACACTATAGCATTCTTGGACCCGGATGTCATGTCTTTACTTATACGTTGGGCAACATAGACTGATTTTCTTACTACCTTGGTCACATGATGATCAAAGGCCAGATTACTGTCTACATATGTTCCCAGATCCCTGACAATTGGATCAACTTGTAGGGGGTCTATCAATGCAGTAATTAGACTGGGTGTCTGTTTTCCCAAAAGGCATTATATATGGCATTAAGTTTTAATCTGCGAATTTGCCACCAACTATTTGTCTGTAGTAGACCCTCTTGTAATATGTTTGTGTCACGGGGTATGTAGGATAGCTCCCAGTTTGCAGTCATCTTCAGACTTGGTCAGCCAAAGGCCCTTGACATTAGCCTTTACCTCCAACAAGTAGATGTCAAATAGGAATAGTCCAAGCAAGGAGTACTGAAGTAACCCACTGGTGATCAGTCTCTTAGTGGAGGTGGTCTCACCAATCCTACCTTCCTGAGTCCTGTCTGTGAGCCCAGCTTGCAATCTAGTGAGTTATATAAGGATTTATGTCCAGTTCAGTGAATTTGTCAACTATACCTGAGTGTGGTATTGTACTGAACACCTTAGCCAGGTCCATGTAGGCAGTATGCAACATTTTCCAGTCATCCGTTGCCTTGATACCTTCTCAAAGAAGCCCATCGGGTTTAGTAGGCATGACCTTCCCTTGACAAAGCCAAACTGTGTTGGGTCCAGTGACTGAAGGTTGCCTATGTCTTTGTTCATGCAGAGAACCTCATTATTCACTCATTAAAGTATAACATGGCCAGCCATGTGAGTTCAGCCATCCACATCATGTAAATGACTTTTCTGAATGACATGCACCCTGTGTGTGGCCACTCATTACACAAGTTTTCTTAGCATGATGCAGCAAAGTTTTATGAATTCAGACACCCTGTAGTCTTAAATATAACCTCCACACTGTTTTGCTAATAGTCTTAAATATACACCTCAAATGAGATATAAAAGCAAAATGATCTAAAAATTAAACAGCAAAATTGTTTCAGACTACCACACTTGTCCAACAGTATGGTTAACTCTCACATTGGTTAAGATGTGTATGTAAACTTATGGAACAAATATCACAGCAAAAGGTAGATATTAATGATTTGTGACTGGAAAATGTCTTTACAGGGAAAATTATGAAATACAGCGTCAATCATCATCCATAGGTTCATAAGTTCATAGGATATTACTTGGCTAACAGCTTATGAACCCTTGCAAGCCTAGCCAATATAACCCAATTTTGCCCAATATATGGCCCCTAGGGGCAAGAGGATGGCATGGATTTGTGCCTATGCCTTGTGTATCTTACAGATTGCCTCTGTCCCTGAACGACATAGGCACCACCCCAGGTGTGAATTTGTGATTCCTATCCATTGATCCAAATTGCATTTGAAGAGGGCCAAGGAAGGACTCTGATTAATGTGAATAGGAAGCCTGTTCCAAAGAGGGAGCATTGCTGAGACACTAATCTGTCACTCCAGCATGTTTTGTTTGAGTCAGTCACTTAGTTCACTAAGTTTAAAACCCTAGATCTGCTGACTCTCTTGCTGTTTGACTTGCAGATGTGCAGCAGCTCCATCAGGGTTGGATTTATGAGGATCTTGCAGGTCAGACATGGGTCACCTCTTAGTAGTTGGCAGGAGACAAAGTAAAGGGTATATGATACATTGTTTACACCCTGTACTTTCTTTGTGAGGAAAATCTGAAGTTGCTCCAGCTGCCATAACTGTCTAGTCAAGTACATGTCAAATGGTGCATTGTACTAGATTATTGGTCTAGTAAGAGCTGAGCACAGTGGCACTATAATTTCCATGGATCTGGATACCATACCTTTAATTATAAGTTGTGCCACATAGAAGGAATTACTCTATACTGTGTACACATGGTGGTCAAAGTTCAGGCTACTATATATCTGTGTACCTAGATCTCTTACCTGTGGGATTTACTGTTAGGGGTGTGCTATTGATGTTGTAATTTGCATAGAGTATGATAATGCATTTTTTCGCATTTAGTTTTAGGCCATGTTTCTGGCACCAATCATTTGTTTGATCTAGACCCTCCTGAAGGATGTCTAGATCATTGGAGGATTCAATGATTGCCCCCAGTTAACATTTGTCAACAAGCTTTTTCATACGAAGGCCTTCCACATTAGCCTTGGCTTCAGAGAAGTATATTCTCAACAGGAGTGGCCCCAGCACTGAGCCCTGTGGCACACCACTAGTAACTATCCTCTGGCTGGGTCTAGATTCACCCACTTTAACTGCATACGTCCTGTCAGTGAGCCAATTGGCTATCCATCTGGTGACACAGGGATTTATGCCCAGTTTTTTTAGTTTATTTATAGAGACTGAGTGGGGAATTGTGTGAAATGCCTTAGCCAGGTCGAGGCAGATGGTATACACTGTTTTACCCTTATCCATGGCCTTAATGACTTTCTCAAAGAAATCCAGCAGATTCAGTAGGCATGACCTGCCATTTACAAAGCTGTACTGGGTCAGGCCCAGTGTTTGGAGGTTTCCTATGTCATGTTTTATCAGGTCCATGATTATTCTTTCCATGGCTTTACAAATAAGACTTAGTGAAACTTATGGGTCTGTAATTACCCAGGTCAGTAGATGGTCCCCTTTTATGCAGAGAGATGACTGTTGCTGTCACCACTCTGTTGGGATAAAGCCAGTTTGCAGACTGCGGTTACACGGAAATCCTAATGGGCCGAATAAGTCCTAATTTAAGCTGTTTAATGGGCAACCTGTTATATGGTCAGGCCTCACTGAAGCCATGTTTTTAGCTTTAAAGAGTGCAGTGGCAACCTGTTCTTTGGTGATAGTTGGTGGTGGCAGGGTGGAGGGTATTTCTTGGGGGAGAACTGGGGGTGATTGGGGAGGTGAAATTTGAGCTGAATTTGTTGTCCAGCAGATTTGCTATATCTTCTGGTTGAGTATAGGTGATGCCATCTACAACTAATAACAAATATTGTTGGGTGTTGCCCTTAAGATTGCAGACATAACTGAAAATTGCCATATGGTTATTTTTAGCTTTGGAGGTTATATTTACCTCAAAGTCTGTTTTCAGTGACTTGACTAGTTCCCTGATTCACTTATTTGGACTAATGAGGGACGTTTTGCTCTGTTTTGCACATTCCCTCTTACTTCTTGGCAGGATATTCTTTATTTGGTTGTACAACCTATTAATACTAGGGGTTCACCAGAGTGGCTTGTTTTTGTGATTTGAACTGAGATTATTTCAGTCTGGAATGCCATTTTGATGCAGTAGTTCATAGGTTCAGAAATTCATAGGTAGGTACTAGGCTATTGGCCCTAAGGCCTATATAAGCCTAGCCAATATTACCCTGGCTTTTGCCACCCAAGAAAATTATTTTCCTGTGCCCCTGTCAAGCAGAGCCACAGAAGTGATCCCCAGGGTGAATTTCCTATCTCCCATCCAATCATCAAGATTTTTCTTGAAGAGTGCTAATGAGGAACTTTGTTTGATATAGATAGGTGATTTGTTCCAGAGTATGGGAAGTCTCTGAGATAGGAATCATTCCCTCCTAGGGTTGCCAGCTGTCCGTTTTTTGACCGGACTGTCCGGTTTTCTGAGCAATTGCCCGGTTATAAATATCATTCAAAACCGGACACGTGAAGTCCGGGGTTTGTGCCACCATGAGCGAGTGCCATGCCCGCCCTCCCACTACAGCTGCAGGCAGCAGGTACCATTGATTGCGGTATTAGCGCCGTCTTCTCCTTTAGGGAGAATCATGCGTGCGCATACTTACACCACCAGCATGAAACTAAATCTAATTGGCAGTCGTACCAAATTTTAAGCTAGCAGTTCCAAAGAAGGAGCTAAGTCCATGTGGCAGGTAGAGGATGTTGTCCAGCGTATGAGAGCTCTGGAGCTGAGCAAAGAGAACAATTTGGAGGTAGAAGGAATAAAAGTAAGCACTGATAGTACTTCACAGTCCAGTGAGTCCACAGATACATTTTTCATTTTTTTTTCAGTAGGTAATTCAGGTAAAGAGATTATACAGGAGATTTAATGCATTACATAGTGAGGACTCTTTCTTGAAAGTTTTAATGAATGGCTTGTGACTTTTTTTATATTTTGGTTTAAATAATAACAATTCACAGGGTTATTCTCTGACAAGGGAAGAAGGAAAATGACACGTCTTTGATGCTGGTTGGGGTGTGTTGGTATATTGGACAGTTTTTGCAACTTTGGCTTGAAATCTAACTTTGATAATTGCAGCTGAGATTCGGGTGTTGCTTAGAATATTTTATGTGTAATTGATTATTTTTTCATTACCATGTCCAAAATCTGCAATGCAATATATTTATGGATATTGTTTTACATTACTATTGTCAATGCATTTTTTAAAATTAGTTAATGAAGTAAAACTTATGTAATTCTTGGCTATTCAAATGAGTATTCTTGAAAAGAGATGACATTCCAATGCATGTTGTTACTTCCTTAAAAGTAGAGTAACCTGCTAAATGCAAAGTTAATGCTTTGTTATGAGGTCCTGAACACCAGTGTTATAATGGCTCTTACCCTGTTTACAGAATGAGCAGTGTGGGGCTTGGGGAGGATGATTATATGGAACTAGTGGCTCTCTTTGAAGAGCCGAGGTACAATGATCATTTTTTGAAGTGATAACTGGGTGTCAGAATTTTGTGCAACACTGTTACAGAAAATGAATTTAAGAAGTGTAAAAGCAAATGGGCAATATGTTCCAGAAAAGCTGTAGTTTGACCTTTTCATCTTACATTCTTTGAGGCGGTCAGTTGTACCGATGGATTATCACATCTTTACTGTCAGCAAGATTTCAAGGAACAGCCATGATCAGGAGGTTGGCCATTTTGCATATGTAAGGAATGCATATATGTTTCTGTGACTTTGTAGGGGAGAAGGTATTTAACATGAAGGAAGGAGTATCATGGCACCATGGATCAGAAGTGAGCATAGTGGCAATCTGGAGGCTGACCTGTGAGTGGCTGCCATCACAAGTTTTAGCAAGGGTGAGGTAAAGGAGGCAGCCACCTGGTGTGCAACATAAGGAGGGTGATGGGGCTGATCAACAACAACAGTTTCTGCAGTCTTTTTTTTCTCTACTGGCATTTCTGATGATGGTGCCAAAAGGCACATCAGAGCTTCATATGTGTTAAGTTGTATGAAGAAAGTCACTTGGCTGTAGGAAGCCAGTTTGTATAAAGGTGGTGTAAGTGTACAAATCTGTTTGTTACAGGAAAAGTCAAAGGATATTTTTTCCTTTTGCCTGTACTGAAGGGGGTGTGAATCCAGGTTTAGGTAACGGATTTTCTTTCGTCTTCTGATGACTAGCTGAAGGGATGGATGCTCTATCAGGTGCAGACACTTGGCACTAGTTAAGCCAGTTTAGCAGTATTACCTGCAGTCTTATCCATTTTTTTTCTGGACTATCCACAAATCAAATAAATTCTCTGGTAGTCAGGAAAACACTGTACAGACTCCAGTATTCTGTTTCACAATAGGAAATAGACTATCAGTGTTTGTTAAACTGACTGATTTACTATGCTTTTTTACAGAAAAGGATAGTAAATTGGCTGAAAGCAGGCATCCGGAACAGAAAATAGGGCATTCCCATCAACTGATGCCACGGTGATGTCACAAAATGGGTGGGGCATGGATGGGAGAGGGGGTGGGAATGGGTGGAGTTATGGGTGATGCAAGGGGCGTGACCTTAGTCCGGTTTTAGCCACAAAGAAAGCTGGCAACCCTATTCCCTCCAGCATGTTCTGTTTGTTGTGGTGACAAGGTTTAGGTCCCTAGAGCGTGTAGCTTGGAGGGATTGGGATTTCTTTACATGGAGCATGTTCAACAGCTCTGGGTTTGATATAGCTTTGTATGCTAGGCAGAGATCGCCTCTGAGTAGGCGATATGCGACAGAGTAAAGCTGGAGTTTTTTGAGACGGTCTGCGTAGGGCATCTGTTTGAGGCTGGTAGTCCTCTTTGTGAGGTATTTCTGCGGCCTTTCCAGTTCTTTTAGATGTCTTGTGAGGTACATACCAAAAGGGGGCATTGTACTCTATAATGGGTCTAATGAGTGATGAGTAGAGGGGAACAATGACCTCTTTTTTCCTGGATGAGAAACCTTTTGTGATGAAGTGTGGCATGTAGAAGGATTTCCTGACTACTGTAGCGATATGATTATCTAAGGAGAGAATACTGTCCACCTGTGTTCCAAGGTATCTTATCACACTTTTGGTGTTAAGTAGACTACCACCTATGTGGTAGTTCATGAGTACACAGTTTTTACCAAAAGGGATGACAATGCACTTTTTGGCATTGAGCTTGAGGCCATGGCTTTGACACCAGGCATCTGTCTCAGTGAGGCCCTTTTGTAGGATGTCCACATCGTTAGGAGATTTGTTTATGGCTCCTAGTTTGCAGTCATCTGCAAACTTTGTTAGCAAAAGACTTTCTGTGTTAGCCTGTACTTCAGAGAAGTAGATACCAAACAGGAGAGGACCTAGGACTGAACTCTGTGGTACTCCACTTGTCACTGGTCTGAAGTTAGATTTAGAGTCTGCTACTTTCACAGTGTGGGTTCGGTCAGTGAGCCAGTTGGCAACCCATCTTGTGACATAGGGATTTATACCTAGTTTAGTGAGTTTGTCTATAATTCCAGAGTGGGGGATGGTGTTGAAAGCCTTGGCGAGATCTAGATAGGCTGTGTGTACCACCTTACCCTCATCTGCAGCTTTGGTGACCGCTTCAAAGAAGTCTATCAGATTTAGGAGACATGATCTGCCTTTTACAAACCCAAACTGGGTAGGGTCCAGAGTTTGGAAATTACCAATGTCATTGTTTATAAGTACCATGATGATATGCACCATAGCCTTGCAGACGTGGCTCGTCAGGCTAATGGGGCAGTAGTTCCCGGGTTCCGTGGTGGCTCCCCCTTTGTGGAGTGGGATAACCATTGCTGTGCACCATGGTCATACATTTTGTGTACACCTCTGCTTAGGTTTGTGTGTTTTCAGGATTTGGGAAGCTTGGAAACTAGCTATTCTGTCCTTTAATAGGGGGTAATTTATGTTAGAGAAGTTATTAATGTTTTTGGGGTTAGATGAGGGGGGTAGTTTTACTTTTATTTCAAAAGAGACCACTTTGTGATGTGATCTTACATGTGAGGACATCACACTATGGGAAGAGCAGCACTCTCCCATATTTGTGAATACTACATCAGGATATTTGTTCCCATAGTGAGAGTGCACATTAGCTGCTCCGGGGCATTTGGATTTACAAAGTCAAGAAATCTTTGGGCCTGAATGTTAGTGATCTTGTGTGCCACTCAGTTAATTGAGGGGTAGTTAAAATCACCATGAGAATGGTACTGGGCAGGATGGTGAGTGATTCTAGTAACTTCAGGTATGATGTTTGGGTTTCCTCATTCATGGTAGAGAACCTGTACCTAGCAAGAATGTGGTAACGGATTTTTCCCATGGCTAGTTGGACATGGAGTAGCTCAACCATGTCATATTGTTTGACCAGCCTTGAGGTGTGCTTATCCTATATTTAGGTAGATACACCTCCAGCTTTTGCTCTTTCATGTTCAGTGAGTGGTCGGAACATATGAAAGGCATTATAGCCATGCACTGCCAGAGCACTTTCCATGGCTTTGAACCATGTTTCAGTAACTGCACAGACAACAACCTTCTGTAGGGTGAGGAGAGCTTCCAGGGAGTGAAATTTCTTCTTAAGACTTCTAGCATTGAGCAGTAACACCTTTAGAATGTCCTGAGTAGCTTTTGTTATCTTGGAAGGTTTATCTGCTTGGCAATACTTAAAATAAGGAACTCTAGGGGTGGATAATGCTTTGGCCAATATTGAAAGCCTAGAGGTGACAGGTGAAGACCATCACTGTCAAAGCAGTGTGGACTGTCAACCATGTCCTCCCAGGCTGACAAGTATCGGATGTCTTTGAAGTGGCACCAGTAGGTAAGCCAATTGTGAAAGTTGATCATATTCTACTGGCATTGTAGCACCATCTTTGGAAATGTTAGAATGCTGCTCAATGTTGGGCTCATAACTGCCTGTGATACATATTATGAGAGTGCAATCATGTCTCTCTTCGTATAGTCCAAGGAGGTATTTCTCATAGATTCATAGGTTGATAGGTTGGTACTAGGCTATCGGCCCTAGGGCCTATACAAGCCTAGCCATAACAATTCCCTGGCTATTACTTCCCTGGTCCCCTGTCTAACAGGGTGATTGACATGATCCCTGGGGTGAATTTCCTATCTCCCATCCAAACGTCAAGGTTCTTTTTGAAGACGGCCAAAGAGGTGTTCAGCTCGACATGTATGGGCAGTCTATTCCAGAGTATGGGAAGCCTCTGGGTCAGGAACCTATCCCTCCAGCATGTTTTGTTCATTGTGATGACCAGGTTTAGATCCCTGGAGCGTGTGGCTCTGAGCGATTGGGATTTCTTTAAGTGTACCATGTCCAACAGCTCTGGGTTTGACATGGCCTTGTATGTTAAGTAGAGATCGCCTCTGAGCAGGCGATATGTGACAGAGTACAGCTGGAGTTTTTTTTAGAAGGTCAGCATAGGGCATCTGGTTTAGGCTTGTGATTCTTTTAGTGAGGTATTTCTGTGGTCTTTCCAGTTGTTGCAGATGTCTTGTGAGGTACATACCAAACGGGGCATTGTACTCTATAATGGGTCTAATGAGGGATGAGTACAGTGGGACAATGACCTCCTTTTTTCTGGATGAAAAGCCCTTAATGATGAGGTGTGCCACATAGAAAGATTTCCTGACTGTTGTGGCAATGTGGTTATCGAAGGTGAGACCACTGTCCACTTGTGTTCCTAAGTCCCTTATCACACTTTCAGTGTTTAGTGTACTGCCACTTATGTGGTAATTCATGGGTACATGTTTTTTCCCAAAGGGGATAACTATACATTTCTTGGCATTGAGCTTGAGCCCATGCCTCTGGCACCAAGCATCTGTTTCTGTAAGGCCCTTTTGTAGAATATCCACATCATTTGGGGATTCAGTAATGGCTCCCAGTTTGCAGTCATCTGCAAACTTTGTTGGCCAGAGTCCCTTAGTGCCGGCCTGTACTCCAGAGAAGTAGATGCCAAACAATTGCGGTCCCAGGACTGAACCCTGAGGTACTCCACTTGTCACTTGTCTGGAGCTGGATTTTGAGTCGGCTACTTTTACAGTGTGGGCTCTGTCAGTAAGCCAGTTGGCAACCCATCGAGTGACGTAGGGATTAATGCCCAGCTTAGTAAGTTTATCTATGATTTCAGCATGGGGGATGGTGTCGAATGCCTTGGTGAGTTCCAGATAGGCTGTGTGGACCGTCTTGCCCTCATCCACGGCTCTGGATACTAATTCGAAGAAGTCAATCAGGTTGAGGAGACAAGATCGGCCCTTTAAAAAACCAAACTGGGTGGGGTGTGGGGTCCATTGTTTGAAGGTTGCCAATGTCTTTGTTTATATGATCCATGATAATGCGTTCCATGGCTTTGCAGATCAGGCTTGTCAGACTGATGGGATGATAGTTCCTGGGATCCAAGGTGGATCCCCCCTTGTGGTGTGGGATAACTGTAGCTGTGTGCCACTCATTGGGCACAAAGCCTGAGGTGAGGCTATGATTAAACATGACACTTAGGTGAGGTGCCAGTTCAATTTGTAGTTCATGTAGTACACAGCCTGAGATGTTGTCTGGTCCCATGGATGCTGCATTCTTAGCTTTGGAAAGTGCGTTTTTTACCTGTGTGGCCATGATTACTGGAATTTGGCAATTTTCTGGTATTGAGCTGGACCCTTTAGGGGTTGAGAGGGGGGTGAAGTTGGCACTGAATTGATCTGCCAGGATATTGACAATATCCTTGGGATCAGAATATTTAATGCCATTCTGTTGTAGCTCAGGAAAGACCTGAGCATTGTCGTTTAGATTCTTGACATAACTATAGAATGCCTTGTGGTTGTCCTTGGAATCTTTGGCAATTTTATTTTCGTAACTAGCTTTGGATGATTTTATGAGGGATCTCAGCTTCTTACTGAGGCTGGTAAGGGAGTATTTTATATCCTGGGATTTTCCTCTTTTCTGCAACAGTTTTTTCCATCTGTTGTATAGTTTGTTTATGGCAGGGGATCACCAGATTGGCTTCTTTTTTTTGTAGGAGAGCATCTTGGTCCTATTTGGAATGGCACGATTCATGCATGAGTGGATGTGCTCGTACAGTGCCTTAGTGTAGGATTCAGCAGTCGAACTTTCAGTTCCCATCTGCATGGTGTCATGAAGTTTGCCACTTCTGACTTGAGCAGCATGAAGTTAACTTTGGAGAAGATGTTTTATGGAGGTTTCCCTACTGGGGGATGGGGGTGGGATGTGGACATCAAGGGTGATTAGCTTAAGGTCAGACCTGACCAAAGAGGGGGTGACCACTGGCATGGAGCATCGATCTCCCATGTTGGTAATGACCAGGTTTAGGATATTTGAGCCCCTGGTGGGACTATGGATTAGTTGATCCAGGGCATTAGAATTTATGAATTCCAAGAACCACTGGGCTAAGGTGTTGGTGC
>NC_056737.1:1238689001-1238771501 GCF_019279795.1 Protopterus annectens | reverse complement strand
GTTGCTGTTCTCCACTCTTCCGGGACAAAGCCAGTTCTCAGTAATGGTTCCACTAGGTCTTGTTTTAGATTGTTTAGTAATCAACATGGGGTGTTATCTGGTCCCACAGAGGCCATGTTTTTGGCTTTGGAGAGTGCTTGTATGACCTGTTCTTTAGAGATACTCAATAGAGGACTGGTGTCAGGAATACTTTAGAGTATATATCTAGTGGGGATGTGTGGGGTGGTGAAGTTATTGCCAAGTCTTTCAGCTAGGAGTTTGGCAATTTCCTCAGGTTCAGTGTGAGTGGTACCATCCACTATAAGTTCAGAACACAGCTGGGCATTCCCTTTTAGGTTTCAAAAATAGCTAAAGAATGCCTTATGATTGTCTTTAGCTAGGGATGCTTATCTAGACTTGTAGCTAGCCTTAGAGGACTTACAAATATATCTAATTTGCTTGTTTAAGCTGTGTATGGTATTTTTCCTCTGCTTAGTATATTCCCTCCTGCTCTTAGATATATAAGTAAGCACCAGGCTAGCTATCATTGTAGGTTATTTTAAACCTAACCAGTTTTCCTTAGGGAGGATCAAACTCTGTACCACTTCTCTGTGAAGGAAACACCTTAACCATTATCCAACCTCTAGCCCCTTGCAATGTCTCATTCTAAACAAGTTTGTGCTTAGTTTTCTCTTTAACAAACGCACATTGACACATATATTATATGTAATTTTCAAGCTGTGATGTGTATAAGTCTGTAAGAAAGCTCATTGATACTGGAATTCTCATGCTATGGGAGGAGGGTTGGCATAATTATTACAGCCTTCACCTCACAGATATAACGTGCTGGATTTGATTCTGACTGCTTGTTATTGGCTAGCCGTGTCTACTTGTCTGCATACTGATTGATAGCTTAGTATTTACCTATGGACTATAATGTACCATGTTGCAATGTGTTATAAAAGTTTGAGCTTAGTCATCCGAGTCGTGACTATAAAGGGTTCTAGGACCAGTTCATTTTCTCAGTAAATAAATAATTAAAAAAAAATGAAACAGTGCATCAATACAAGTATCCCAGGTACACAGTCATGTCCATGGTGCAGAGACACGATGCTGCAAGCTTAACATCCTCTATGTATGGGCATAGCATGCACATTTCATTTAACTGGGACAGTCAAGAATGACAAACTTGTACTGACTAGGTGTGATAGTGAAATGCATTATGGTATTTATCCACAGACAATGATTCTAAATTCCCTCATTAGTATAAATCTAAAGGACACATTTAATTCACTATAAAGCAAAACTGTTATGCTGCAGAAAATTGCATTAAGATAAGAAAGTCAGGAATTTGGATTTCATTAAAGAAGACATTGCACTTTAATATAGACATATACAAGGAAAACTGGACACCTGATAATATAACTCTTCTCTGTACTGAATCCCAGAGACAGTAGCAACTAGTAAATATAGATGATATTACATAGGACAAGTGTACAGCAGTTATATGCTCTGCTGTGGTGGAGAAATTATTTGCAGTGAAAGCAGTGTGAGGTTATGACAGGTGCATGTCAAGCTGTGGGGAGAAACTACAGCAGAGACCACAATGCAAGATTAAGACAGGTGTGCATCCAGCTATGAAGGGACCTGGAGAAAGGGACATGGTACAGTGGCTTGGCAGGTACATATCCAGCTGTGGGAGTGGGAAAGCAGTGACAGGGGACACAACAGAAGAATGAGAAAGATGCATGTCCAGTTGGGGGCTGTGGCATGGAGCACAGCACAAAAGAGTGACATTTACATATCCAGTGTGAAGGGGTGCACTGTATCCCATGCACATAGATGGCAGAACATAGGAAACACAGAGAATATAATGAGTCCTTTCAAGAAAGAAGGCAGGGCTAAGCATATTGACAGTCTTTGGAGGTACAGAATGCACAGAGTAATACTGATTCTGGACTGTGGCTACTGCTAACACATCATTTACTGCTGTCAGTATTGGATGGGGTGAATGGTCACAGCACAACAGTGGACATGCACATTAGTACCAAATGGAGAGGGGGCATTGCACATACATATGGGTCAGCCAATAGCAGTCATTTGCACAAATGTTGACAACATGCACAGCATATGAGTGTACCTGTCTTGTCATGGGCCAAAAATGGCTGGAGAAATACATCACCCAGGAAACTAAGTTATATTGTACAGCCTATATACACACATGGCATGCACATCCTGAAAAAAAAAACAGGTAAAACAGACACGATATTTCAAAACCAGGTATGGCAAGGAGTGATGCACAACATCAATGCCATGGGCATCCATAATAGGTCTTTATTACGGGCTCAGAGAAGCAGAACCAATATACAATAGTATGCCAAGACCAAAGCATGGAACAATATCAGGGACATCTTCTCTGCAGGAGGTGGACTACCCTCACAGAAGCAAACTGACAAAGAGTACTTATGGCTAGCATCAAAGATTGAAACAATACTAATTTAATGAACTTTAATCCTTCTTTGACTTAGGAATGGGGTCTACTCACATCATGGTATTAGGAAAACAAAAGACTTGGAGAAATTAAAAAAATAATGGAACATTTCCTTGTATCCCTAGATATCTCTAAGTGTGAAAGATGACTATGTTTTCATATCTTCAGGTGGCTTCAGCATTGCAACTGGGATGGAGATGACTGCTCAGGTATAAGTAGGGGACACAACAGGTAAATAATACCAAGTAAATATCATAATTTACAATGAGCTGCATGAGACATGGATGTATTCTGCAAAACAGCTCTATATATCTCTTCTCCAGACACTTCCAGATTGCAGCTCTGATGCCCTGCATGTCATAATTTACATGTGCACTTATGGTATCTACAAGCTGCATGATATATCACATGTCACATGTTGTGTGGCCCAAGGCATATGTTTCACTGCTGCCATAAGTAGGTTATCTTTATGCAACACAGGCTGGGGTGATAGATGACCCAGCATGAAAGGCTAGAACATACTTGATGTCAGCAGGAATCCTCTAGCTGATAATGATGGCAGACTGCATATGGTACAGGCAGACGACACAGTGGTACTGTCAGTAATGATAACACTGGAGGTGTCAGACGCTTTCCCAAAACATGATGCAATGGAAGATGGGTCACATGGATTTATGGTCCCAACAGGATTTAATGCTGTCCCAACCATGCTACTCAGAAATCACTATCTTACCACTACAGATGGCATCTCTCAGCCCCATGGTCTGTGAAGTACATGCACACACCATATTAGAGGAAAGAAAAATACTTCCACAAGAAAATTGTCAGAACTTCAAATAAAAATTTGTGTTCATTAATACAACTGATTTATGAAAAATATTATATACATCAAGAAACCTTGATTCGTTTGGAAAAAGAAACATCTGACGAAGTGCAAAAATATAAAGAACAACATCTAGAGACACTTGAAGGGTATAGAAAAGAAATATGGACATGGGAGAGAAAGAGAGGTCCAATCTGGTGCAATATCTATGCAAAGGGCAGTGCAGTGCTGCAGCGGTTAGCATTGTCACCTCACAGCAAGAGGTTCTCCAGTTCAATTCTCAGCTGGGGTGCCTTCTGTACAGAGTCTACATGTCCTGCCTTCATTTGCGTGGGTTTCTTCTGAGTGCTCTGGTTTCCACTCACATTCCAAAGACATGCATCTGGATTGTTTCTCCCCAGGCCTCCATTGAAAATGGAATCTGTCTCAGTCAGCCATTCCCAGTAAACAAATGTTGAATAAATAAAATGAAGGAGAAAGCCAAATTAATCAACACAAAAAAAGGAGCACCAAAGATATTCAAAGAGATTTACAGGCATAGGCATCCAGATCTGGAAGATTTCACAATAAAAAAATAAGATCACAAAGCGGAAATGTAGAATAGAAGATCAGTAAAGCAGACATTAAAAAATTGAAGTTGAAGTTAGGGAATACTTGCAAAGTGAAGGATTGAGTGTAGAAAGTCTAACACAGGTTACATCGCAGCATGATAAAGTAAGGAAAAACAGAAGGATCAGGAGACATCTGAAGAAGAAATATGGACATGGGAATGAAAAAGAGATTTAATATGGTGTAATATTTATGCAAAGAAGAAAGCAAAACTAATCAATACAAAAAGAGCAGCACCAAAGATATTTGAAGAGAAATACAGGCAAAGGCATCCAGATGTGGAAAATTTTACAATACAAAAAAATAAGAAAACAAAGAGGAAAAGCAGAAAAAAGGATTAATAATAGAAAAGTTAAAGAAATCGAAATTGGGGTTATGGAGTACCTGCAAAGTAAAGATTTGGTGTAGAAAATCAAACTCAAAAAACATCACAGCAGGATACAGCAATGGATCCCCAAATTAAGGAGAAACCAGTGAAGCAGGAAACATCTGATCATTTGCTGTATGAACATACTTTGGAGCCTTCCATAGGAAACTAATACAAAGGTTCAGTTGGAGTTGCACAGCAAGGGGAGGAAAAGAAAACTGTGGCAACTTTGACAGTCAGTGCTGTGGAGTGATAGGCCAGTGAGTTCCCATATGAAAGAGCAACAGATGACACAGGATGAAACTGAAGAGAATGTGGCATGCACAGGAAGATGCTATGGAATTTTCTATTGAATGTCCACAGGAAATGGAGAACAAAGAATGTGTCCTCCATTTAGAAGAAAATGATCCAAGGGAAGAGCTGCTTGATTTAATAGAGATGGGCAGACATATTAAGAGCAATGAAAGAATTAGAATAAAGAAAGTCAATAAAGCCCAAAAAGTTATAAGTTTGATAAAACACATGAACACAGTAATTAGGACTGCCCATAGAGATTTATGTGATATAACAGAAGTAAACAGGATATATTACTGTGCAGTTAAATTAATAACAGATAAAGTCTTACCACAAAAACACAGGATAGTAAGGGAAAGGAAGGGAAGAAATCAAATGCCGTCATGGAAGTATAGGATAGAGAAAACTATAAAGCAATTAAGACGAGAAGTGTCACTGCTAGAAGAGTATAGAAGAGAGAACAGATCAACAAAAATACTCAGAAAGATAGACGTGATAAAAGCAATGAGCAGTATCAGAACAGATCAGGATCTATCATGCACGGTTGCAAATAATAAACTAATAATATCTGTACAGGCAGAAAAACTTAGAAGATATGCAGATAAATATAAAGGAAAAGTACAAAATAAGCAATTTACTGATGACCCAAAAAAGTTTTATAGAGAATTGGGAAACAAAGCAAAAGGAATTGAAACACTGCCAAAAAAGAAGAAGAAATGGATACATTTTGGAGAAATATCCATGAACATCCTGTGGGACATAACAAAGATGTTAAATGGACAGAAGAAGTAAAAGAAAGAATAAGAAGTTCAAATGTACAGGATATGAAATGAGATGAAGAAACAGCTAGATAGATTGAAGCAAAGCTAAGAAAAGCTCCTAATTGGAAAACCTCAGGCCCAGATGCAGTACCTAACCTCTGGCTAAAAGTATTAACATCTTTACATGAAGATTTAGCCATGAGTAAGAACTATTTATATGTGCATCCATAACAGACAGTAGCCTGGTTAACAACAGGAAAAACAATGCTCCTACTTAAGAGCAAACCTGCAAGCTATCCTAACGGCTATAGACCAATAACATGAATTCCATCGATGTATAAACTATACACTGGAATTGATGCCAATAGAGTTTATAGTCATTTAGATGAAAACTCAATCATGGCAATAGAATAAAATGGTAATAAAAGAAAGTAATATGGAACAAGGATCATTTGTTGTTAAATAGAGTCATAATGGCGAACTGTAAAAAGGGGAAGAATCTAAGTATGGCATGGAGAGACTACAAAAAAGCATTTGATAGTATCCCACATTCATGGATAAAAGAGTGCTTAAAAATGTGTAAGATACAACCTACACTGATCAATTACATTACAGCATCCATGAAACAGTGGAAAACCACTTTGCAGTTGAGTCATAATAAAGGACAAATTATTATTCCATGGATAAAACTTCAAAGGGAGATATTTCAGGGTGACTCTCTGTCACCCCTGCTCTTTTGTCTTGCCCTTAACCCATTGTCTACTTAATAGATTAGGTCATGACTACAATTTGGCTCCCAGAAAACAACAAAGTGTAAAGGCTTCCCATCTCCTGTCCGTAGATGATTTAAAACTGTATAGCTCAACAGATGAGGAACTGAAAGCCCAACTGCAAGTGGTCAAAACTTTTTCAGATGATACAATAGTGTAATTTGGTCTTGATAAATGTGCAAAAGCAACCTTTAAAGCCGGAAAGCTGCAGCACTAAGAAAACACCAGTTTGGGACAGGAATGTGATATAAAAGAACTTGATCAAGAGGTAGTTTATAAATATTTGAGAATTGTTGAAGGATTGAAAATAAAACAAGAAGAAATGCAAATAAAACTTAGTAAAGAATATTTTAGAAGACTTGAATTAATAAAAACAGCACTGACATCTAGGAACAAAGTCCAAGCTATAAACCACTTTTCTCTTCCTGTCCTAACTTACACTTTTGGAGTGACTGACTGGCCCCAAAAGGTGTTGGATAGGTTAGACACAAAAACAAGAAGGATGCTTCATGTTAATCAAATGATCTATAAAGATCACTGCATACCAAGATTATATATTCCCTGTTCTAAAGGAAGTATGGGCCTCCTCGAAACTGATTACATGTATAGATCTGCAATCATGGGACTACATATATATCTGCTGACCTCACAAGACCCAAATGTAGTGAAAGTTTTGAAACATGAGGAGAATATTTGCAAGTATATAAAATTCTTGGAACAACCTCATGTCAGTCAGGACTGGATGCAGGATGGTTAAGGAGAGGTGATTTTTAAACCAAAAGATGAAAGATTAATACTGGCGGCCCAAGATAGTGAACTCCAAAGTCTATTGAACATGTGGGAGAAACGTTTAAGTTTAGGTCCTGTAAAACAGAATTGGAAACAGTCACACATCGTGTTGCTGGTTGGGATATACTAATGGCAGAAGGACTGTATACTGGAAGGCATAATAATGTGGCAAGACTGCTGCATTGGGGATTGTACAAACATAATATTGAGGTAGCTGAAAAACACTTGAAACATGAGTCATAAAGCATTATAGAAAATGATGGATTTTATATCACATGGGATCATCTATTACCAACAGTTCAAAAATAGATGTGAGAAAACCAGATATAGTAGTCCATGAAAAGAAGACAAAAGTAGCATTGATAATTGAAATTGCTATATCCAGGGACTACAGTGTCTTGCATACAGAGACACAAAGCCATAAAATACCAGGATTTACAGGCAGAAACAAGGGCAATGTGGAAGAAGCCACTGATCACAAACACAGCTCGACAGAAGGCTTTTAATATCACTTACACAAATAAATAAACGCCAACACTGCACATACGTTTTCGTCCCTCTAAAGACCTCTTCAGACAGAAATAATACAGTAAGCACCAATTAAAGCTTTTATAGAAACTTCATTACTAATCAACCAATAAAATCACATACATTTAATAATCACCATTTTTCCTTAAATAGCCCTGACTGGAAAATACTTAACTAAATAAAAACTGTATAAAAACTGTTTTTATACAGTTTTTATTTAGTTAAGTATTTTCCAGTCAGGGCTATTTAAGGAAAAATGGTGACTATTAAGCGTATGTGATTTTATTGGTTGATTAGTAATGAAGTTTTTATAAAAGCCTTAATTGGTGCTTACTGTATTATTTCTGTCTGAAGAAGTCTTTAGAGGGACGAAAACGTATGCGCAGTGTTGGCGTTTATTTATTTGTGGAAGTGATATTAAGAACCTTCTGTCGAGCCGTGTTTGTGATCAGTGACTCCTTGCAACCCTGTGTTTTATGTTATTGGTCATTTCTGAGGGTTGTGTCTTCTGTTTTTGCTTGGAATGTGGAAGAAGGATACCCAGACAGTTCAAGTAGTAGTAGGAGCAATGGGTCTTATAAAAAAATGACAATTGTACTTAGATATGTTACAGATACATAAAACTCCATACAAATTGCAGAAGGAGTCATTACTGAGCACAGAGCACTTCTGGCTAACATCAAAGATTGAAACAATACTAATTCATGAGCTTTGATCATACTTTGACTTAGGAATGGGGTCAATTCCTGTCATGGTATGAGAAACTCAAAAGACTTGGAGAAATTAAAAAAGAGAGCTGCATTAGTAAGCATTGCAATTGTGACTTCAGGTCTTTCCTTAACCTGGTAAACAACTCTTGGCATTAATGAATGGATGTGCAGGTCTGTAAACCTGGCACAGACAGCTACTACAGATAGCATACTGGAGTTAGTGAGTAAGTTTCCTGGCCTTCATGATCATGTGTATCACCCACATGGCCTACAGGATGACCAGCGCTGACAAGGAGTATAGGGAAAATAACACACCGTGTCAGTTAGGCCCTCAGTAGCACACACATCATTCAAAAGTGTTTCCATGAGGCATATCATAACTGCAATCCCTTTTGTCTCTGGAAGCTTTTGTTGCATTGGCCATGTGGGGATCTTGAGGCAAGGGAGACAATCACAGACTGCCCATTTGCATAGGACAAATACAACTTCAGAGATTCAATCTCTGTCACCTCTGGCCACTGCAGCCAGCACATTTGGATAAGCTCCATGTCATTGTCATGTCTGAGGATGCTGCTATAGCCTTAGAATGATGCACCAGCCCACCTGCACATGGTCATGCAGTGTTACTTCATTGCTATCACCATTTGACTGACAGAATACCAAGGCTACCTGTGGTCATCCTCCAGGTCACAGACACTTTACATCTGTAGGCTGTCAACATGGGCAACACAGTGGAATTTCCGTACACACATACAAAGTGCCACACCATGCCTTCTGCAGACCAAGCCCTGAAAGGTTGTGATCCCCAACTCCCTTCAAGCTGTCACCAGCATGTATGACTGTGACATCCACCTCCCGTTATCCTTGCTATAGGAAAGAGTTGTTGAAATGATAATAAGTCCATACTCTAACCTGTGCACACTGCACTACATTGTATAGCTTGGCAAAATTTTACATGTATCAGTTTTATTCTACGTTGTTTGTGTCATGGCCCTTAGCTGACACAGCCTCTTTACCAGTTAAACAATGTCATGTGCCCAAGTCTACCTTCCACAGTGTTCTTCTCCAATGATTCTGTGCTTGATTACTCTTCTGTTGTCACAACAAATATCTCAGGCATTTCTGCAAGTTTCATATGTGGTTGCATCTGGTTGCATACTGCCATGTCATGTAATGTGAAGCAAGCCATGAATATGTTTCAACAGCTGTCTGGTGCACATTGCAATGGACCACCAGATGTAGCAAAGCAGTAAAACACTTTCTTTAGGAGTCCAAATATTCATTTGGCAATATGTTGTGTCTGTGAATGAGTCATGTTGTAAGCCATTTCAGTCATGTTCTGGGAGTTTTGGTTTGGGGGGATTATCATCTACAGATCCAAGGGATATCCAACATTACCTACAGCACACAGCATCTGTTACCTGCTGCCTACCTGAATCGGAACTATATGTACTGGCCTATATTCCCAATAATGAGAGCAGTTACCAACCGCAGCCCAATAGCACAGAGGGATAAAGTTCAGAGTCTGATACAGATTCCTAGTCTGATTACTTTCATTGGTGTTGAAAGGACCTGGGGGGCTGGGAATGAATGGTGACAGTGGCTCCTCCATCCTGTGGTAGGGAGGGTCATAGCCTGATTCACTGCAATAACAGCATGAAGAGCTTGGCAAGCCCTGCACTGTAAGGGGCATATTGATCAGTCAGGATGCTGTGCATGCATGAAAGTGAGTCTGCAACTTGTAGATGCAGCCACGGCAGAGCTCCCAAAGCTGTCATGTGGTGGGTGGGGTTAGGACATGGACCATAGAGCAGTATGATGACATGCCAGCATCCTCCTCATGGGCCACAGACATGTGCTGGGTATAGTACAGGGAAGGCTGGTACAAGTCCAGTCGACCGACTGAATAAAAGATGGAGCTGGCGGCAGGTGGTAATCAGCTGTGATGAACAAAAGAAAAAAAATGTGGATACCTATTAAATAGATGGCCCATTGGGAAGTCATCCAGCATGAAACTTCGGCAGATGTTGTAGGTGTCAGATATGGAAATCATGGGAACTGCTTGAGTGGCACGCAATCACACTGTATATGCCACTCTGTACATTGCATACATCCTGCCAGTTGATGCAGTGGAAGTTCTTCTGGGTGATGTACAGGATACACTGTAGAGTAAATGTGTCACTGACAATGATGTGTGTATGTAATTACTGGCTCCCAGAACATCAGGGGTCACGCTGTGCTGTGAAAGGTCAGTATGATGCTGATTTTCTCCTCCACTGTGCATGGAAGCTAGAAATGCTCCACATGCTGCAGCATAATGTCAAGCATCTAATGCTGAATCTCTGAACCAGATGCTTGTGAATTTTCTAGCATGTACTCTCTCAGATGATGAAATTCCACTTATCAAAGGTTGTTAATGGTGCACATACCTTCATGTTCAGAGGGAGGGGCAGTAAATCCATTGGCGTTAATTCCATGTGACAGTTAACTCATGTAAATAACTCCTGTATTGTCTCCCTCTTCACAAAGTAGCAGCTAATAATGCCCTATTTGTGGAGATGGTTGCATGTTATGTGCTGATAGACCCCTCTGTGCCAAAGAAACCAGCAACATGCAATGCTGAAAATACTAACATCTGTTTTTCAGCTATATATACAGCTATGGTTAATATTTTAATACTCCTCTAACGCCTGTCCACTGAAAATTCCTAGCATTCACAAAGTATGAACACTGCAGCATATGGTTCTGACTTTATTCCACTCAACGTTGCTCTGCCATGTTTTCTGTTGTGATTTGAATACATGATGGGGCTCAATTTTGCATAGGCTGACATTTGCATACAATTATACTGTTGTCCATGTGCCATGCATACCAACCACTGTATTACTCCAACACAACAACCTTTCTAACTTATTCTCTGAATCAAATTCTCCACACATTGCCAATCTTTGAACTATTTTACTTAACACTGTGTACTAAATTTTTTTAATTACCACCTCAAATGTGTTCTTTGTTTATAGATATATATATATATATATATATATATATATATATATATATATATATATATATATATATATATATATATATATATATATATATATATATATATATATATATATATATATATATATATATATATATATATATATATATTTATATAGGGTATATTGTTTGCTCATGTAGTTTACAATAGGAGAATTTGTCTTCTTCACCTATCGGTGCACATGGATGCAACAAAGTAATAAAATGAAAGTAAACACAAATGAAAAAGGAAAACTCCAGTCTACAGCCATGAAATACTTGCTGCAAATTAAACTCTGGATGCTTTCAAGGTCATGATTTAACTAGCTAGCAAGATTTGAAAATGTCAGAGTCCTGAGCTTGCTAGCATATTTATTGGTAGAGTTTTTAGAGATTTCCATTTTCAATAATTTCAGGTCTGTCAAAATGAATTGTTTGGCCCAAAGGTTTCCATTTAATACTATAAGACCAGTATAGCTGGTGGTGAAACTAGCTTTAACAGTCCATATCCTTAATATGTTACAGTTTAATGCATAATTAAGATTGTCTTATAAAATTAAAGGAATTCGGTGCAACCTGCATTTGTTCATAATACAGCCATTCACTTATAGTAGTCTGGCATTTCTTTGAGGAACATAAAGATCTCATCAGGTGAGCCAAGCCATGACACTGAATCTCTTTGTGTGCTTTGTCCAGAGATTATGTCATAAAACAAGACATCTAAGATGTATCTGATGTGTGCAGTCACAATGCCAAATGTAATAAGCTTACATCTCTGATGCTGTTTGCAGTAACAGTTTTTTTTTCCACTGTCACAATAAAATCCATCACATGCAAACAAGGATATTCAGCGGTGTACTGCAGTTTTGCTGAGTTAAGGTCCAGTGATCACAGCACATTTGAATTGCAATGGATGTAAAATGTTTCCCCAAATATGGAATAAAAGTGACATGTGTCTTATTAAAAAAACACAGTACTGTCCTCAGTGCTGCTTAGGGTCAAAGTTCAATTGCAAAGGATTACCAGTCAGTTTATGGCAACTACTGTTCATTTGCTTATTATTTATTTTATTTATTTATTTATTTGTTTATTTATTTATTTATATCCTTTTGTATGAATTGGACAGGACCGCTTAGATATCTGCAGATAGGAAAACAACATATTGATTAATCTGCGATATTGTTTCCCAGTATGCTTCATCTGATGTTTGGCTGTAAATCTCTTTTGCATTTCCATTTGCAAACATTGATTCCCAATAATTACTATTATTATTATTGTTGTTTTTGTTTTTGTTACTATCAGTATTATCATTATTTAATCCACATTTATTACAGTGTTGTGTTCTTCAGATAATTAAAAATGGTGAGGATGATTATATGGAAGTTGGATGTGAACCATTTTTCACTCCTTTCCTTAAACAGTGTTACTGCTACTATAATTAATACATTAATTTTACATTCATTTACTCAAATGCTTTTAAACCCTTAACATTCATATTCTTGCATATTTAACAAACTTATTTGATTCAGACACTGCAGAATTTGAGATTTTGCTACAACATTGTTAATATAAAATATATATATAAAACCAGAAAAGATTTGAGGTGATAATTAAGAAAATTTTGCACACGGCATTAAGTAAAATAGTTCAAAGAGTGGCAACATGTGGGGAGAATTTGATTCAGAGAATAAGTTAGAAAGCTTGTTGTGTTGATGTAATACAGTGGTTGGTAGGCATGGCACGTGGACGATAGTATAATTATATGCCAATGTCAGCCTATGCAGAAATGAGCCCCATCGTGTATTCAAATAACAAGAGAAAACATGGCAAAGCAGCGCTGAGAAGAATACAGTCAGAACCATATTCTGCAGTGTTCATACTTTGTGAATGCTAGGAATTTTCAGTGTATAGGCGTTACAGCAGTATTATAATATTAACCACAGCTGTATATATATATATATATATATAGCTGAAAAGCAGATTTAAATGTTAGAAAAGATTATAGTGGGGACTTCGGGTTATAGATGTAGATGCAGGAAAGGAGACCCGAAGCCAAAATATCTTCATTTTTTTTTTCTTTTATCATCCTTTGCTTTCTGAATTTAAATGGGTATAATATACTTACCTCCATGTTGTAAATACATTTTGATGGCACCAAAGTAGTACCTGAAACAGCAAGAATGAGTCTTGAGAAACTTTGGACCCAACAACACTCCAGTAGACAAACTACCATGAGTCAGGTGACCTGGGCAAGTTAAGAACCCATTTCACTCCCTAAAAGCCCCAATACCTCTGTAGGGCATAAAATGGACTTACAGCCTCCATACATATCCCAGTTAGCACCATCCATTAGTAAATTAATGTTATTCATGGAGCCTTTTCAATCAGAGCTGCATCTTTAAATCCAGGAGATAAAAGATTCAGTCCTTCAAATGACAGACAAGACGTCTCATTTACAACATGCAGCTCAGTATATACTGACCAGATTGGATGAAGCTGAGCATTAATTATCCATTTGTTCTGATTTTATACAGCTACTGAGAAAGAGGCTGGATGGTCAGGAGAATGGGGGAGGACAAATAATATCCACATTCTGGGGCTTCAGGAGGGGGCAGAGCAAAAAGACATGTTGCATTCCCTGCAAGCATGTATCCCCTCCACTTTAGGCCTGGATAACACCATTAAGCTGCTCATTGAATGTGCCCATTGATCAATGGCTCCATTTCCTCTGGCAAGTGCCCCCAACCCAGACCAATAATTGTCTGTTTCCTCCCCTTTCAGCAAAAAAAAATGCTGCAAGCTGCCTGGGTAATGAAGGATATACAGTATCACTCTAGGAGAATTCACTTTGACAATGATTATTTATGGCAGCTAGTAGTCAAGAGAAAACAGAGGCTCCCTTTGGTGCATTTCCATAAAGAGAAAGGCAATTATCATCTATCCTGCCCGGTAATGTCTAGCCTTGCAAAGGAGTCCTCAGTTCTTTCAGTGTTGCAAGGAGGTGACCAAATTTGTTCAGAAATTCCTGGAGTCAACATTACCATATAATACAGCCTGGTCTTTATCTTCAAAAAAGTGTGGGGTAGTGACTGAGTTTACCACCCCTCTGTCCCTCAGATCATGTATGTTATACCCTATGACACACATGGGTCACATTTCTGGCATCAGGTATCTGATGTTACCCAAGAATTTTTACAAGTCCATTAAGACTAACAACATCAGTCTCACTTCCTGTGAGAAGTGTATAAGGAAAAGAACTACAAGTTACAGATAAATCCATCATAGGAAAACAAGAACTTACGCTAAATTATTTAGGAATAGTGTTATGCAAAAACATAAACAAAACAATATTAATAAATTATAAAAACAATATTGAAACAATACAAATATATATAGAAAAGTGGAACAAAATTATATTAATTTTTGAAGACAGATTGCAATTAATAAAAAATGGTCTTATTACCAAAAATACTATATGTAGCATTAGCAATACAGTTAATTCCTGCAAGATGCATTATTTAAGAAATAAACTCATGTTTAATAAAATGTTTATGATATCCCAAAAAGAATAGAGTAGCTCTAACTCATCACATTAGACCCTGGGAACAAGGAGGATTAAACTTCCCAGAAATAGAAACACATATAAAAGCATCTGTGCTTAAAACTACAATAGACTGGATAAACCCAAATTATTTGCCAACTGGAAAGAATTAACAATGGCTATATTAACAAATGAATTTAATCTGTAAAAAACATTTTTAATAGTAGACAAATCAAACAAACCCTGGTACATACTATGCATAAGTATACAATATAATATAACATAACCTTCTAAAACAACACTGATTAATCATTACATCAATTCCTTTAGGAAACTTATCAATGCAAACATAGATCTAAAACTTTGGTTTGACCTTTTAACCCCATTTACCATCACTAAGAACTTTCCTCACAAAATATATAGGGAAACAATAACCTCCTGGAAACAAAATGGATTCTTATGCTGGTTTCAATGTGTAAATAAATTAAATGTTTTAGATATACATATGATAAAAACTGCTTACAATATTCCAATGCAGGACTGGTTAACCATACAAAGCATTCTAATGCACAGTCAAGATTTATGCAGATTAATTAATAATTCCTCATTTAAAGATATTCCAAATCTAATACGTTTTCTGTATGAATTTATATATAATAGTTGTGAAAAGAAAAATTCCATTTCAAATAGGTTCATAGGTTCATAGGTTCATACTAGGCTATCTGCCCTAGGGCATTTATAAGCCTAGCCAGAGTGTGTTTAGCTTTCACCACACATTTTAAATTAATTTTGCTATGCCCTTTTTTGAGGTTAGTATACTGTGCCTCTGTCTAACAGTGACACAGAAGTGATACCTGGGGTAAACCTATGATCTCCCATCCACTCATCAAGATTCCTCTTGAAGAGAGTCAATGAGGGACTCTGCCTAACCTGGACTGGGATTTTATTCCAGAGTGAAGGGAGCCTCTGGGTTATGAATCTGTCCCTCCAGCATGTCCTATTTATTTCAGTGCTGAGGTTCAAGTCTCTCGAGCATGTAGCTCGATGGGATTTGGATTTTCTGAGGTGCAGCATGTCCATTAATTCCGGGTTGGACATGGCTTTATACGTCAGGCACAGATCGCCTCTGAGCAGGTGGTATGCCACTGAGCAGAGCTGGAGTTTCTTTAACCGGGCAGCATATGGCATCTGTTTGAGCCCTTTGATCCTCTTGGTGAGGTACTTTTGGGGTCTTTCCAGTTGCTGCAGGTGTCTGGTATGGTACATCCCAAAAGGGGCATTGTACTCAATTATGGGCCTGATGAGGGATGAGTAAAGAGGCACGATGACCTCCCCTGATCTAGATGTGAATCCCTTCATGATTAGGTGGGCTATATAAAATGTTTTCTAACCACTTTGGCCACGTGGTTGTCAAGTGAGAGATTGCTATCAACTTGGGTCCCTAATTACTTCTTCCGTACTTAATGGATTACCACCTATGTGGTAATTTGTGGGCACTTTGTTTTTGCTAAAGGGGATGACTATACACTTTTTGGCGTTTAGCTTGAGGCCATGGCTCTGGCACCAGTTGTCTGTTTCTATGAGGCCCTTTTGGAGGATGCTTGTGTCGGCTGGAGAGTCGATTATGGTGCCCAGTTTGCAGTCATCTGCAAACTTCGTCAGCCACAGTCCTTCCATGTTGGCCTGTACCTCCGAGAAATATATACCGAACAAGAGAGGTCCCAGGACTGAGCCTTGTGAGATGCCACTTGTAACTGGTTTGGAGTCTGACATGGCTCCAGCATTTCTAACCATGTGGGTTCTGTCCTTGAGCAACCATCTAGTGACATAGGGGTTTATATTTAAGCTGGTGAGCTTATCTATAATGCCCGAGTGGGGTATTGTATCGAAGGCTTTTGCAAGGTCCAGGTAGGCTGTGTGGACCACCTTTCCCTCGTCAATGGCCTTGGTGACTGTTTCAAAGAAATTGACCAGGTTTAAGAGGCAGGATCTGTCCTTAACAAAGCCGAACTGGGTAGGATCCAGTGTCTGTAGGTCCCCAATATCTTTATTTATGAGGTCCATGATGATCCTTTCCATAGCTTTGCAGACCAAGCTAGTCAGGCTTATGGGGAAATAGTTTCCAGGATCCATTGAGGCACCACCTTTGTGGAGAGGGACCACTGTTGTTGTACGACACTCTTTGGGTACATATCCTGTAGTAAGGCTGAGATTGAACAGTAGTTTTATGTTTGGGTTTAGCTCTTCTTGGAGTTCATGTAGGACGCAGCCCGGGACACCGTCTGGTCCCATTGATGCTGTGTTTTTTGCTTTGGAGAGGGCGGCTCTTACCTGAGCATCTGAGATGTCAGGGGGGCAGCACTCTGCTGGGATAGATATTTGCCCTTTTGGTGGGGAGTGGGGGGAGAAGTTTGCGCTGAACCTGTCAGCTAGGATGCTGGCAATGACTGTGGGTTCGGTGTATTTTTTGTCATTTTGGACTAATTCTGAGCATATCTGGAAATTCCCACCCAGGTTCCTAACATAAATAAAGAAAGCCTTGTGATTATCCTTAGTGTCCTGTGCAATTTTTCTCTCAAAGCTGGCCTTAGACGATTTTATGAGTGCCCGTAGTTTTTTGCTAATACTGATCAGAGATGCCTTCCCTTTTTGGGATTTTGCTCTATCATGTAGTAGCTTCCTCCTTCTATTGTATAGTTTGTTTATGGCTGGGGTCCACCAGACAGGATGTCTGCCTTTGGAGGATTGGGTCTTGGTTTTATTTTGGATTGCATGATCCATGCATTCCTGAAGGTGTTCATAGAATGCATTTATAAACAATTCTGCGGTCTGGGCCATATTTTCCACAGGCCCAGGGGATTTGAAGGATTCCACCTCAGTTTTAAGAAGTGTGAAATTTGCTTTAGAGAAGTTTTTCACTGTGGTTTTCTGGGCAGGGGGTGGGGTCGGGATGTGAATATCCAGTGAGATTAGTTTATGGTCTGATCTTACCAGTGAGGGATACACTTCTGGTCTGGAGCATAGAGTCCCCATGTTGGTGATGATCAGGTCCGGTATGTTTTCCCCTCTTGTGGGAGTGGTAACAAGTTGTTCCATAGCATTTGAGTTTATAAATTCTAGGAACCTTTGGGCTAGTGTGTTGGAGCTAGAGTAATGCTCCCAGTCTATGTTTGGGTAGTTGAAGTCGCCCAATATAATGGTGTTTGGAGAGACCTTCATATTTTCCAGTGTTCTCAGGAAGGCTGAGTGGGGTTCCTGGGTTTGGGAGGGTGGTCTGTAGCAGGCTATAAACTGGAAGGCAGTTTTACCCACTGTTAGTTGCACATGGATAGTCTCTGATGCTTCGTGCTGTGCCACCAACCTGGAGGTGTGGGTATTGTTGATGAATATTGATACTCCCCCTCCTTTTGTGGTTCGGTCCAAGTTTTGGGGCCGAAAAGCATGGTATGAGGTATAACCTGGTAGTGCTGGGGTGCTCTCGGGAGCGTTGAACCAGGTTTCTGTTACTGCACAGATATCGATGTTCTCCATGCTAAGGAGAGTTTCGAGTGTGTGCATCTTGAGGTTTAGACTTCTGGCGTTGAGTAGCATTACTCTTAGTTTCTTATCCCTTGTGATACCTATGGAGGTGGGTTTGTCTTTTGAGCCTTGCCTAAAAAAGGCACTATGGGGGTAGCAAGAACCTTTGCCAATATCCGAAAGCCCAGGGGTGACAGGTGCAAGCCGTGCCTAGTGAAGCATCGTGGCTTGTCGAGCATGTCATCCCAGGCTGACAGGCATTGGATCCCCTTTGAATGACACCAATACTTAAGCCAATTGTTGAAATTGATCATCTTGTCTTCATATTGTGGCATCATTCTTGGTGAGGGTAAGATGCTACTCAAGGTCAGGGTCATACCGGCCTGGCCTACATGCTCAAAGAGCTCCTCTGTGTCTCTTTTCATGTAGTCCAGGGAGGTACATCTCAGGTCATTCACACGAGCATGGACAATGACTGATTCATATTTGTACTTGCCTTGGAGTGACCTGAGTGCGTGTGTTATGTGGCGGATCCTAGCGCCCGACAGGCAGTTCACCGTGACCTTCTCCTTGTTCAGCCTGGTGAGCGGGATGTCAGTGTGCCTGAAGATAGTCACCTATTACAAGTGTATCAAGTGTGTTGTTTAGCCTTAAGGGCTGTGACTGTTCAGCACACTGGCTTTGTGAGCTATGTGTTGCATGTGTTTTGTTTTGGGGTAGTGGTTGCTTGGGTGTCTGCTTTGGAGGTCTCTGCTGCTTAGGCAGATTTTTATTTAGAGCCTCCGAGTATGTTTTTGTGTGTTTATGTGTTTGGTTTGCTGTCGTAGTAGGTCTATGTGAGACTGGAATTGTAGTGAGTGTGGTTTTCTTCTCCTCCTGACTGGTTACACCAGTACTGAGTTGAGAGAGCTTAGCCTCCAGTTTGGCTATATGGTTGCATCTCTCACATGTGTTGGAATTTGTTGGGAGGAGGAGAGGGTTGTCTGTGTACATGAGGCAGTTGTAACATTGCCTCAAGATTCCCAGATTCACCAGCTGGACCGAAGAGGAGATTGACAACTGACCTTTGGACATGCTAGAATAGTATTGGGAATTCCTTTATAATTGAAAAAAGGGCCAATGGGGAACAAGGTACTCAAGGGGAGTTTGTGAGGGTGTAGTGCTTTTAATTTTTTAGTGCTGACTTAGTGAGCAAGTGCCAGGTAACTTAAATGCAATGTGTTACAGGTAACTTAAATGCAAAATGACAAACAGTAACTTTCTTTCAAGTGAAACAAGGAAATAAGTACAGTAAGCAATGCAGATATCACTAGGGATCCACAGAAGCGCTGAAAAGCCACGTTTTAGGTGGAATTAGCGTTTCAGGGAAATAACAAGCAAACAAACAACAAGCATACAAACAAAGCTAGATTCAGCAGGCCTGGATCTAGTCTATGCTACAGCAAACAAGGTGTACCAATTTCAGCAAGAAACAGTTCAAATATGCAGGCACTATAAGCCTTTAACCAGAAATTCCCAGCTCAGAAGGGCAGAGTCCAGCCTCTCCTCCCACAAGAGTGCAGACCACGAACCTTCTTAATGTAAAATAACTGGCCTGAAGCCCAAGTGCTTAAACCAGAACTAATACACTTTTAGAATAACAGACACTGAGCCCTCAATCAGCAGTTCCCAACTTAGAAGGATGTAAGCTACCTGTCCTGCCACACAGTGCAGGCCACAAACCTTCCTAATGTAAAACAACTGGTCTGAAGCCCAAGTGCTTAATCCAAAAGACTTAGAATGATAGATACACTTTAATCACGTTACTACCAAGCAGTAATAAATACAATTGAATACTTTAAAGAATGCCTGGATTAGTGCTCAAGTTATACAAACAAAGCTAGATTCAGCAGACCTGGATCTAGTCTATGCTACAGCAAACAAGGTGTACTAATTTCAGTAAGAAGCAGTTCAAATATGCAGGCACTATAAGCCTTTAACCAGAAATTCCCAGCTCAGAAGGGCAGAGTCCAGCTTCTCCTCCCACAAGAGTGTAACCCATGAACCCTCTTAATGTAAAATAACTGGCGCCTGAAGCCCAAGTGCTTAAACCAGAATTAATACACTTTTAGAATAACAGACACTGAGCCCTCAATCAGCAGTTCCCAACTTAGAAGGATGTAAGCTACCTGTTCTGCCACTACAGTGCAGACCACAAACCTTCTTAATGTAAAACAACTGGTCTGAAGCCCAAGTGTTTAAACTAAAAGGCTTAGAATGAGTTACACCAAGCAGTAATAAATACAATTGAGTACTTTTAAGATGACGCAAAAGCAAAATAAAGTAGGAAGAAACACAAATACAGTAAAAGCAGCTAAAATCTATATAAAGAGTTAATAACATATAAAACAATTCCCAAACCATTATAATGGCAGTTCTTAACAAAAGGTCAGTCATTGCAGTTAACAGAAGAAATTAAAAGTAACATCTTACTATCAGTTAATTACACCTCTAACACACAGTACTGGAAAATATTTAACTGGAAATACTTACATAGAGCATTTGTAACACCAGATAGAATTAAAAAGATCAGTACTACTACAAATGTTTTTTGCTGGAGGTGTGAAAAGTCAAATAAAGTAGACTGGATTCATATTTTTTATGAATGCAATAAAATTAAATCATATTAGAATGGAATCAATCATTTTAATCATTTACCTTAACTAAAGCATTGATTATACTAAATATAAATGAAGTCCCTACCTGAATAAGACAAATATGTATTTGTTATGGATGATACTTGCTATATCTAGGAAATGCGTAACCAGAAGATGGAATTCAAATACACCCCCGAACTTGGAAGAATTCTACACTTTATTGAAGACAACTGCATTGATGGAAATAAAAATCAAAGAACTACAAATCTATCCCAGGCCATTGGTAAATAATCCCTGGAAGAAAGTTATATCTTTGTTGGACACTCTGCAATAATCAATATTGTATCTCTGATAACTGATCTGTTAATTCTATATTTAATAACATACAGTGTATATAACTGAAATTCAGGCTATTGTAAATATTGCATATTGTTGTTTAAAATTATATTTAAAAATATTATGTGAATGTTATTTTAACTGAAACTAAAAACATTTTGAGAGAAAAAAAGAAGTGTATAAGGGCCTTTTGCATGCAAAACTGAGACCCTTGACCAGTAGTCTATGGAATCTTGGAATCAGGAATCTCATTTTCAAACTGAATATATGTGGCTTTCAGATTTGTGCTCCCAAGACAAATCAGGACCATCCATTGATCACCCAGAAACTATCAAATCCAAAATTCAAGAAATCATTAATATTTTAAATTAGGCCTTGATAGACTGCAGCTTCAATATTATTGGAAATTTTCAGTGGTTTATTCTAGGCAAGCCAGAAGGTGTAAATTGAAAGCCAGGTGATCCATACCCCTGATAGGCAGCACAGGATGACATACAAACTCCCTTGAATTCTTTAGAGATTTTTTCTTTGTGTAATTCCAGGATTCATCTGAGCCCTGTCCCTTCATTCCTAGTCTTCTTACACTTCCTTATTTACCCCAAGAGTATTTTCACTCTCTTTATTGCCCTATTTTGAAGCAGGAAATACTAATAAAGTTCCAGGTATGGAAAGTTCACCATCTGAAGTGTATTAACCCTGGCTTCATCCACTCAAAGGCCACCTTCCACCTACTCTTCTGCTTCTTTGGCATGCATATCATAGTGCAGCTAGGGGAGCTCTTGCCCCCCCCTCCATCCTGGAAGCAGTCCTTCATCATTTCCCTTTTAAAACCAGGCAAAGACCTCTCAGTCCTGGGTAGCTATAGGCTGATCTGTCCCTTTTGAATGCTAAAGGAGCTTTTCTCCCCAGGACTTCATTGAAAACAGGCTTGCTGTGGCCCAATGGATTGTCCTGGAAAACAAACATCAAAAATAAATAAATAAATAATCTACAGGCATGTTAGGGGTACAAAAATGCTCATGCTGTTCCCTTGTATTGTGCAGTCACACCAAGCAGGATTTGTTAAAGATACATCCTCCTGGCATAATGTATTAAAAGTGGTACAACGGTTAGAAAGAGCTCATACTCAGCTTGCTCTTTGGCTCTCCTTTCTTTGGATGCTGAAAAGTCATTTGATAACATAAGATGGTCATACCTCTTTTCTGTTATAAGTGCTTTTGTATTCCCAGAAAGCTTTGTACAGGCCATTAAATTTGCCTATCTGGGTTCAATATCAACTATGACATTGGGACCTTACTTGTCTAAGCCTTTAAGTATCTTCAAGGGAGTTGCTTATATTTGCCCGTTAGTCCCCTTTTATTTATTTTAGCTATTCAACCCCCATGTGGTTGTTCTAAGAGAGGCATTAACAGCAACAGATCAACTCAGAGATGTGGGGTTGTTAAAAGGAGTAATCCACCTCTTCCCCCTTTATAAGTTTTTATCATGAATTCAGATGAGATTTGCCTTCCTTTTAGAGGTTATCTCAGATGAATTCAATATTAGTCCACTTAATGTATAACAGTGGAGAAGATTTTAAGCAATTATCTTATCAAGACAGGGGTATCACACTTCTTGATGAGTAACTAGGACTTTGGAAATCTCACATACACTCACTTCTTTGCTTAATTGGAGACTTTTTGCCCGGAAGTGCTTCCACGGGCTTTTTTGAAAGCTGATTTAACAGCCTGTTTCCTTCCAGAGTTACAACAAGCTTGCTGGAGAAGTCAAGTTCCAGATGTTGATTCTACATAGGAGCACACGATGTCCAGATGTTGATTCTACATGGGAGTGTATAATGTCCAGATGTTAATCCTACATGGGAGAACTTAATGTGGGCATGTAGTGGTCTTTGAATTTTTTGGAATGAAGTGGAAACATTTTTTTTCTTTACTGACACAGAGGGAAAGGAATTGGTATCATATAGCTGTTTGCTAACTTCTCAGGGATCATTCTTCCTGTTTATACTTGTCTTAGTTGCCGATAAGGCTATTACACATGACTGGAAAGTACTTCTTTCATTTGCAGGCTTTAAAAGACATATATTCTTCTGAACAGCAGATAGGCAAGAATTGTGGTTCAAGAACTGTATTTCTGAATAAATGGTCCATGTGTTCCAGTGTTCTGGGCTCTAAGGTTCATCTCTACTAGTTTTTCCTGAGTCTTTAGTTATTTTGTTGGTACTTACTATTCAGGGTGAGCTTTCAGGACCACTTGAGGAACTTTCCAAATACAACCTTAAAGCAGGTTACAAAGCAAGTAACTGGAGGACTGCAACAGTAAGGACTATTCACAAGGGTGGTCCATTAGCTGACTCTGGAAACTACAGACCCATCAATCCGACATGTGTAATATGCAAAACCAATGAATGAATTATCATGGAAATGATCAACAAGGATACTGGCAACCTACAGACACTGGATCCATCACAGTTTGGCTTTGTCAAGGGTAGGTCTTACCCACTTAACCTAGTAGACTTCGTCAAGAAGGTTGCCAAGGCAATAGTTGAGTGGAAGACAGAACATTCTGCCTATCTTGATCTGGCTAAGGCATTGAATATAAACTCCCACTCAGATATTGTTGACACACTTGATGAATTAGGCATAATTCCCTACATAACTTAGTGGATGGATAGCTGGCTAACAGAAAGGGCCCAATAAGTCATGATTGGTAAGATCACCCCCACTAAGAGACTGGTGACCAGTGGAATTCCTCAAGGATCCATGCTGGGCCCACTCTCAGAAGTCAAAGCTAATGTAAAGGGTCTCTTGCTCACCGAGTTCACAGATAACTGTAAATTGATATCTATCTTAGATTCCTCCCACAACATTAGAGTGCAAGAGGGCCTAATACAGACTAATGAATGGTGTCAAAACCATGGTTTAAAACACAATGTCAAGAAGTGCATTTTAGTGCCTACTGGGAAAACTGTCTTCCACATAAGCAAATTACTCCATCAATAAAAGACCTCTAAGAGTTGACCTGATAATTTGGGATCTGAGAATATATGTGGACAGTAATCTAGCCTTTAACCAACACACAGCCAGGATAGTAATAAAGTCATTGTCTATCACCCAACTTGCAAGTAAAGATATGGTGTCCAGATTCAAGGAAGTTATAGTGCCACTTTACTTGGCCCCTTATCAGACCCATCAATAATTACAATGCCACCTTTGGCTTGTACCTGACCAGGCATTTGTAACAGTTGGAATGCCTACAGAGGTAACTCACCAGAAGAATCCAGAGAATTAACACACTGCAATGCAGGTGCAGCTGTACTTTCCAGACTCAGTGTTGTATGATTGTGTCACCTCAGAATGGTTGTAAGAATGCATGCGTAACAGGTATCAGGGTCATTATACATGCATGGATGCATTCACTGCATCCAAGCAATAGGACATGTATACCTTAAGGAATTGACACCACAATTTGTGTTGAAGTGCCATCTCTGAATCATCCCCATTGTGAAAATAAATTACAATGAGCAAATATATGATGGAAGATTAGTTAAATCAAAGGGACGGAAATTAATGGTTATAATGTATTATCTTGTTTTACTATGAAATGTACGTGAAATCGATGTTTAGGTTAAAACATATAATAATGGCAATAACTTCCCAGTCATAGCACTGGTTTGGGGGGAAAATCAGTGATCAGAAATAAAATAAGATACTACCTAATAATGTATGGATGATTTTAAACTGGTAATGTGGGAATATGTGAACAGGTGTTATACAGGATTGAACAATACATGCCCTGGGATTCAATAAACTCCGTGCAGGAATAGTGCACGGAGAGGTTCATGTCCATGTAGCCACAGCAGCGTGCCTTACATATTCATGAAGGTTTAAGCAACATGGACACGAACCATGAATGAGTGCAGGGGGCGTGCTCAAGTAGTGCATGGACATTGAACACACCCCCTGCACTGAGAAAGTGCTGTACAGCACTTTCTAATCATGGTCCAGCATCATTTTAGAGAATTTCTCTACTATTTTGCCAGTATTGCAGTGTCCGCAGACACTGAAATGAAATAAATTATCATTGCAGTGTACGTGGACACTGAAATGCATACGGCAGCAGGAAAGCAATGCAGTGGGTATGTGACAGGTTCTGTGACACACCCCCTGCACTGTAAAAGTGCCGTATGACACCTCGCAACCTGCTAAAGCAGGAAATGTGTACAAAGGCACAAATAATGGGGGATAAAGCCCTGAAAAGGGACACATCTTACATATTGCCCTCACAAGCTTAGAAACTTGATAGAAAACAGGTCATGCATTAGCATGTTTTTCCGAAGGATAGAAGTCTGAAAGTCAAATGTATGCCAATATTCCCTGATAGCAGTCCATGTGAACAAAGGCACAAATAATGGGGGGACAAAACACTAAAAATAGGGACACCACATAAATATTGCCCTCACAAAACTAAAAAGTTGATAGAAAACAGGATATGTGTTAGCATGAATCTCTGAAGGATAGAAGCCTGAAAGCCAAATTTATGCCATTATTTCCTGACTGCAGTCCTCAATGACTTGTCAGAACACCACAATACTCACTATATAACATAATAATATAATGATATTTTTTTTTTCTAGCTAAGAAACGTTTAAGTGTAGCTAAGCAGGTGTGTGCATTAAGGCACTCCGCTAACCATAGCTTAAATATCCCACAAGAGATAAATAAAAATATAGGGCTGGAATTGCTAATCTGAGATAGTGTAGTGGTTAGACTCCTGGCTTTACATGCAGGCATTCATGGTTCAAGTACCAAGACAAACAAATTGTTTTCATATTGGAAAGCAGTGTTAAAATTATTTTTTTACATTCAAACTATGTAGTAACTGCTTTTTGTCAAACATGGTAGTGTAGCTGGTGTAAAATGTGAAACATGTGAAACATGTGAAACCACCCATGTATGCACAATTGTCCCATACAGTATAGTCACACCCCTTGCCAATGTAAGGAAAGCACATAAAGTGATGTCATGTAAAGTAAATCATATACAACTAATAAATGAACTCATTATTCTGATGTATTTAAAAAATTAAAAGTGAGCAATGGTTATCAATGCTCAGCTATGCTTAGCAGGTATAAACATTGCTTAGAAGTGAATGCTAAGCAGCAGGTTACTTAGCTAAGGAGATTTGCACACTGTTAAACAGTGCTCAACAGTTTCCCCTTTAAGCACTGTTAAAACTTGCTTAGTGGGTTTGCACACTGCTTAGTGAGCTTCACCTTTTCAAAATGGTCTAATGACAGACACAGGTGGGAATATAGCACTATTTAAATGTCACAGGTGGGAATACAGTTAGAATCTGTTATAATCCATCTGTGCTGATACAATGGCTGGCATAGGAGAGGGAGTGTGCTTTCGGGTGCAACGCTGGAGCATTCAGGAGTTCAGGGTCATGGCTGAACTCCTAGTAAAGAGCCATGAGGAGAGATTGTTGCAGGGCCAGTACCAGGGCTCCAAATACAAAGAGGAGGCCTGGGACTGTCTTGCATGTGATCTCATCAGTGCTACTAGCATCCCCCAGACTGGTGAGCAGGTACGGCACCACTATGCTGACCTAAGGCATAGGAAGGGGGTGCTCTTGGACCAGTGGATCCAAGATGGATGGGACTGAAATGCTCCAGTAGTGTATAAGCATCAGTATCAAGTAGTTTCTAGCAAATAGTAGCGTGAGAATCTGATAGACAGATATGCATAATATGAGTTTTTTCTCCCCTATGGCTGCAGCAGAGAGGGCTGTGAACATCGAAGCCCATGGTGACAGACTGCTGAGGCTGCATCGACAGGCTGGTGAGTACAAATCTGTTTTGCAGTATATTGTTAAAATAGCTAAGAAGGAGTACATTGCTTACTGCGCATAGGTATACTGTTACTGTGTGAAATTAATAAATGAAAAAGTTTGACTGATGAATATTGAAGTACAATAAAGACCCTTACAAAAAACTGTTGTGTTTATTCTGGTATGTTGTTGTAGACATATATAGAATGCATATAGGTTCTTCAAAGCAAATATGGCTGTGACAGCATACATTAACTGAGATTCTTCTATGAACAAGCTGTTAAGAGAAACTGTAGCTGGTGTAGCTGTAAAACGAGATATAAATTAAATGTGAAATATTTTCTGCATTAAGCAATGAACCCTGAATAGTAATATGTAAAGTATAAAAATGTGTTCCATGCAGCATTGCCTTGTGTTAACCTTTGCTTTCCAGGTTTTAGTAACCCAAAGGAGTAATGCACTAGCTGTCGAAACAAGAGTTTATTAGGCAGAAACCAGTGAAACACAAAACATCAGTTGCTCAGTAGCTCAGTATGATGAGAAATAGCTTAGTTGTTAACTTTGCACACCCAGACACGCTTTGAATCTAGGGAGTGGTACGAAGATGTGTGCATATCTACACACAAGAAATCAAGAATAAATGTAAAAACAGTCAGATTGTGTTAAAGATATTTTCCCCACAGGTTTTAAAAGTAAGAAAATGTTGCCAGGGGCTGTATGAAGGGTATGGTAACTGTTCAATTGTCACACCACATGCCTGCAAATGACAGCAGGGTAGGTACATACAATATGCACTCTTCCCAAATCATACCTCTCAACTGTAGAGGTATTCACTGAATGTCCAGATATTTGTCTAAGATTTTTGGTCTGTTTTACATAAAGTAGTGGTGTCATGGCAAATCAGTGGCAAACCATTATAGACTGAAGTTAGAAAATAATGATAGACATACAAGTGTCAGATGTCATATCCTTCAGAAAAGCCATGCAAATGCAAAACTTATTTCATCAACTTTCTATGTTTGTAAGAGCAATATCTAAAAATTGGCCATATTTATACGCCTTTGTCTCATTCTTATATATGGCTTTGTCCAGATGTCATGCTCTAAGAAGTTGAGAGGTATGTTCCCAATACATGTTTCTTAAGTATCACGCTGTCACAGCTAGTGGTCACTGCTGCAAATAATCCTGGACACAGATAGGAAACCAGTTGATGTATGCCAGTAGCACAGTCACATAACAGCAGTTCAGGGTACCCCTCCTGCACCAGATATGTAACCCTGACATGTACGAGTCCTCTCTAGTCATGTACCCAGAGTTGTCACAGTTTGCCTCATACCATTCTAAGCTGACAGTTTAATAGGGATGGTTATGTTACAAAAGCTATGGGCACAGGTAGATGTAAAGTGAGGGAAGACCCATAGAGTATTGAGCAGTACTGTTGTGGAAAATAGAAGTATAAACAGTTGTTAATGGACTTTTTGTCTCTTCTGCCAGCCTCATCTGCATCAGTAATTATTGCTCATATACTATGGCTATGTTGTGCTCCAACCATAATGTTGGGACTTGTGTTATATTATTGTTAATATGTTTGATTGTTTGCATGTTAACATACCTTGTTCAAATATCATTGTTGGTGGCCTGTTGCCACAATGTTACTGCCATGCTGGTGTGATGCATACTGTTTTTTCATTTATGCATGTGTTATGTTTGTTATGCAACTGTTTCAAATCCATTTTATAGGTTTAATTGGAACATCCACACATGCTGTTATAACTAATCTTGAAATGTGTTCTTCATGACTAACCAGCATATTTTGTAAAACCTCAACAGCATAGCGCGTTTGGGAAGGCAGATCCCAGTAGATCTGCATGTCCCACTTCATGTGGCCATGGCACAAGGCCTGGATCTCTCTCATCCACTGGTCATACACCATCTTTGGGTGGAACCTCCTCAGGGGATGGGGCCCATCCCCCCCTGGGATCGGGCGCAGACAGGATCCTATCAATTTCAGTAAGGTTCAGGGTTTGGTGCACAGACCCTTTGATCCATGTTTGGAAAGCAGCTGCACCAGATTGAGGGCTACCTGGCACACCTCAAGGGGCAGACCAGCCCTCCTGTCCAGCCCCCTTCACAGTCACCTTTGGGGCCATGAAGGTGCAGTGGCGACTACCCATGGGTGGGGATATCAGTCCCACTGTAACCAGATGGGGACCCATGGGCTTCGGATTCCCAACCACCCTCCCCATCACATGTGATTAGCCCCCTCATGTGTCATATACCACCCCTGTCTACTGTCTTGTCTGGCTTGTCTGTCTCACTACCCAATGACCTCCCCAGATATACCTACAATCCTTCCCCAACATCCCACTCTCACCTTAAAAAAAAGGAAAAGGGCATCTGCCACAAAAAAAAAAAATCGCCCCACACATTGCTGTCCATTTCGCACAGATGTCTAGTGGACAATTTAATCTGGTCCAATTGGGTTGACAACACATTTCTGTTGTCCTCACCCTTCTCTCCGGGGTTTTAAGTGTCCAACTTTACCTTCAAATTCTGTACAAATGCACAGCTGTTGCTGTATAATAAATTGACAGCTATGGACCTTCCCTACACCCATCCTGCACATCCCTAGCTATCTTTCATAATATTTATCCCTCTGTGTGCCCCTTTTTCACCACTTTCCAATTACCCCTCTATCACCCCTTTTTCTTTTCTTTTAAAAAAATTAGCGTGAGCGTAAGCATTAGCAAGCAGGAGTAAGCGAGTTTGCATGATGCTAAGTGAAGCCAACAGAAATTAAGCGTCTATATGGTTAACTGTGTGTTGGCATCCATTAGTGTTGTGGAAACCCGCGCAAACCTGCTTAAAGCTGCTTAAAACTGCTTTAATCAATCTGTCTCCATCAACCACTGTTCTGCCTAGCAACAAAATAATCAGGCAAGCCAAGTATCAAACCAGGGCCCTGTACACCATAGTCAGAGCAATTTACCCCTACATCATTTGAGCTATAGGGATGTCTGATTCTTTTTCAAACATATCATGCAGTAGAGTCATTCAACAGTAGGGAAAAGATGTGGAATCAGTCAGGTTGTGTATATATACATGTACACATGTATATATATATATATATATATATATATATATTTATATATATATATATATATATGAAGATGCATATATATGGAAAAATATATACGTAATAAATATATATATATATATATATATATATATATATTATATATATATATATATTATATATATATATATATATATATATATATATATATATATATATATATATATACCTCAGTACCATACCTTTCAACCTCTTAGTGCAAGAAATCTGGCCAAAGGCTGTTAAAATGGGGGGACAATCGGCCAAAACTAGGGACATGTTTTAAATATTGCTCTTAGAAATGTATAGAATGTTTCTAGAGTAACTGAGTTTGTTTTAGCATACATGTTCTGAAGGATGTGAGTTTTGAAACTGAAATGTATGTCATCATTTACTGACACAAATCCTCAGATCATCACAGTGATTTATCAGATAAATAAAAATAATGAATCTGTGGAACAGACCAGAAATATGAGCAATAAACCTGGACATTCTGAAACAATTCGGTCAGTCGAGAGGTATGCTCAGAACCAGTTAGTGAAATGAATCTGGACCAAGCCTGACAAAATGGGGGGAGAAAGCCATGAAAATAGGGGCATATCTGAAATACTGGAGTAGATAAACTGACACAGTTGCTGCAGTAACACCATCCTGTTTGTTCTAACATATATTGAATAGCACTCAATTACTTCTCACTAGTTAGTGACTTAAATCCTCACATCATCCCATTGATGTATCCAGAAATACATAACACTTATGGGGGCCAGGCAACAGTACATCCTACAAATATCTGGACATAACATCACATTAGGGAAACTGCAATGAGCTACTAAGCATGCCACCAAGCACCATCCAAACTACAGTTAGACTGGCACACTAACCCAAATCTGCTATGGGGAATTACACATGTATTTGGAAATATATCAGGCACTACAGGGATGTAACATTACTGAAAAGCAGACACCAGTGTGAAAGTGCATACCCACAACCAATTTCATCACAGTCACAGTGACATACCGTAAACCAAATCAACAGTTGAGTATAAAGAGTGTGTGAACAAAAACACTCACACACTACCCCCTTCATATACCGGCCCAATTTACAGTGGAGTACGACTACTGACCATGGTACGGGACATGTCTCAGTCTGCCCCTACAAACATATACAGCCGATAGACCACCAGAAACTGGGGTAACATGCACAGTCAGATAGAAAAGGAGCCATAACACTTAACATCTAGCCCCCTCCCTTCTTCGTATTTCAGCTTTTCCAGTTTAGGGTTTGCCAAAGTGGATCACCTGTCTGTTCATGATTGGCAGTGGAGATTTTATGGTGTTGAGTTGCCATCCCAGTGTCCAATCTTCCACAGACGACATACACATGCACACACTCATGACTAGGGCCAATTTAGAGTGTTCAATCCACCTATGGCATGTGCTTGGGATGTGGGAGGAAACCGGAGTAATAGGAGGAAACCCATGCAACCACAGGGAGGACATGCAGACTCCATACAGAAGGCACCCCAGCCGAGAAATGAACCGGAGAACCTCTTGCTGTGAGGCAGCAATGCTAACCGCTGCACCACTGCAGCTGCCCATCTACTCCCCTCCCTACACAGGCCATATAACATTTACACACTACAGTGCGACACAGTCCTGACAATCTGTCAACAATTGCCAGAAATACACAGACCTATCAACTGTACAGAGTTCCACAGACTGCCCAGGCTTTGTCCTCATATATAAGGCCTCTTCCACATAACATGTCTGACATTCTTATACATCACTGGGATGATATCAGGAATGAAGGCACTAAATAATGATATAGAATACCTATCAACATCTTACTGCATGACATCTGGACAAATCCTGACATACTTGGGGGGGGCAGAGGCCCAATAACAGGGGCATATTTGAAATATTGCTGTTATGAACTGAGAAAGTTGCTGGTGTAACAGAGTTTGTTGTAACATATATTTTCTGAAGGATATGAAGTCAGAAACACAAATGGATGTTACTATTTACTGACTGCAATCCAGAGAGTATGCTACTGATTTTCCAAAGACAAAAAATGTTTGAGGAACACACCAAACATCAGAGTCCAAACTCTGGCCATTCTGCGGATAGCCCTACAGTTGAGAGTTATGTCAACCACATAACACTGTCAGACTTAAAATCATGCAGGAAAGCCATGTCCACACAAACCCTGTTTAACTAGCATTAATCCAACCGTATAACAGCAATACTTACATTTTGTCCCTATGTCTGGAACATTCTCACCCATTTTGTTGGGCTGACTCCACAGTTGTCATTGTAAGAGGTATTTCCAACTACCTTCTGTGAGGTTGTTGTTCACACACATCCATGAAGTCCCCCTAACAGGCAAGGAAAAGGGGCAATGCCCACATGAGGTATTCAATTATAAGAGTGTGTTGCCATGTCATTGGCTATAGGACTAACAACACAGCTGTTCTGCATGCAATTAGCAAGTGGGGACACCAATTGGTGCACAGGATATCAGCTGCTCATGAGCATTACCTGCAAAAGGCAAGCTGCTGCCTATGCAAAACAGATGTATACCCTACATCTTGGAGAGAGACAGACAGACTAACAGACAAACAAACAAACCAACACAAATCAGAATCAAACCAACTATACTTGAAAAAAAAAAGGTATGTCAAACAAATGTAATGGAATGCAGTAGGGGGATGTAATAATGGGAAATCGGAAGTTCAACAAATATGTATCAACAAGACTTGCTGTACTGATATATTGCAGATCAGAACCTATGACTATAGCATCTGGGTGTCTCTGCCGTGACATAGATCAAAGCTCAGGCCCCTGAGTCACCCCAGGAAAGGATGGCTCACATATGACTACTACTGGAGTGTGTGTTGAACAATACTGACTGTGACATTGCTTAGTCAGCTACTGGGATGTTATACATATCCATATGTTACTTGTGAATGCGACTATGATATACTTTTGTCTCAGAAATGTGAGAGACCTATACAGGGTAGTTGCATAGTAAACTACTGTTGCAGACATGTTTGTTGAACTGCATGTGATATACTGAGCTCATACCATTCAACTGTCCAGTGTTATGCACAGTGACCATATGTGTGCCTCATATTTGAAGTCATTTACTCACAGAGTTGTGTTATGTCTGGAAAAATCATTGGCAAATCTGTGAAGACTGACATTACAACATCTCCTTCTCTTTCTTTTGGCTGTTCCTGTTAGGGGTCGCCACAGTGGATCATCTGTCTCCATTTTTTCCTGTCCTCTGCATCTTGCTCTGGCACACCAGCCACCTCCATGTCCTCTCTCACCACATCCAGAAACCTTATCTTAGGCCTTCCTCCATTCTTCTTACGTGGCAGGTGCATCCTTACCATCCTTTTCCCAATGTACTCAGCATCTCTACTCAGCACATGTCCAAACCAACATAATCCTGTGTGCATCTTCCTCCACTCTTGTATTTCACTCTATGTTCCACCCGCTTGTTAAAATATGTATTCACCACAGCCATGTCCATCCTTTTTGCAAAATCCACTACCCTCTCATTGTCTGCATTCCTTTGTTTAACACCATACCTACCCATCACTTCCGCATCCCCTCTGTTCCGTTCAAAAACATGCCCATTGAAATCTGATCTTATCACCACTCTATCACCCTTGGGTATAGTCATCACCACTTCATCCAACTCACTCCAAAATTTTCCTTTCACATCCATCACACACCAAACTTGCAGATAATATGCACTAACAACATTCATCATTACACCATCAATTTCCAGCTTTATAAACATCACTCTATCCAACATTATTTTCACTTCCAAAAACACTTTTGGCATACTGTTCCTTCAGGAAAATCCCTACATCATTTCTCCTTCCATTCATGCCATGATAGAACAATTTGGACCCACCTCTGAGACACCTAGCCTTACCCCCCCTCCATCTGGTCTCTTGCACACACAATATATCAACCCTCCTTCTGTCCATCATATCAGCTAGTTCTGTCCCCATACCAGTCATACTGCCAACATTAAAAGTTGCTACTCTCACTACCACACTCCTAGTCTTTCTCCTCTCTTCCTGCCATGAGTGTTGGACATCCTACAGGGTATGTCTGTAAATGCAAAGGCTACTGTGTTAATAAATTACTTAAGTGTGTTACAGTAATATTAAGAAAGTGTCACTAATTTTGGCCCATCGCCCCCGCCCCCCATGTATGTGTGGCGTCCTCCAGACATCCTGCGCTAATAGGTTGAGAGGAATGACTGAGCAGCAAGACTGTAAATACAGTGTGCCATACTGACATAGAACTGAAGTGTATATCTGGTATTACCTGTGCACATGTATGTATGAGTAGGTGTGCCTGGCTGCCTCATAACAACAGACATGGGATGCAAAATGTCAGATAAATAAGCTGTACATGTTGTACACGTGTGTAATCAAAGTTTCTGTGCATCCAACAGAGTTAGATTTCTATAGCTACTGGTTGTTGCATTGCTCTGACACAGACATGGGTACTAGAATAAGCATGATTATCAGGTTGAAATTGGACAGGTGTCCAACTGTGTTATGACCCTGTGTCCATGCCTACAACAAACAGCTATATGACCACCTACATAGCTGTATGGACTCAGCAAAACCTTACTTGTAAAACCTGCCTCCACCAAGGTAGAGTAATCCCCTTTGCTGGACAGCAGCAATACACAAACCACATAATTGGTCGATATATTGGCTGCACAGTGCAAAGTAGGAGCAGGCACCTACTTGGAAGCAAGTCAACCTTTGTCTGAATGAGCATATAAGGTCACAGGTGGATTACTGTAAGGCTAACTATGAGTACAAATTTGACAAATCCACCAGGGGCAATCACAAGGCCGTCTTCACACGTGTCTGCAATCTCAGAGGAAACAACCCAACCCAGCCTGTAATGGTGGTCAATCACATCACATACATACACACCATAGTTATACCCAACCTGCTGCAGACAGGTGTAGGGCAAATATAACCACCCTGGCTCACTATCAGTATAGGTGGATATGCACAGCACCCACACCCCTCCCCTCATCATCAGGGAGCAGGTGCATACTGCCTAATCAAAGTCAGCAAAAGCAAGTCTCCATGAGACCTGATAACATTCCTGTCTGCATCCTACATGAACTCAGGCATATGCTTCCAGCTCCATTACTTGCTGTATGCAAGCAAAGCCTGAGCACCATTGACATCTGATCTGCAAGGAAAATGGTCACTGTCATCCTCTACATAAACGTGAATGATGAACGGTGGTTTATGCAATGTATTGGCCCTCATTGGTGGGCACATGACACATCAGGACCAGGAGTGAAATTCAGGTTCATACTATGCTGATAGATGACAGGGGTATGATGTGGTTGTAAGTGGTGGCTAATGATAGGCAATGTAGATGTGCTGGCTCTGTAAATAACTCTGGGCAATGTCTGAGGTCATGTGATGTGTTTCCCTGTTTATATCTTCCAGGTGGCATGCAGCATCAGCCAGCATATACTGCAGATGAGAATGCAGCCATCACTGATGCCATAATCCAGCACTACAGGGTGCTGTTCGACCGTAGCTGACAAAATCTGCAGGAGCGGACTGCCCTGTGGGACGATCTTGTCCACAGAGTTAACAACTTAGGCCACCATGGTGGCACATACAATCAGGTCAGACATCGGGCAACTGACCTGATACGTCGTGCCTGGCAAAAGGCTGCTGCCATGGCCAGGGACAGTACTGCTACAGTCCAGCCACACAGGCCCCACTTACAGCCACAGAGGAGTTCCTTGTCAAACTTGGGGCAACCCCCACACAACAGCCAACACAAGAAACACAAGTTGTGGAGGTGGGTGGCACCCAGGCATCCAGGTAAGGCCACAGTGCACATCAATTTAATTATGTAGCAGTCATACTGTTTTCTATAGACTATCTAGATGCATATGTCAGTTCAAACTGCATTTGCGGATGAAGTTTAGTAATGCACACAAGTGCACATCTATGATGAAGGACAGAAAAATTGTGCACTATCAGAGCTTGTACTGTACATGTGCAGAAAAGTAGCATTTATCTTGTACCAATGCCAAATGTGAGTCTGCTGACAATACCTCTCCCCCATAACTACATAGGTACCTCTGGTCTGGATGTGGGACAGCAGCCCAAAGCCGGTGAGTATGGGATTTTCCTGTTGTGGCTCACCAGTACCCCCAGGCATGTTAAGGGCATGTATGTGACCATGCACACACCTGTTACTCTCAGCCATTTTGTGATATCTGCATGTTCACTTGTGGTGGGTTAACTGCATTGCATCAGAGTGGTCATCACAAGAGCTTATTTGCAGGAGATGTTACATATCTGTAGCATACCTCACAACCTGTTATTGCAAGAAATCTGGACAAAGACTGACACAATGGGGGGGACAAAGTCCCAAAACTAGGGACATATGTTATAAATTAGTGTTATACCATGCATATAAATGGTGTACATACACCTGTTAGAATGTCAGGTATTTGTGATATATTAAAATGAGAGCACAATAAAACCTTTCCAAACCCTTCCAACCTTTCATGTGACCTATAACCTGTACAATTCAGTTGTAAAGCAAACAAATCTGTTAGGGGAACAATTATAACACATAAAAACTATACAAGAAGCTAGATGCATACGTGTGCACAGGCTGAAGCTAATACTGTGTTGAAGCAGCTTTTGATATAATTATAGCATTATGTCTTCTTGGGAACACACCTACCATCAATTACAGAGACTCTTTGATTAACAGCAAATAATGGTCAGCTGTCCTACGAGGATTATCCTAACATTTACTCAGTTGCCTGTTACAGCAACAGCCATAGTTCATATGGAGCTAATAAAGCAGCAAAGGGATCTCATTTGTGAAAGGTATCAGCCCAGAGAAGGGTACCCACATATTTCCATAGCATTGCATATACCATGGAACACAGTGAAAACAGTCATCAAAAGGTGGTGAAAGTATGGGGCAACAGTGACATTGCAAAGAAGTGGACATCCCTCCAAATGTGTGTAAAAGACAAGACCCAAACTGGTCAGGAAGGCTGCCAGGAAAATTACAGCAATACTTTAGGAGTTGCAGGAATCTCTTGCAAGTACTGGCTGTGTACGACATGTGACAACAATCTCCCATATTCTCTACATGTCTGGCCTGTGGGGTAGGATTGGAAGATGGAAGCCTTTTCTTACATAGAATCACATCCACGTCTGGGGAATTTCTCAAGAAAAATACATCAGGTCTCCCAAAATCATATGGAGAAATATGTTATGGTGTAATGAGACCAAGCTTTCACTTTTTGGCCACAATACCAAAAAGGCTTGTTTGGCTCCATAACAACACTGTGCATCACCAAAAGAACACCATCCCCATGGTGAAGCATGGTGATGGCAGTGTCCTGCTTTGGGGTTGCTGTTCATAAACTGGAAGTAGACCTTTAGCCATGGTGAAGGGCGTTAGGAATGGTTCCAAATACCAGACCATTTTGGCCCAAAATGTTCATGTGTCTGTTAGAAAGCTGTGGATGGAGAGGAATTACACCATTCCACATGACAATGACACAAACCATACATCAAAATCCAAAAAAGAATGTCTTCACTAGAAGACAATCAATGTTTTGGAATGGCCCAGCCACAGTCCACACCTACATCCAACAGAAAATATGTGGGGTGCCCTGAAGAGGGCTGTGTGGAAGAGGTGCCCTCGCAATCTGACAGAGTTGGAGGGCTTTTGCAAGGGAGAGTGTACAAATATTGCTATGTCGAGATGTGCCGTGCTGATACACACCTTCCAAAGAAGACTGATGGCTATTATGAAATCAAAAGGTGCTTTAACAAAGTGTTAGTGTAAGGGTGTGCACAGTCACGCAGCCAGCCTTTTGTATGTATTTCAACTTCTACATGTTACCCCTAACCGATGTGTTTGTTCTTCAATTAGATTGCACAGGTTATAGGTCACATTAAAGGTGGGAAATGTTATCACATGATTGCTGTGATCTCATGTTATATATCAGACAAACCTGGCATGTTAATAGGGGTGTCTACCTTTATAATATCGACTGTAAGCTTAGAAGGTTGTTAGTGTAACCAGTTCTATTGTAACATACATATACTGCAGGTTTTGAAGTGTAAAACTCAAAATATGTCATTGATTAGTGATACAATTCCTCATATCATCCCAGTAATGTGTCAGACAAACACAGGATTTACAAGGAACAGACCAGAAATATGAGACACACATGTAGACATTCAGCGACACTCTGCACACTTGAGCGGTATGTTCTGTAGGAGTTGCCACTGTGCTATACAGGTGAACAGTATTTATCTGTACATGGGTGCAGTGTGTGCTACTTGAAGGGCCATCACCTACTAACACTACTCATGTATCACAGAGGTGTATATAAGTAGTAACATTAAGTAGAAAGGCCTGCACTGCATGATGTTGGGGGCCTGTCCAGGGTGTGTATGTAGTGGTCTGACTGTGTCGTGAATATCACCAGTTTGCTATTGTAAGGTCTGTGTAATGCCTGTCTGCCAACTCACCTATATGTGTGTGCGTGTGTCTGCATGTGTGCATGTGTGTGTGCATGCACGTGTCTGTGTGTGTGTGTGTGTGTGTGTGTGTGTGTGTGTGTGTGTAGCAGCAAATGTTATAGTGCAGGTATTAATTTACATATTAAAAAATAAAAAAAGGTGTGGTGGCTGGAGAATAAAAAACTCACTTTTATTACAAATGTTGTTATTGTGTCTTTCGGCTTATCACAGTTAGGGGTCACCACAGCGGAACTCCACTCCACTAATGTTTGGTAGTGGATTTTTATGTGCCGAGTTACCATCCCTGAAACACAACTTTCAATGAAGGCACGCCCATTCACGCATGCCTCCACACAGAAGACACTCTAGCTGAGAAACGAACGGGACAACGTCTTGCTGTGAGGCGACAAAGCTACCGCAGCACCACTACCACAGGTCTCACTTTTATTACAAATAAAATAAATAATTTAGGTAAGCGCTTTTGAGGTGACCCTCTTCTTCAGACCTTAATAAAAACTTCTACAAACATGCAGTTTAAATACAAGTGACAACCAATAAAAACAAATAATGAGAATTAATGTGGCAAACCTCTTTTTCTTAAAAGAGGTTTTAAAGAAACAGCACTGTTCAGGCCAGGTAAAACATAAACCTTAAAATCAACAATCCATCTCAACTCTATATATTCAGTTTCATTATGTAGATCTCCTTCTCTTAAGCTCTCATTCATTTTTTTGTAAAACCAAGAATTTAAAGTTGTGCTGTGTACCATAATCTGATACATGTTTAGCCAATGCATTTGTTAATTTATTGTTATGTATGTCATTAAAATGTTCCATGACCCTCTCCTTCAACATACGATTCGTTTTGCCTATGGAAAATGCGGTGCATGAATTACACTTGGCCAGATAGATTATGTTCTTAGTACAACAATTTGCATAGAAAGAGAAGTCTATTGTTTTCAAGTGTATTGGATGCACAACCATGCAGATTGACCATATATGGCAACAGATTTTGGATGCCCTACATGCATATCTTCCTTTGCTCTGTGAAATAAACCTTTCACTTGTTCTGTTGTTCTTGTAACATAGCCGGTGCTTCAAATTCTTCCTATTTTTAAAACTAAAGCTAGGAGTGGACCCTACAACTCTACTAACTTGAGGGTCTGTGAGTAAAATAGGCCAGTTATTTTTAACTATCTCACAGGTCCTGTTAACATCACTGGAAAAAGTTAAACACAGCCTATTCACCGTCTCAGCACATTTTCTCCCTTCATCATGTACATTTGCAGGGAGTTCTTCAGATAAATAGGGTTTGGTTATATTACTATCAAGAGAGCTCACTTCTTCCATAGCCTTATCAATCTCATAGGCTTTATAGCCCCTATTCATAAGATCTACACGCAAACTGTCAAATGCCTCTTCAAGGTCTTCCCCATCAGTGTGTAGTCTCTTACAATGTAATACTTGATTCTTAACTATATTCCTAGTTATGTGGGGTGCATGCTGGAGGGATGAAGAATGTTGTTTTTCCTACAGCTTTTTCTATGTAACCTAGTTGAAATGTCACCAAACATGTTTTTGTTCACATTAATGGCTAAGAAATCAATCTTAGTTTGAGAGTACTGTAGAGAAAAGAAAGATGTGAGGTGGTACTCCCTAGAAAACTCACAAAACTCTCTAGCTGTATCTCATTTCCCATGCCATGTAAACAAGATGCCATCAACAAAGTGTTTATAAAAAGTGACATGTTGCTTAAACATGTCACTGCAAAAAATATCTCTTTCTCCCATTGGGCCATCACAATGTTAGGATATGTATTCAGATATGCTGTACCCAAAGCGACCCCCACTTTCTGGAGGAAAAACTCTTTCTCAAACAGAAATATGTTATTTTCCAAGATCAAATCCAGTAGGGCACAGATCATATTGACCTTGGTGTTAGAAAAGTTACTTTTCTTAGTTAAAATGTGCCTTACATCTTCAATGCCCTTATCATTGGGGATCACTGTGAATAAAGAATTCACATCTAGCGTTACAAAGAATACATTGCTGATATCAGTATTGTGCCTAAGACTGGCCCAAACATACAATTTCTCCAAGAACTGTTTGTTATCTCTCAGTACAATCTCTACAGTGTTCAATACATGTCTAAGCTGTGTCGTGAATATCACCAGTTTGCTACTGTAAGGTCTGTGTAATGCCTGTCTGCCAACTCACCTATATGTGTGTGCGTGTGTCTGCATGTGTGCATGTGTGTGTGCATGCACGTGTCTGTGTGTGTGTGTGTGTGTGTGTGTGTGTGTGTGTGTGTGTGTGTGTGTGTGTGTGTAGCAGCAAATGTTATAGTGCAGGTATTAATTTACATATTAAAAAATAAAAAGGCGTGGTGGCTGGAGAATAAAAAACTCACTTTTATTACAAATGTTGTTATTGTGTCTTTCGGCTTATCACAGTTAGGGGTCACCACAGCAGAACTCCACTCCGCTAATGTTTGGTAGTGGATTTTTATGTGTCGAGTTACCATCCCTGACACACAACTTTCAATGAAGGCATGCCCATTCACGCATGCCTCCACACAGAAGACGCTCTAGCTGAGAATCGAAGGGACAACGTCTTGCTGTGAGGCGACAACGCTACTGCAGCACCACTACCGCAGGTCTCACTTTTATTACAAATAAAATAAATAATTTAGGTAAGCGCTTTTGAGGTGACCCTCTTCTTCAGACCTTAATAAAAACTTCTACAAACATGCAGTTTAAATACAAGTGACAACCAATAAAAACAAATAATGGGAATTAATGTGGCAAACCTCTTTTTCTTAAAAGAGGTTTTAAAGAAACAGCACTGTTCAGGCCAGGTAAAACATAAGCCTTAAAATCAACAATCCATCTCAACTCTATATATTCAGTTTCATTATGTAGATCTCCTTCTCTTAAGCTCTCATTCATTTTTTTGTAAAACCAAGAATTTAAAGTTGTGCTGTGTACCATAATCTGATACATGTTTAGCCAATGCATTTGTTAATTTATTGTTATGTATGTCATTAAAATGTTCCATGACCCTCTCCTTCAACATACGATTCGTTTTGCCTATAGAAAATGCGGTGCATGAATTACACTTGGCCAGATAAATTATGTTCTTAGTACAACAATTTGCATAGAAAGAGAAGTCTATTGTTTTCAAGTGTATTGGATGCACAACCATGCAAATTGCCATATATGGCAACAGATTTTTGATGCCCTACATGCATGTCTTCCTTTGCGCTGTGAAATAAACCTTTCACTTGTTCTGTTGTTCTTGTAACATAGCCGGTGCTTCAAATTCTTTCTATTTTTAAAACTAAAGCTAGGAGTGGACCCTACAACTCTACTAACTTGAGGGTCTGTGAGTAAAATAGGCCAGTTATTTTTAACTATCTCACAGGTCTTGTTAACATCACTGGAAAAAGTTAAACACAGCCTATTCACCGTCTCAGCACATTTTCTCCCTTCATCATGTACATTTGCAGGGAGTTCTTCAGATAAATAGGGTTTGGTTATATTACTATCAAGAGAGCTCACTTCTTCCATAGCCTTATCAATCTCATAGGCTTTATAGCCCCTATTCATAAGATCTACACGCAAACTGTCAAATGCCTCTTCAAGGTCTTCCCCATCAGTGTGTAGTCTCTTACAATGTAATACTTGATTCTTAACTATATTCCTAGTTATGTGCCTGGGGTGCATGCTGGAGCGATGAAGAATGTTGTTTTTCCTACAGCTTTTTCTATGTAACCTAGTTGAAATGTCACCAAACATGTTTTTGTTCACATTAATGGCTAAGAAATCAATCTTAGTTTGAGAGTACTGTAGAGAAAATAAAGATGTGAGGTGGTACTCCCTAGAAAACTCACAAAACTCTCTAGCTGTATCTCATTTCCCATGCCATGTAAACAAGATGTCATCAACAAAACGTTTATAAAAAGTGACATGTTGCTTAAACATGTCACTGCAAAAAATATCTCTTTCTCCCATTGGGCCATCACAATGTTAGGATATGTATTCAGATATGCTGTACCCAAAGCGACCCCCACTTTCTGGAGGAAAAACTCTTTCTCAAACAGAAATATGTTATTTTCCAAGATCAAATCAAGTAGGGCACAAATCATATTGACCTTGGTGTTAGAAAAGTTACTTTTCTTAGTTAAAATGTGCCTTACATTTTCAATGCCCTCATCATTGGGGATCACTGTGAATAAAGAATTCACATCTAGCGTTACAAAGAATACATTGCTGATATCAGTATTGTGCCTAAGACTGGCCCAAACATACAATTGCTCCAAGAACTGTTTGTTATCTCTCAGTACAACCTCTACAGTGTTCAATACATGTCTAAGCTGTTTCTCCACATATATAGACATAGGCTCAGTGAGCCATCCTCTGCCTGATACAATGGGTTGGAGTGGGGGATTCAAGGGATCTTTGTGAACCTTGGGTAGGCCATAAATGACTGGTATAGTGGGATGCTCTACAGAAAAATACATATATAGTGAATAGTCAATTTGATCAGTCATCAATAAATCATACGTGTAAAAATTCAACCTGTCTATAATACCATTTACCTGAAATTTCTGCAGTATAGCATACACTTTGTCATCATACATCTTACGCATTTTCGCAAAATAATCCATAGTGTTGAAGACGACTATCCCACCACCCTTGTCAGCAGGCCTGATGACCAAATGTTCAGCCCTAGTCAATGTCCCTAGTGCCTCACTCTCCCTCAAAGTAAGATTGTAAAAACAGTTCTTGGACCTCTCATTAACTGATTTTCTTAGGTCATCCTCACACATCTTTATGAATGCCTCCATAGCAGGAGAATTATTAGGTATAAAACAACTAGTTTTTTTTAATGCACATACATTTGTAGTATTCACATCCCCATTCACAAAAATGGTTTTGAGCATTGTGCTCCTGGCAAACATATTTAATTCTAAAATTGTATCAACTAAATTCATCTTGTTGGCTGGAACAAATGATAAACCTCTATTAAAAATAGATAGTTCTACAGTTAATGAACAATAAAATAAGCTCATTGACAACCTCTGGCAGTCAATAACAGTTACCATATAGATGTCTATTCAGACAAAGTAATATCCACTCTATAACTCAAAAAGGAATTGCAAAAACTTCAAGTAAAACCCTTTATTCGAAAATGAAAAACAGGTAAGCGCTTTCACCATTATACATACATATATACATACACAATACAGTCATGTAGTCTGATGTGGGTTCCAACATGTCCTGTGATTCTCTAAATGTAGGAGCATGCCCAGTGTAAACTTCTGTAGATAGAGTGGGACTCCATTGCAGAGATAAGTGTACTCTGGTCCAGGGTTTTGTGTGCTACAGCCATACCTCTCAGAAGTACACAGAACTTTCTTCGGGGTACTGTTTGGTTTAGCAGACATTTTTTCTGACATATCTGTAGTCTGACACTGCAATGTATTGTGTCATTACCTAGTGGCGGACATCCTCAGGTCATCACAGTACTTTACCAGAGGAATACTAGTTGTGTGATGCATAGACCAATATTATGGGGGTAGATATGTACATTCTTGCCCAACAAGGCCATTTGATAGGTGTGGCTACAGCCAGTTGAGTGATGAGGTGCTGTGTAAACAGTCAATCAACTTGGTAATATATTGGTTGGGGATCTGCTTGTGTGATATCTTTCTAACTTGAGATATCATATACTTGTCTGGCCATACCTCTTACCTGTAGATTTTTTAGCAGATTGTCCACGTGTTTGGCTAGAGGTTTCATCCAGTCTATGTAAACTTGTGTTTTTATGGCAAGTTAGTTACATATAATTGAAGAGTGATGTAACAAAATAATGACATATATTACTGTTTCAGACTACATAACCTTTAGACAATTCCTGCTACTGGAAATCCCTCACCCTACCAACTTTCTCAGTATGTAAGGGTGGTATTTTTAACACATGCCTATCATTGTGTCTTTGTTCCACTTTTATTTCTGCCCTTGTCCAGATGTCTTGCTGTCAGAGGTTGGGAGTTATGGGTGTGGGTACAGAGTGCATTCTACTGTGCAGGCATGTCCATTATATGTAACAGCAAACATAAATAAAAGAAGAATTATTGAAAATAACCACTGGCAACAGGACCAAAAAGCAGTTTATTCACAAAAGCATTAGCACCTCGACTACACAGCCTTCAAGAAGTCTATTATATGTGTAGTATATTAGATGTATCACTGTGACTTCCAGGTATATCAGTGGCAGAGCAGTAAGTGTCACTGACATGCATAATAGTTGGCACTGCAGTTACCTGCACATGGTCCTGTCAAAGACAGCACTGTACCTAGGGCACTACAAGATGACTGCCAGGAAAATGTGCTGGCCAGATACTGACAGTATTAACCACACATACACATATCTCATTGATCCCTGCATATTATGGACATGCAACACGTGTATTGGGACAGCCAATGTGTGCTATGCTGTTATTTCCCTGCAAACATACATGTTACTGCATTTCTGTGGGTATATGGGGGGCACTCCTGTCAGCTGTACACATTTTCAAAGACTGTGTTGATATTTGCTTTACATTTTGTTTCCTTTTACCATACTATTGTGCCCTGTCATGGGGACTAGAGGCATATCAGTAAAGACCACAGGTCAGATTGTAATGGCATACATTTGAGTTTTAGACTTCTTACCTTTCATAGCCTTACTGCAACTGCAAGACCTGCTGTGCTATCACTGTGTGAGTCTGTAGGGCATTAATTCAACATTGCCCCCATTTGTGGGCCTTTGCCAGACATTTCTCTCTTGTTTTCTACAGCTGACATGCTGTGTGGGTCTGAGCGATGGGTATGGGATCCCCACACTGAAATCCATGCCTGTGACCTATGACCCCCCAGTTAGTTGTCCCCACTCATATACTGCAGTGGGATTTGACACCTTGGGTACTACTGAAAAGTGTGGTGAGGCCAGTATGTGGCAGACATTTCCTGGTGTCCCAATACTGGCCTCACCACACTATGCAGTAGTACCCAGGGTGGCAAATAGTGTGGTAAGGCCAGTATTGGGCAGACATTTCCTGGTGTCCCACATAGATGTCAGTTGTCTGCTGCTCTCCCAGTAGGCCATCCCATTCCCTTGCATGCATGCAGCATTACCATAGACATGCTACCAAAGCATACTAATCCATTTGTTTATTGTTAAGAAGACTGACTTACCTTGTGCCTGCACCAGTTCTAAGGATAGTGCTTGAGGGCCACCTATTTTTGATGCACACAGTACACTGCCTTTACATGGTAAGTTACAGGTAATGTGATGTGTGTGTCATCCATTTTACTGTGTGTGTGAGTCAGAGAGAGGTGTCAGTCCCTGGGGTTCCTAGAGTGCCAGTGTGTGTACTATGCATTGCCTCTTTGCCAAGGCCTGAGCATACTGGGCATGCCTCCATCTGCCTACAGCAGCAGGCTCAGGAGCCTCCTGCTCTGAGTCCCTCTGTGCCTGTTGGGACCTTGGTAATGGTGGTGGGCTGTGTGGCCCTTCCCTGTGCTGTTCCTGCTGCAGCTGTTTCCACAGGATCATATTGTGTAGCATGGCACATACTATGAACATGCATGCACATGTGGCTGGAGAGTACTGCAATGCTCCACCAGATGTGTTAAGGCAGCGGAACCGTGAATTGAGCATCCCAAACACAGGCTCTATGATGATCCTGGTTTGTGCATTTGCCTCATTATGACATTATTGTGTGGGTGTGTGTGCATTTCCGATGGGTGTTATCATTCACAGCTCCAGTGCATTGCCAGTATCCCCTAACAGATGGTCATATGGGATAACCCCACTAGTAAATGCCTGGTACAGCTGTGACAAATGCCAGATGTGGGAGTCATGATAGCTTCCAGGGCTGGCAGCACACAAATTCATAATAATGCCCTGGGCATTGCTTATGACCTGGCAGTTGATGGAGGGAAAGTCCTTGCAGTTTATGTTGACCCTACCCTGTTTACCGGGTGGTGCACTGATGTGGATGTGCGTGCAGTCTATTGCACCCAGTACCTCCGGGTATTCTGCTACATGGTGGAAGAGACGCATATTGCTGGTCCTCACCTCATGGGTGTTGGGGAAGTAAATGTGCTCATCAGCATGTGGTAGCATGGCATCCAGGAACTGGTGGAGTGATTCAGATGCCTTTGAGACCCCCATGATGTCTCCAGTAGGTCATTGGAAAGTACCTGTAGCTATTATTCTTCAGGCTACACATACCTTGGTATCCACTGGGATGGGTTCCCCTCTGTTTGCTCTGGGTCTGAGTTGAGGCCAGCACAGATTGATTATTTGCTGCAGTTTGTCTCTGTCCATCCTGTAGCGCTCTATCTCCAGATCATGTAGCCTCTGGTAAGTTGTCCTGGGTCTGAACACTCTTCTCCTTCTCCTCGGTTTGTGGCAGTTGTCAGCATTATCCTCCTCACTGCCCTCAACCTCTAGCACATACTGATGGATCAAAGCAATGGCAGTCCCTAACATTTTTATGGTTAAAATTCCCCGGCATGTGTACACCAATGGTGCAGAGTTTGTGGGGAAAAACAGATTTTAAAGTGTTTCCATAGTTTATACTGTTGTGCTGCAGATGCTGCCTATATGATTGGCTGACTATGATGCATTCCTCCTGCTAGCTATTTAATTTGTACTTGATTGCTTTTATTCTGCTATTTCCCTTTTTCTTCCTTTTTCCATTCCCATTTCCTCCCCTTTTAAGGCCCAAGGCACACCGTGCCAACTTGATGCCCAAATGTAAACAGTCCTGCTATTTCTAGGTTTTTTTTTTTTAGACCTGGTGCGGACTGTGCAAACCCATTTAGCTAATGTAAACAGTAAGAAATGGCCCTTCCTGGACGTGAACACTCTTCATTTCATGGAATAAGATAAATACAGCCTTAGACACACCTCCTTGCTTATCTGTGCGTAGCTAAGCTTATCTGGGGGCCATGGAGCTCCAATGTGCTTACACCATGGATGACACACCCCCTTTTCATGTCTGCTGCTCCTCCTGCTTACATGATCGTCTTATAGCACCTGCATGGTTAGGTGCAGTTTGGCACTCAGAATATTTTTGTGATTCAGTAAATTTCCCCTCATTTGCATACCCCACTGCCTTAGTCCCTAGTTAATGCACTACATCAGAGCCTTTCTCCTTAGCAACCACTGTTCCCTGGTATTGTTTTGATTCTGCATGCCATAGACTATAATGGAAAAATGCAGATTTCCCTTTAAATTGTGTTTTCTCATTTTTTTATTTTCGTCATGATCCCATTTGTGCACCTCTGCCCTATGCGTAAACGGCCAAGATCATCCAAAAAATAGTTTTATTTTTATAAAAATTAAACACTTTCCATTCCATGCCATATATTTGGCTATTGGCATGCCTAAAGATTATAATACATGCTTTTATTTGAACTCCGTTTTAATTTTTGCAGAAATGTATTTGGCTAGTAGCCAAATACATTTCTGCAGCTAACACTATTCTTACACGGATGCCTGCCTGCTTGTTGAATCACTAATTCACCTCATTTGCACAGTTCTTACCAGCAAATGAGGTAATTAGCATTATGCAGAGGTGTCCATGCAGAAATAGTGTAGGCAGCCTTGTGCACGTCAGAACAGTAGTTTACAGGATCGCTCGGAGGCCATATTCCATGTAGGAATGGCTACACTGTTCCTGCAAGGAGATTTCACTTTATTGAATCCCAGGGATGATTTGTGCAAATAGTTTGTCACATTGGTCTGCATTTCAGCTAGCATGGAGGAACAAAAGACAGTTTATAGTGGAATTAGACGAGTGTGTTAACTGTCAGAAAAAAGTACTAGCTGATACTGAACACATACTTATCTTATAATGTTAAAATGTACTGAATATTAGGGTGTGCATGACTGTTTAGGTTACGGTTACTGCTATTCAGATTAAAATTTTAACTGTACATGACAGTAATCATTCGTATTCCATGAATAAAGCAAAGGTGCCATTGTTACACACTCTAAAAGTCATTCAAGTTCTAGTAGCTTCCTGATACAGCCAGAATGTTTAGCTCAGACAAAAATCATCATAAAATCATGTATTACCCATAAAACATACATGTTTTACATTTTGGTTTACCTGGTGTGTCTTAAGTTTTAAAAGAGCTCATAAACCAGTATTTTGGTTCAAACCATTAACTGTCATACTAAAGTGTCAAATTAACTTTATTTCCATTATACGTCTCTCACGGGTATATGGAGATTTTCTTGAATAACCATAACTGACATAATCTGATATAGAATGATTGGGCTGAGAAAACTGAGCTTCCACTAAGTCAGTCATACTTACATATGTTATCTAACACAGTACATCTTACTCCAGGTTGATTGCACCTGTTATTTAATATATAGAAAGTCTGATAAATATTATCGTCTTATGTCTAATCTGAAATGTAATTACTGGAATAATTCTAGATTTGTGTGCACACTAATCTATACCTTTCTCAATCCTCAGCATTGTTATAAAGGTGACACACTGGCTTGTCTCACCTTATACTAAGTAATTTTGTTTCAGATATTGACCTACAAGACACAGCATGGACACAGTGCAAGGAAACACTTAGCACATTTGTCTGTTTTAATATTACACAAAGCAGGTTATGATGAAGTCTAACATTTTTAAACAGTTGAACGCACTTAATACTTCCTTGTGTGGTCATATGTGTTTTAAAGTTCATTTACCATTTTTTACATTGTTTCATTGTTTGTTTTAGATATTCTGTATTTATACTTAGTTAATTCTGCATTTAAGGTTGTATTATGTTTTTTATTCAACACTGACTGTCATACAACATATGGGTCTGCTAATTAAACTATACCTGTATGGCCATGGGTCCTAACTTGAACTTTGGTTATGGTTAAAAATGAATAAATAAACATAGAAATGGGAAACTATATAAAAAGATAAATTTGCTTGTCAGAGTAATCTGCTTCACTTTTTTAATCAGGTCCTAACTTTAAAAATTATGTTGTACCACACTTTCGTAATTCCTATTGTGTTCCTTAAATTGGAGATATTTCAACTGCAATCATATTAGAAATGAGCTATACTCAAAGTACCAATCTTTTAACATTCTTTGAGATGTGTTCTTCTCATTTTTTTGATAAAATACATACCTATTATAAAACAAAATATCATCATACAATATTTATGCCTTCTCTACAGGCACTATACCTTCAGACTCTTATCTTTCTCTGTCCTTACATATGTTAACTTAAAATGATAATCTTGAACTCTACAACACTCCTTCACCAACATATCGATCTTCTGACCAGGGGATTTCAAATATCCATAGCGCCTTACTTGTTTCTTAGTGTTCAAGGTGGTTACCTGATTGGTTTGTAAGGTCAAAGTTTTTTACTTTCCCATGTCATTACTATTTATTCATTTTGGTGCTACTATGAAATGCCGACTTCCTAAAAAGGACAAACAAAATGCCAAAAAGTCAAAAGGGTAAAAAAATCCTTTTTATTTGTTTTTTACAGATGGGCAAGCCCACACTGCTCCTTCAATGTAAGGCACAAGACTTCTACACCCGGTGAACTTATATTTACCAACTCCATGGTCTCACCGACTTGAGAATGGAAGAAATCTCCCAAAACAAGTGAATCATTGCTGGTTCTCTCTTAGAAACTGTACCAGCAATGATTTCCTATAGGAAACAATGTTCACTGCTATGATGTTTGCCTTTTTTTCTGTGTGGTACGGATGTTCGAGCGATTTCACCTTGAGCATGGATAGGTGAACCATGTAGTTCCCTGCTTATTGGAATGGATATAACTTAGTCTGATTTTGTGTGTTTATTTATCTATATTTTGCTAACCAGACAGGTCATACTGGGCTTAGTCTACTTTTCTCAGGAAACTGGGGCAAAAAAGCATTATATTACATGACAAGAGGGCTTTCTTCTTTTATTTCTATGCATATTGACTTTCTCCAGGTTGTATTGCTAGCAGTAGTGGAAAATGTGTAACATACTAAAACAGGAAAACTTCTGGTGGCCATTTTTTTAACACCTCTTACCTTCCCCATGCTTGACTTAGAAAAGCCAAGTCCTGTCTTTCCTGTTTGAATATCTTTCTCTACTCTTAGTATCAGTGTTTTATTATCTGAAAAGATATTCCATTCTGTTTTGTCACCTTTACATTTAATTCTGGCACTGACAAAAAAGAAAATATATTCATATACATATCATGGAGGCCAGTTGACATAACAGTTAAGATCTTTGTCTCCCATGCACAAGGCACAAAGTTCGATCCTGACCTCTAACCATTTCTGTTTGTAGTTTGCATGTTCTCTCTGTGTCTCTGTTGGGGTTTCTCTCACCTTTGAAAAACATGCTGAGTGTTTCCATCACAAACTCACCTAAGAATGGAGCTGTGGTTAGCAGTAGCATAGACTCTAGATGGTGCCCTGTGGGGGGAGTTGTATACACCAAACACTTTGAGCATCTACTCTACAAAGATGGATCACAGACTGCTTGATGTGGCAGGGGTAGCCAGTCAATGGTGTAAAATGTGGCTCTAGGTGATCTGTTCGTGTTGTCAAAATGAGCAGCAGTAAAGTGGATTGAGGACCTGACCTCTGCCAGGGATCCAGGGGTGTATGTTCCCCTATTGGTCAGTGTGTGCCATAAACAAGGTGGAAGGGCAGTGCATAGGAAATATGGCTTGATGGTAACCATGGTTCAGAAAGCAGTGAAACTGTTAGCCCACAACATCAAGGCAAACAATAGTCAGAGGAGGCTATGAGGTCAATAGATAACAGCTGAAGATGTGGAAGGTGACTGGAGAGAAAGCACAACAGTTCATGGAATTACTCAGGGCTTTTACACCCTATAAGAGAGGAGATACAATAGCAAAGAACAAGGCATCAGACGCACTCTGACTCAGTGGATGGCATAAAGAAAATCCATCAGGCTGCAATGCAAATCAGGCACCCTTTGTAAGGGGTGCCTGCAACAACCTGCTCACCAGTCCAAAGGACATCAAAGACAGATGTAAAAAGTACTTCCAGCAGCTTCTGAATGGAAAAAATGCAGAAGCTGTATGATGAGAAGAAGAGGAGCCCACCACAGAAGAAGGAAGAGTGCTAAGTAAAATTAAGTCTGGAAAGAAGCAGGGCCAGATGAGGTCACATCAGATATGGGAAAATGGATCCTAATAGCAGTATGGAGTAAGGTGTATCCCAGAGGAATAGCAATGTTCAAGAACAAAGGGGACATTCACAACTTTGGGCAGTATCACACTGCATAAAAATTATGGAGAGGGTGATTGATAAATGAATATACAGACTAATAGAAAGTAAGATGGGAAATGAGCAGTTCAGATTCCGATCAAGATGCAGCACAACTGACCTGATGTTGTTTGGAGTCCCAGAAATACAGGTAGATTACATGCTAAGTACAAGGACCAATGACTCAAGTATGAACAGTGTTGTCTTACAGAGAGGAATTTCCAGTCAGAGTGGGTGTGCATCACGGCTACTGCTGTTCATACTAGTGATGGACTACATTAACATATAGGTCAAAGTGGACAGGTCAACAAAGTCACTGAATACAGATGATGTAGCATTACAGACAGACACTGAGCAAGAATCTCAGCAAAAAATAGGGGAATGGCATGCAAAACTGAAGGCACATGGGATAAAACTGAGTACAGATAAGACAGTTGAAAAAGTAGGAAATGGAGGAATCAAAAGAGGTCGAGAACTGAGATAGAAGTGAAAACAACAGAACAGGTTAACAACTTCAAGTATCTGGGAGGGCTAGTTGAGGAGAAGGGAAGTATGAATGAAGAGGTCAAAGCTAGAATCAGAGGGCTGCTACTAACTGGCACAGACTGTTGTGGGTAGTGTATTACTGACAAATGACAATGAAGCTGAAACATAAGGTGCAAAGATAGTAGTATGACCAACCTGGGCAGTAAGAACAAAGAAGTTGAAGAAGGTAGAGGTGATGGCGATGAAGTGCCTGAGATGTGTGGTAAGATGCACATTGTATAACAGGTGAAGAATTAAGGACATATAAGCAGAAGCCAAAGTAGCTCCAATTACAGACAAGGTCAAGGAGAACAGATTACGGTGGTTTGAGCACATGTGCAGGAAAGCAGAAGGCAATTTGGTGAAGACAATTTGAGACAGACAGGAAGATGTCAAGAGGAAACAAGGGCATCCAGCAAAGAGGTGGGTGGATTGCATGAGAAAAGACCTGCAACAGTCAGACATGAATGTCAAAGAAGCTAGAAGAGTGGCATTGAATATGGAGAGATGATGACAGGTGGCACGACACCCTGACCCCATGTAGAAAATGGTAAGAAAGGGGTCGATGATGATGATGATATTCCTTAAGTTTCCTCTAAAATAACATATTTTGATCCATTTCATCAATTTGTACTATGTCCACTCTGCTTTGCATCATCTAATGTAAACTTTGCGTCTGTTAGTTTATTTCTTTTCCTTTTGTTATTTTGCATATGTTATTACTTAAATTCCTTTAAGAGACTAGATTTCTTGTAAAAATTGCGTGCATTTTTCTCATAACTCCAATTTACTGGGAAGTGGCCTGAAGTGGGTGCAGTAATTTTTTTTATTTTCATTTCATCACCCTTAAAAACCTCTGCTATGTACACCTGCCTTGTGTGAATTCTAACAATTCTTCCTGAATGAAAGACAGAAGTCTTCAGATATAATATTGTAATTCTTAAATACTGTTCCTTACAAAATATACAGACTCCTTCCACCTGTAAAATGGAACTCAGTTCTGTAAAAAATCTCTCTATTTAATATATATATATATATATATATATATATATATATATATATATATATATATATTTCCTATGACTGAAAACTTAAAATACTGAATTTTATTTTACCAAGACCACAATCTCTAATTTTCAAAATGCTGAAAACTTCTTTGATCAACACTCATTATACCGAAATGTCATAATCCTTTATAACAATAACCGTAAACTTTAACCATAACATTTATAACAATACATAATAATGTAGTGTATGTTATAATAGATAGGTATCAGTAGTGTATAATAGAATGATATCAGTAGTGCATGTTATAATAGATTGGTATCAGTAGTGTATGTTATAATAGATTGGTATCAGTAGTGCATGTTATAATAAATTGGTATCAGTAGTGTATGTTATAATAGATTGGTATCAGTACTGTATGTTATAATGGATTGGTATTAGTAGTGTATGTTATAATAGATTGGTATCAGTAGTGTATGTTACAATAGATTGGTATCAGTAGTGCATGTTATAATAAATTGGTATCAGTAGTGTATGTTATAATAGACTGGTATCAGTAGTGTATGTTATAATAGATTGGTATCAGTAGTGCATGTTATAATAGATTGGTATCAGTAGTGTATAATAGAATGATATCAGTAGTGCATGTTATAATAGATTGGTATCAGTAGTGTATGTTATAATGGATTGGTATCAGTAGTGTATGTTACAATAGATTGGTATCAGTAGTGTATGTTACAATAGATTGGTATCAGTAGTGCATGTTATAATAGATTGGTATCAGTAGTGTATGTTATAATAGATTGGTATCAGTAGTGCATGTTATAATAGATTGGTATCAGTAGTGCATGTTATAATAGATTGGTATCAGCAGTGCATGTTCTAATAGATTGGTATCAGTAGTGCATGTTCTAATAGATTGGTATCAGTAGTGTATGTTCTAATAGATTGGTATCAGTAGTGCATGTTCTAATAGATTGGTATCAGTAGTGTATGTTCTAATAGATTGGTATCAGTAGTGTATGTTCTAATAGATTGGTATCAGTAGTGTATGTTATAATAGATTGGTATCAGTAGTGTATGTTATAATAGATTGATATCAGTAGTGCATGTTATAATAGATTGGTATCAGTAGTGCATGTTATAATAGATTGGTATCAGTAGTGTATGTTATAATAGATTGGTATCAGTAGTGTATGTTATAATAGATTGGTATCAGTAGTGTATGTTCTAATATACTGGAATCAGTAGTGTATAATAGAATGATATCAGTAGTGTATGTTATAATAGATTGGCATCAGTAGTGTATGTTATAATAGATTGGTATCAGTAGTGTATGTTATAACAGATTGGTATCAACTGCAGATACCTTTTGTTTCTTTTGCTCTGCTTTCCTTGCATTTTGTGTTGCTGAAAGAATTGCGTTGCTTCTTACAAGGTATGCTGCTCCTCCCCTGCATCCTGTATCTTCTTAGTACTTGGTAATCAGAGTGTTTTAAAATGTCAGACCAAATATTTACCTACATTTCACTTTTATTTCCAGTCCCCTCTGCAAATGATTTGTCAGTGTCCTGGCAAGACTCCAATAAACCAAAGGCTTTTTGATTGCCCTGCACTGTGAGACCGTGCATCTGTGGAATACTAAAGTGCTTTCAGCTAAACTAGTGTATGCTAAAGTTGTATTTAATCTGTCCTCTAAACTGAAGACATTTACTATAGCCTTTTACAGTAAGCAAGCACACTTCCGCCCTGCCCCTCCATTTTTCTCTTCCCATTGTATTCCTAGGTCAATTACTTAAAACTACTTTCTTTTGCTTGGAAAAGGCTTATATATGTACCTTCAGCCCATACTTGTATTGTTTTCCCCTATAGAGGTGTTGATGATTTTCACAACACTGTACTAGATTAGTAGCATATGATTTCTAGTTATTAGGAAGCTACTGTGATACACTGACCTGGAATTGACTGTGCTTGGTTTTCCTGATTGTTTTTTTTTTTTTTGGAAGCTGGCCTACCACGTTTTTTCTGGCTCATCCCACTCTGTTTGCCCTCATTGTGCTTGCGCTCAGACTCACTCTGCTTATCTACCCTACCCCCATTCTTTCCCACCCCTGACATAATTTCCTTTACAGCTAAACCTGCTTTTTCCATCTCCACACATGAATATTGACTGGAAACATGTTAATACTGCACCCCCTAGCTACTTTATAAGCCTTTATGGCTTTACTCAACTGATCACCTCACCCACGCACCAGCAAAAAATTTCCCAGAATGGCTCATTCATCTACTGGATATTAGTATCCATCCACCAGTGCTATCATAACTCTTTTTCCCTGCCTAGCACCCTTAGTGACCACCTCCCTACCTCAGTAGTAAGACTGTCTCCCAATCTTAATAAGAGCCACCAGTACAAAGAGTCTCGTAACCATAAAAACTACAACCCTGTCACCCTAAACAAATTACTGTCCACTGTAAACTGGTCACACATTACCCCTTAATGAGGCTGTCCAAAGCTTCAACAATATATTCCTAGAAACCCTTAACACCATGGCTCCCAGCAGAAAAATGAAGTTAAAATGTATACACCATGGCTAAACCAGGCAGCTTGATCACTTATGAACAAGAGAGACAGTGCCTGGAGAACATGGAAAAAAAAAATAACAACTCAACTTTCCACCTGAACGTATATAAACAACTTTGCAACTAAACAAATAAAAGCATGCCCTACTAGACAAAAAAAATGTTTCAAAAATCTCTGAGCAACCCACATTCCAACCGGAAGAAATTCTTGCACTCAATACACAACACTCAATACTTAGCAGTACAAAAACAGAGAGAACTATACAATAGGAATATATACAAGGTAAAAGTACAGTATTTTGACAACGCAGTAGCATTGTGTTTGAGAAATATGGTTAGCATTAAGTTATTCACAAGGAATGTAACAATTCCTAAAATAAACAAAATTCAGTGTAACATCCATAGTACAACAAAGATGCATTTAATAGCAAAGGTACTAACTGCAGAGAGAGTAATAAATGTAGACAGTTTAGGTAGATACCAAAGGAAATGTGGATGTTTGTTCCACAAGTATGAATTGAATGACTGCAAAGTATTTTTCCAATATTTTTGTTTGGCTTGGTCACCTGTGGAAGGTTTTGTTGTGTGCTTCTGAGGTCACAATTGGGTGTGCAGGGTGTAATTATAGATATAAGGGTCGGGCAGGCATTGGGGCTATTTAGGATGCTGTGTACAATTTGTAGTTGTGATATCGGAAGCATGTGTGGGGGGGACTCAGGCCATCTTAAGCTTTTCAGGGATATACAATGATGGGATTTGTAGCTATTACTGTCTGTGAATCTGGCTATCATTTTATAGGTGGTTTCTAGTTTGGTTAAGAAATATATTTGCAGGTTAGTGAGCATGGGAGCAGCATAAAGCAGGGATGATAGAATAAATGTTTGAGCCAGGTCTAGATTTGTTAGATATATGTTTGTTGTTGCAGTATACATTTTTTTTGCTGTTGTGTGGGCGAGGTGATCAGTTGGAATCTTTTAAAACTGCCCCAAACGACTACTATCTCAACAATCCAATATCTTCCTCTTCTATCGGCTTTTCCCGGTTAGGGGTCGCCACAGTGGATCATCTGTCCGCTCATGATTGGCAGTGGGGCTTTACAGTTTCAAGTTGCCAGCCCAGTGCCCAACCTTCACAGAAGGCACACACATGCATACACTCACACAAAATCCAATATATACTTGCCAACCACCTTAAACGCTGTACCATACTCATCTTATCTCTACAATATTCATCCACTGTAAACACTCCATTATGGAACTTACATTTTGTCTTTTGTATTACTGTATTTTGAAGTTGTATTTGTATTGTATTTTGATTTTGTATTATTGTATTTAAACTTGCTGATGTCTTTAAGCTTCTGTAAACACACATGCTCAATGTATTTTCAATCTTTGCATCATACTTTCTGCGGAGCTTTTCTCCCTGAGCCTCCACTGAAAATGGGTCTCTGACCCAGAGGACTTTCCCGGTCAACAAATGTCAATAAATAAATAAATAAACAAGTTACTATCTCCAGGGAACCCCTCTTCACCAGACCCCTTCCCTAACAAACCTTCCAATGAAACTGCAACCCTCCTTAACAACTTTTTTATTCAAACAATAGAAAAGCTTACTAAACCAGAAACTCTTGATATTAAGACTCCACCTCCCACCTCATCTCTTCTCTCATTCTCCCTAGCACCCTTAGCACCTTCCTTTATCAGATCACTTCTTAACAAACTCAAACCCTGTTCCCCATCAGCCAACAAACTCCCTCCATTATTTCTTAAACATGCAGTTAAATCCATAACATACCCTGTATCTGTACTTAACAATAGATCCATCCAAGAAAATACAGTACCAGATATCTGGAAAAAAAAAATCTTCATAATACCCCTCCACGTGGGAGGAAATTCTACAGAACCCTCAAATTACAGGCCTATTGCCATATTATCCCCTTATCCAAGATACTGGAAAAATGTATACATAGACAAATACTAAACCACCTCTTACAGGCAAACCTAATTACACACACACAGCATGGTTTTCTTCCCTCACACAGTACTACCACTGCACGCCTATCTTTCACACACAACATTGCCCAAGCCAGAGATGATAGCAAACTCATATCAACTCTATTACTTGATCTATCCAGATAATTTAATATTGTTTCCCATCCCATCCTCCTAAACAAACTTTCTAACCTACAACTCACTACATTCACTACCTCCTGGTTAACAGCAACCTCTCAAACAGATATCAGTCTGTCAGATGGCAAAACCCTTCTCCTCTTTCCATCTGGTTAAGACTGATGTTCCCCAGGGTTCTATCCTGGGCCCCTACTTTTAAATATATTTACAAATAACCTCCATGTCTCCTGCCCCCACACTACCTTAACACAGTACGCAGACATTTCTACAATTATTAACACCTCCAACAAGACACAAAATCTCCACACTATCACTCAACAATATCTGCACCTAGTAGAACAATGGCTATCTGAAAACAACCTGCTTCTTAACCCTAAAAAGACCAAACTTCTCCTTTTCCTTCCGGAAAACCTCAGTCCAGCTAAAAACAACTTCACCATCTCATCCTTAGATAACACAATTATCACCACCAATTCAAACACCACTTGGCTTTACTATAGATGATAAATTAAAATTTGACCTGCATAGCTTAAACTGTTTCAAAAAGTTCAGTCAAAAACTAGGTCTTCTATATCGCAACAACAAATATATACCTAACAAATCTAGACCTATACTAGCTCAAACATTTATTCTACCATCCCTGCTGTATGCTGCTCCCATACTTACTAACCTTCAAAATAATTTCTTAAAAAAACTATAAACCACCTATAACATGATATCCAGATTTGCAGCCAGTAATAGCTACAAATCCCATCATTATATATCCCTGAAAAGCTTAAGATGGCCTGAGCCCCACACATTCTTCAGATATCATAACTACAAATTGCACACAGCATCCTAAATAGCCCCAACTCCTCCCCTACCCTTACATCCATAACTACACCCTGCACACCCAATCATGACCTCAGAACCACACAACAAAACTTTCTGCAGGTGACAGAGCCAAACAAAAATATTGGAAAAATACTTTGCAGTCATTCAATTGCATACTTGTGGAACAAACTTCCATTGTTCCTTTGCTCCACTACCAAAAGTGGCAAATTCAAAAAGCAACAAAAAATTAATTTCCAACATGCATGGATCTATACTTGTCAGGAAATTACCTCATTAATTTTTCTTCTTCTCCTCTCAATTAACATATCCGCCAGGTATCTACCTAAACTGTCTACATATATTACTTTCTCTGCAGTTAGTACCTATGCTATTAAGTGCATCATTGTTGTACTATGTTAAGATGTTACTCTGAATTTTGTTTATTTTAGGCATTGCTACATTTCTTGTAAATAACTTAATGCTAACCAAATTTCTCAAACACATTGCTACTGCATTCTCAAAATGCTGTACTTTTGCCTTGTATATATTCCTACTGTATATTTCTCTCTGTTTTTGTACTATTAAGTATCTTGCAACTTGAATTGTTAAGTTTTCTCTTATTTTTAAGTTACTTGCCTGGAGCTTTTCTCCTTGAGTCTCTGATGAAAAAGGGATCTCTGGGCCCAGTTGGACTAATTCGGTTAACAAATATAAAAAAAATAAATAAATAAAATAAATAATGCTGAATTTCAAAATACAAAATTTCAACTCTCAGACATGACGTATGTCTCCCTACACCACTCAGTTACTTATCATAACAAAACAATACACAAATCCATGAATACCAAACATTTTATTACAAATAAAATGAACTTCAACAAAGCCAAGGTTCACAATACCAAATAAACCACACAAATATCAACAATTGCTCTCACAAAATAAAAACTATACAACAAAAACATGCGCACTTACAACACCAATGACTCAGTCTTTCCACAAATTAAAAAACTACTTACTTATGTACTTAACACAAACTGTATGATATGAAACCCCCCAACTATATATACAAACTTCGGGATCGCACTACAGTGACGAAAATGGCATATACCTTTTTACTTACTTTACAGTACTGTACACAGCTCCACTACTGCTGGGAGTGCATGACACATCCACCATATCACTTTAGATACTTCCTCTAAACATTTAAAGAGACATACACACATTTAGAAACACTACAGCACTACTTTGTACGCTACTAACGGTATTCTTACAGTCGGCACTCTAAGTTGCAGTAATGCTTTTTATAACAACCAATTCACAGCTGAAGGGAAACACACATCATGTCAGTGACTTAAACTTTGGTATTTTGAAATTCAGCATTATGACATTTCGGTATAGTGAGAGTCAGTCAAATAAGTTTTCAGTATTTTGAAAATTAGGGATTGTGGTCTTGGTAAAATAAAATTCAGCATTTTAAGTTTTTAGTAGATCCATATATTTGTACTAGGCAAAGTGCCCTTGTGGGCCATTTTAAGTCTAGCCAATTACCCCATGTGAGGATCAAAAGCTGCACCTTGGGTTTGTAAGGTAAACACCTTAACCATTATGCCAACCTCCCACCCAAATATAAAAAAATTCACTGAAACCCCATTTGACTGAAAGCACATTTGGTCGACAATGGTATTTAGCCCCTGCCTGACTGCATTGCGACCCTGGAGTGAGAATATAAAGTTAGGGGTGGTGTGGGTTGGCACACGTTTTTACCTATGTTACATGTTTCAATGTATTTTTAATGGATAAACATGTATATAATAGTGCATAAACATCAGTTATGTGGGGGGCTACTTTGTCCTTCTATATCACTGCTGCAGTATCCTAAACAGAAAGAACAGTAAAAAATCTCAAGAAACAGAAAGGGAGGTAGAAGGCTGAGAAGAGTCCTTGATAAACCAATATAAAATAGTTTCAACAAAACCTGCTCTGGCTCTAGAAACCATATGCAGCTTATAATGTTTAGTAAAGGTATGCACTGAAGACCATGTAGCAGTTTCAAAGATGGAACTGGTGTCCAACCCCTTGAAGAAGGCACCAGAAGAGGCAACAGCCCTATTGGAATGAGCTCTAGCAGAAGTAGACAAAGATTAACCATAAAAATAATAACAAAAGGAAATTGCCTTAGATATCCAGAATGAGATGGTTTGCATAGAAAAAGCCAAACCAGTTATCCTGGAATGAAAGAAAACAAAAAGCTAATCAGACTTATGAATAGCCTTAGTTTTATTCAAATAGTTCCTGAGCTGTCTGTGAATATCCAAGGTATGCAGGACCCTCTCATTAGCAGACTGAGGAGAAGGGAAAAGGAAGGGAGTTGCACTGACTGATTCAAGGGCAGCTCATTTACTACCTTGGACATAAAAGAAGGATTAGTACTAAGGGACACCCTGTTCCTGCAAAAAAACAAAAAAGGAGGAATGGCCATAAGGACCTGGGGCTCAGAAACCCTCTGAGCAGAAGTAAGAGCCAGCAAGAAAACCGTCTTCTCTGTAGAATGTCGCAAAGAATCAGAATCTGCAGGCTCAAAGGAGCCTGATCCAATTTTTCCAAAACAAAATTAATGTCTCAAGGAGGAGGAATAGGTTTCCTTGGAGGCCAAATATGCAGAATGCCTTTAAGAAATTGGTTGACCTCAAAACAAGAATTAAAATGAGGATTCAAGGGTAGACAAGCAATAATGGCTGACAAATGGGCCTTCACAGAAGAATAAGTTAGCCGAAACTGCAGCAACTCACACAAATAAGAGAGGACCAGAGGGACTCCCCCCCACACTGAAAAAAAAGGTCCCGGTTACAAGCATGGCACCAGACAGAAACTCTTTTCAATTTGGACATATAAGATTTTCTGGTTGAGTGTTTCCTTGCCTCCTGTAAACCCTGAGCACTTCCTCAGAAAAAGAGGTGCCTGAAATGGATCAAAACTCTACCACCCACAATGTCAGTTGAAGAGTGGACAAGTGAGAATGGATGAGAGACCCCTTGTCCTGTATGAGGAGATCCAACTGGTGAGGTAACTTGTGATGATTGTCCCTGTCCAGATGCATTAACTAAGGGAACCAGTGCTATATTTTTCAAAACAGAGTCACTAGCAAGATTTTTGGGGATTTCAGCTGAATCTTCTGCAGGAATCTTTGAAATGGAGGAAGAGGAGGAAAAGCATAAAGAAACATCATCTTCCAAGGAAAAAAAAGGCCTCGTCTTCCATGCTAGATGGTGTGGCACTCTGGGACAAAGGAGAGGAAGCTGCCTATTCAGAGTAAAGGAAAAAATATCTACCTGAGGAGTACCACACTAATGGACGATGTCCAGAAACACATCTCTGTGAAGCATCCAATCATAAGACTGTGTTTTGGACTTCCACAGAAGGAATGTACACTGTGTGAAGAGTTAACTGATAACTGATGGCCATCTTCCAAAACTGAAGAGTCATCCTGCAGAGGAGGTAAGATGTTGTGCCTCCCTGCTTGTTGACATACCACCTCACTGTAGTGTTGTCTGTGTACACATTCAATTGGTATGGAGAGAACATGGCATGAAAAGCTTGCAGGGCCAGAATCAAAGCTCTCATCTCTTTGTTGTTGATATGGTCTGACTTCTGATGCTGAGGCCAGGCTCGCAGATGACCAAAAGAAGCTCCCCACCCCATGTCTGAGGCTTGGGTGAACAGTTCTTGAGAAGGGACTGGAGGTTAAAAGAGCCAGCCTTGGTGTATTTATTTATTTATTTTATTTTATTTTATTTGCAGTTGTTTAACCAGGATAGTCCATTGGGCCTGAAGAACCCATTTTCAGTGGAGTCCTGGGGAGAAAAGCTCCTAATACATATACAACAAAGATTAATATACACACATAGATTGCATGAAGTTTACAGAGGTAAACAAACTAAGATTAGTATACACACATAGATTGCATGAGAATTACAGAGGTAAACAGACTGATCAAAAGTATTTCAATCAAAGGTAATAATGTCAAAGTATAATAACATTTTTTTTTTGTAGGATTGAGGATAGGTAGTTAGATGCAGTAGGTAAGGAATTGCTAGATACTAGTAAGGAGTTGTATAACAGAAGCAAGCTAGAAATTGTTACCTGGGATGTGAGAGAAGGAAGGGAAAGAGTGTTGAAGTAAAGTGTAGGTTATGAGGGATGGGAGCAGGAGCATTCCCATGTGGAAGTTAGATGAGAGTGGAGTGATTTTTTTAAAGGATGGGAGGCTAGTAATGGTACGAATGGAGGGGGGAAGGGAGTTCTATAAGCGTGCTAGTGAGTGTAACAGGAGGTACTGTCCTGGGGGGTGGAGGGGTCTGTAAATTTCTATAAGGTTTTGATTGTTTGATCTGAAAAGTCTTTGTGTGTGGTGCATTTTAAAGGTAGTGGAGAGGGAGGGACAGTGGGAAGGCTGGAAAATGAGTTTATGTGCATAGGTGAGCTGAGTGTAGGAGAGGTAGTTTGGTAGCTCTAGCCAGTTTAGTTTGTGGAGAGATTCACAGTGATGGGTTGATGATTTGTTGCTAGTGGCGAATCTGACGATTTTATTGTAACAAGAGGACAGTTTGGTTTTGAGAGATGATTGTAGATTTGTTAGAAGAGGGGCTCCATAGAGAAGAGAGGGTATGAGAAATGTAGTAGAGAGAGTAAGTTTAGTAGTTGAGGTGCGGAACCGATTGTGTCGGTAGAGCATACCAAGTTTTTGGTGGGTTTTTTTTATGTTTAGTAGTAAATGGGAGTTGAATTTGAGCCTGTCATCAATTTGAACTCCTAGTAGTTTGGTTTCAGATACCAGCTCAAGAGGTGTTGTATTTTGGCTGGTGATGGAGAATAAATTTCGATCAAAGTTCTTAGTTTTAGAGGAGGTAAAAATCATAAGTTTAGTTTTAGCAGCATTGAGTGCTAGATGGTTGTCTTTCATCCATTGTTCTGTGGTAGAGAAAGCATCTTGAGTTAGTTTTAAAAGAGTTGGGATGGATGGGGCAGCACAGATGATTGTGGAATCATCTGCATATTGGATAACGTTAGCAAGAGGGATAGAGTGGTAAAAGTCATTAATGAAAATATTAAAGAGGAGAGGGCCCAGTATGGAACCTTGTGGGACACCTGTAGGGGTGATGAGGATGGAGGAGGTGGCCTTTTTCCATTTGACAGCTTGTTGCCTATTGGAGAGATAGCTGGTAAACCATTTGAGGGAAGAGGGTGAGAGGTTTAGGTTAGCTAGTTTAGTAAGAAGTAGGTTATGAGAGATAGTGTCAAAGGCCTTAGAAAGATTGAGAAGGATGGTAGATACAGTGAAGCCAAAGTCTCTAGCTTTATTCACGGTTTCAAGGAAGGAAAGGAGGGCAGTCATAGCGCTATGATGGGGTCTGAATCCGTGTTGGGTAGGAGTTAATAGGTTGTTGTCCAAGAGATGGAGGAGGAGTTGAAGGTGGATACATTTCTCTAGGACTTTAGAAATGGGAGAGAGGATGGCGATGGGATGGAAATTGGAAACATTAGTATTATTTCCTCCTTTGTGCAGGGTAATGATGTAAGCTTTTTCCAGATTTGAGGAACAAGACCTTCTTGGATAGAACGGTTGATTAGGATACTGATAGGGAGGGCAATGGCTTCAGCAAGTATGCTGAGGAAGTATGAGAGAATGTTATCAGGGGCATTGGTGCATGGTTTTAGTTTCTGCAGGAGTTTTCTTATAGTAGAAGTAGGAATAGGTTTAATGAAAAATGGTGGGGGTTGAGAGGGTGAGGAATGAGAGAAAGAAGTTGGAGGGGGAGGTGGGTGAGGAGAAGTGGAGGTAGGAGGTGGATTGTTATTTGAAAAAGAAATGGAGGTAGGAGGTGGATTGTTATTTGAAAAAGAAGAGGTAAGTCTGGAAATAGAGTCAATGAAGAAAGAATTTAATTGGGTAGCAAGATCAGAGTCTTGTACATTTGGGGAGGGGTTAGGGTTTTCTGTAGTACCAGGTTTTAAGAGGGTAGTTATGCCTCTCCAGAACTTTTGTGGGTTGGTTTTATGGTTGCTTTGAAGTTGGACGAAGTAGTTTCAACGGTCTGCTGAGATAAGCTTTTTAACTGAGTTACAAAGAATTTTGTATTCACTGAGGTTAGAAATAGATTTGTTCTTATGGTATTGTGTCCAGGCTTTATCTCTAAGTCGCATGGTGGCTAGTGTACTTTTTGTTAACCAGGAGGTGGCTTTCCTTTTTATTCTTTTGGTTATTAAGGGAGCATGATTATTTAGGAGATGTAGGAAGGTAGTATTAAAGTGAGTTATAGCATTTTCAAGTGGTAGAGTTTTTAGAGGGTACCAATTAAGTGATTTAAGGGTGTCAGAGAAAGCTTCTGGGTTAAAGTTTCTATGGGATCAGGTAGTTAAGTAAGTATGAGTAACTAGTAAGGGAGAAGGAAGATGTCTAGTGAAGATGGGAAGGTGGTCACTGAGGCAGTCAGGAAGGGTTCCACTGTCAGGGTAGTTGTGGGGGTGGGAGACTAGAATCCAGTCTAAAATGTTGCCACTAGTGAAGTCTTTGGATGGCCTAGTTATGGAGTTAATGAGTTGAGAGTAGTTGTATAGGTTGATGTTGAGGGGGTGTGTAGGGGATTGAATGGAGGACCAATTAATATTGGTGTCTCCCATGATTATAGTTTCATTACAGATATTAGTTGACAGCCAGGAGATGATTTCTTTGAGTATCGGGACATTGTCTCCAGGGGGAATGTAAAGAGAGGCAATGTATATAAATTTATGTTTGTTTAGCTGAAGATGAGCTAGTATTAATTCTGCATTAGCAAACTTTGGAATGGCTTTATTATAGGGTGTTATGCATAGGGAGGAAGAGTAGATAAGAGCCACCCCACCACCTTTTTTATGGGTTCTGTCTGTTCTGATGAGTAATTAGGTGGTACTATCTTTTCATTTTTTACATGAGGTTTTAGCCAGGTTTCAGAAATAGCTAGGATGTCTGGTTTGTTATAGAGTAGCCAGGCATGGAAATTTGGAATGTTGTTAGCTAAGCTTTGTGCATTAAGAGATGTAAGTAGGATGGATTTAGTTATTGAGGAGGAGGGGTTGGTCCTGGGTTAGGGTGAATATCACTAGATAAAAGTATGGAAGTTAAAAGTTGAGTTAAGTAGTGGAGGTATTTGGATTGTTTTGATTGAGAGATATAAGTTGAAAGATTAGTGGGAGATATGGGAAGAGTAGTTGATGAGGGTTTAAGAGGGGGGAATAGTTTGAAATGGAAGCATAGGTTGTTGTTGAAGGGATATAGTTCAGGGAGATTGAGTTGAAGAAGTTGGATTGTGAAGTATGGAGAGGACATGTTGTCTGTGAGAATGGTGAGTGGGTGATGGGATAAGGTTGGGTAAGATAGTAGATGTAGGTAAGGTTCAGGAGGAGTAGTAGTTGAACTGGGAAGGATAAGTATTTTTAAGCATGTTAGGGTTTTTATAAGCAATGTAGTGGTGTTGTGTAAGGAGGAAGGAGGAATGAGAATTAAGAGTTGTATGCAAGTGGGAGGGGATAGGAAGAGGAAGGGGTGGAGTTCAGAGGTTGGAGTGGAAGTAGGAGTGGTTAAATGGGTATAAATGTAGATGTAGTGGGGGTGGGAGGGAATTGGGGGTAGGGTAGGGGAGCAGAGTGAGCCCGCAGGGCGAACGGAGCGGGGAAGAAAAAAAAGAAAGATCAGCTGAAAAAAGTATCAGCTACTGCTGATGATATAGAAAGGTAAGTAGATGTAGTACCAGATAAAGACAAGTAGTATGTAGGGAAGAAAAATATGTTTTAAGTAGATAAGTTGATGTAGGACAGGGGGTGAAAACCAGATTGTAGACAGAGAAAAATAAAGTCTCTTAAGTTAGTTGGCCAGTTTAATAGGAGAGAAGCCAAGGTAACGTTAGAGTTGCACTGACCCTTGGTAAGTAGGTGCTGCCACCTAGTGGTGAGAATGTAGAAGGCAGGTGGCAAGGTGAGCAGGTCACATACAATGTTCAATATGTAAGTATCTAGGACAGAGGTGACTTGGGGGGAGAGAGTATATTTGGGAGGTCCACGATAGGCTGCTGAATCATTTACAAGGGAAGTTAGACAAAACAAAAAGTGTTACTGAGTAGGTAGTATAGAAACAGTAGATGCTATGAGGCTACCTACATTCAAAAAGTTACTTTAGGGCAGTTCTTCACAGGAGTTCTACAGCTCAATCTGGCTGGCAAGCTTCAGGGAGTTTTCAGAAGTGATGCAGGAGGTATTCTGTTTTGGTTTGAGGTGGGGAGGTTTAGAGCAAACTGTTGAATCCACCACTTGAATTTCTTCTTTAGACAGGGAAGGAGAGGTACACTAAAATCCAGAGGGTGACAGTGCTGCAGCCAAACTGACCTGAGGTATCACTGAAGCTTCTGCATATGCAGTCTGACAAGAGGAAGCAGTGGAATAGAAGAGGCCATGAATCCCAGGGCCTAAAGAAACTCGCCGGCTGGCATGATAGTCAGAGGAAGAAGAGACTGAAAGAAGGCTGTCAATGACAAACCTTTTGGAGGTAGAAGAAAGGACAACAATGGCACTGTCTCAATCCTGCATCCCAGCTGCACATTATCCTGACAGGGTGTCAGGATGGACTTCTGGAAGTTGACGGTGAACCACTGACCTTGAAGAAGAGAGATGGTAAACTCCAGATCATGTAACAGGTGAATGGGAGAAGGTGTCTGAAACAACAGCTTATATAGATAGGAAAATATCTGAAAGTCTTGGAACCTGCAGAAATCAATCACAAGAGCTAGGCATTTTGTGAATAACCTTGGGGCAGTATAGAGGCCAAAGGGCAAAATAGAGAACTGAAAATGAAAGAAAGACATGGAGAAGCATAAAATCTTCCTAAAAGAGGTTGAAAAGAGATATGAAGGTAAGCATCTTTTTGATCAAAGGTTGTCAGAAAAGCTTGTGGTAATAAAAGAGGGAACAGGGTTTAAAGAGTAAGCATCTGAAAATAAGGGACCTTCAGAAAGGTGTTCAGCTGGAAGAGATCCAAAATATGTCTCCAAGTGCCCTCCTTTCGAGGAACCAGGAACATCCTGGAATAAAATCCCTTTCCCACTTGGGAATGAGGGGACAGGTTGAATGGTTCCTTGGTTCACCAAGGACCCTAGAACCTCCTGAAAATAAGGATGCTGCTCTAGAGGAGTTAAGGAATCCCTTAAAAAGGAGGTAAAGACTTCCATACCATGAAGTAACCCTAATGGATGATCAAAAGAACCCAATAGTCTGAAGTGATGAGATGCCAATTTGGAAGACAAAGGGAAAGCCAAAGGGGCAAAGAAACCTGGTCTAAAAGAAGGGGGGGTGAACTGCCAAAGAAAAGCAGGCTTATCAGATAAAGGAGGTTTCTGGGCCACAGAAATCTGAACAGCTTTGGCAGAGAGGGGGGCCCGCCTACCACCCTTCCTGCCCTAGGAGGCCTGGCACAGTTGCCTGCAAAAAAAAAAATCAGACCTACAAGGATATTTTCTCTGTAATGTAGGGATAGGAGAGGCAAAAATATGTTTAAGGTCTTGCAAGGCTTTACTTTTCTCTTGAAGAGACTTATAAATGTCAGCAGCAGCAGCAATTCCAAAATAATGTGTATTATCCAAAGGAGCATCCAAAAACTTGGCCTTAATGTCCTCAGGTAGAGACTGGAGATGAAGCCAAAAACAATGTCTCATGACAGACCCAAAAGCCACAGCCCAAGAAGAGGCATTAGCAGCATCATAGCTACACTTATTGGCAAGACACTTTGAGAAGCAGAACCTAAAAAAACATAAGGCAGAGGATTTGCCTTCAGAATCAGGGAGGTCAGAGATAACCTGACAAGCCTGAGCAATTAAGGCCAGAACATACCTGGTCATGTAGGTCTGGCAATTAACAGCCCTAAAGGCCAAAGTAGACCAAAGTAGAAGCAGTATAAACTTTTTTACCAATCTTCTCCATTGCCCTACTATTCTTTTCCGAAGGTAAACATTTGGAAGAGGGCAAAAGCTTAGAAGGTTTGTCAATAGAGACTGACACCACAGTAGGATTAGCAAAAAGACATTTAAATAAAAATTGGCAATCCTCAGGAACCTTCTAGAACCTATGAAGTTTCTTAGGAGCAGGAGGCTGAGAATCAGGAGACTAGGATGCAGTATCTAACAAGGCATATAACAAGGCATTCAGACCAACTAGCAATAATGGTGTTCAAACTGGTGGCAAAGAATTTCCAGGTAGTTGCATCTGTATATCTCTTTAATGCCCTATGTTCTGTGTGGGGAGCAAAAATGTAATGTACGATGCATACAAGATCATTGGGCTTTTGTATAATGGCCGAGCATCAGGTTGCCCTCAACGGGACATCCCTTCTGTGTAGGACACTGCAACAGTGATATAGAAGGACATCAGATGAGACATCAGAGAAATGAAGTACTTATAACATGTTTTGAAATTGATACTTCTTTACTGACTCATAAAAAATATTAAATGAATGAGTGCTTTAGCCCTCAACAACAAAGCTTCTACAGATGAGATTGTGTATTCATATGGTTATCTTGACTAAATAATAATTATGTCTACATGACAAAGGTGACATCACGACCAGAAGGAAACAGAACAAAGCAATAGATACAGTAAAAGTCAACAATGAGTGTATGCAAACCACTAATGCATCCTTGTATAAAATACTAGAGGAAAGTTTTAAAACACATACTTACTAGCAATACTAATACTGACACGCTTACTGGAAATTAAACCGAGAAAATGCGGTTTCAGGAGGCAGTGCTACATATAACACTGCCTTCTGAAACAGCAGGCAGTGTTACATGTAAACTAGCAAGTGTTCTAAACCTGTGATGTTAACTTACCTAATATTTCATCCTGGTCCTGTAGCAGTTAAATATATATGCATTTAATCCTGGTTAAAATAGTTTACGCATACAATGAAGGACTATGAATGAAAATGCATCTAACTGTTAATAAAAGCTATTATGGTCCAGTTTTTTTAAGTTCAAGTACAGACTTCACAGAGCAGTTTGTTTCCAGTCCTGGGTGCCAGTAAGCTTTTAGCTGAATATGCCACTCTAGTCCCTTTTTCTCAAGCACAACTCCTGTGTTGCTTTGCAGTGGGCCGGATATTACTTTCTCCACTACATGAAACACGCATTTCTTAAACTTTCTAGAGCTTAAAACATGCCTGGCTAGTCCGTTATTAAGATCTTTTAGATGGCTGCCTGATAAGTGTTTAACCTGTATTCAAACTGGAACCTTAGTTTGAGAGACAGCCTTACAGAACTATCTTCAAGTATATAGAGCTGAGTATATTTTCTGTGTTATTCTGCATTATAGAGCTAAATTGTCTGCTTGATATCTGTGTCTTACTGCTCTGCAAATATATAGAAAACAGTATATATATTTTTTTATAATTTGCACATTCCTTACATCTGTGTTGAAACTGTTTCCCCATTTCCTGCCTTGTCTTTCAGCTGATGTAATTTAGCTAGTGCTGTGTCTCCTTTTAATTAACAACCTGTATTCAAACTGGAACCTTAGTTTGAGAGACAGCCTTACAGAACTATCTTCAAGTATATAGAGCTGAGTATATTTTCTGTGTTATTCTGTATTATAGAGCTAAATTGTCTGCTTGATATCTGTGTCTTACTGCTCTGCAAATATATAGAAAACAGTATATATATTTTTTATAATTTGCACATTCCTTACATCTGTGTTGAAACTGTTTCCCCACCCTCCTCATTTCCTGCCTTGTCTTTCAGCTGATATAATTTAGCTAGTGCTGTGTCTCCTTTTAATTAACAACCTGTATTCAAACTGGAACCTTAGTTTGAGAGACAGCCTTACAGAACTATCTTCAAGTATATAGAGCTGAGTATATTTTCTGTGTTATTCTGTATTATAGAGCTAAATCGTCTGCTTGATATCTGTGTCTTACTGCTCTGCAAATATATAGAAAACAGTATATATATTTTTTTATAATTTGCACATTCCTTACATCTGTGTTGAAACTGTTTCTCCACCCCCCCCTCATTTCCTGCCTTGTATTTCAGCTGATATAATTTAGCTAGTGCTGTGTCTCCTTTTAATTAACAACCTGTATTCAAACTGGAACCTTAGTTTGAGAGACAGCCTTACAGAACTATCTTCAAGTATATAGAGCTGAGTATATTTTCTGTGTTATTCTGTATTATAGAGCTAAATCGTCTGCTTGATATCTGTGTCTTACTGCTCTGAAAATATATAGAAAACAGTATATATTTTTTTATAATTTGCACATTCCTTACATCTGTGTTGAAACTGTTTCCCCACCCCCCCTCCCTATTCTTGGTTGTAGTTTAAATTTGGTGGCTTTTGCAGTGCCCGCCCCACTGTAGATTTGATCTAAGACACTCCCCCAGGACATCTCTTTACCGCATTCTACCTAATAAATCCTTTCTGCACTTGCTTTTAGTCCTTTTTAATTTAATTACATTTTTTCAAACTGTGTGTGGACTAATATTGCTACATATTCAAGTGTGCCAGATTGCACTGCATGAGAATTGTATTTACTACTGCTTTTGCTACTTTTCTAAAAAAAAAAAAAAAAAATTCTTCTGCTTTTACTGTACTTGTGTTTCTTCCTACTTTATTTTGCTTTTGCGTCATCTTAAAAGTTCTCAATTGTATTTATTACTGCTTGGTGTAACTCATTCTAAGCCTTTTAGTTTAAACACTTGGGCTTCAGACCAGTTGTTTTACATTGAGAGGGTTTGTGGTCTGCACTGTAGTGGCAGAACAGGTAGCTTACATCCTTCTATGTTGGGAACTGCTGATTGAGGGCTCAGTGTCTGTTATTCTAAAAGTATATTAATTCTGGTTTAAGCACTTGGGCTTTCAGGCCAGTTATTTTACATTAAGAGGGTTCATGGTCTGCACTCTTGTGGGAGGAGAGGCTCGACTCTGCCCTTCTGAGCTGGGAATTTCTGGTTGAAGGCTTATAGTGCATGCATATCTGAATTTCTTCTTACTAAAATTGGTACACCTTGTTTGCTGTAGCATAGACTAGATCCAGGCCTGCTGAATCTAGCTTTGTTTGTATACCTTGAGCACTAATCCAGGCATTATTTAAAGTATTCAGTTGTATTTATTACTGCTTGGTAGTAACTTGGTTAAAGTGTAGCTATCATTCTAAGTCTTTTGGATTAAGCACTTGGGCTTCAGACCAGTTGTTCTACATTAGGAAGGTTTGTGGCATGCACTGTGGTGGCAGGACAGGTAGCTTTCATCCTTCTAAGTTGGGAACTGCTGATTGAGAGCTCAGTGTCTGTTATTCTTAAAGTGTATTAGCTCTGGTTTAAGCACTTGGGCTTCAGGCCAGTTATTTTACATTAGGAAGGTTCATGGTCTGCACTCTTGTGGGAGGAGAGGCTGGACTCTGCCCTTCTGAGCTGGGAATTTCTGGTTAAAGGTTTATAGTGCCTGAATATTTGAACTGTATCTTACTGAAATTGGTACACCTTGTTTGCTGTAGCATAGACTAGATCCAGGCCTGCTGAATATAGCTTCTCAGCGCTTCTGTGGATCCCTAGTGATATCTGCATTGCTTACTGTACTTATTTCCTTGCTTCGCTTGAAAGAAAGTTACTGTTTGTCGTTTTTGCATTTAAGTTACCTGTAACACATTGCACTTGTTACCTGGCACTTGCTCACTAAAGCAATTATAAGTCAGCACTAAAAACTAAAAGCACTACACCCTCGCTCCCCATTGGCCCTTGTTTTCAATTATAAAGGAATTCCCAATATTATTCTAGCATGTCCAAAGGTCAGTTGTCAATCTCCTCTCCGGTCCAGCTGGTGAATATGGGAATCTTGAGGCAATGTTACAACTGCCTCATGTACACAGACAACCCTCTCCTCCTCCCAACAAATTCCAACACATGTGAGAGATGCAACCATATAGCCAAACTGGAGGCTAAGCTCTCTCAACTCAGTACTGGCATAACCAGTCAGGAGGAGAAGGAAACCACACTCACTACAATTCCAGTCTCACATAGACCTACCACGACAGCAAACCAAACACATAATCACACAAAACATACTGGAGGCTCTAAATAAAGATCTGCCTAAGTAGCAGAGACCTCCAAAGCAGACACCCAAGCAACCGCTACCCCAAAACAAAACACGTGCAACACATATCTCACAAAGCCAGTGTGCCGAACAGTCACAGCCCTTAAGGCTAAACAACACACCTGATACACTTGTAATAGGTGACTCTATCGTCAGGCACACTGACGTCCCGCTCACCAGGCTGAACAAGGAGAAGGTCACGGTGAGCAGCCTGTCTGGCGCTAGGATCCGCCACATAACACAAGCACTCAGGTCACTCCAAGGCAAGTACAAATATGACTCAGTCATTGTCAATGCTGGTGTGAATGACCTGCGACATACCTCCATGGACTACATGAAAAGAGACATAGAGGAGCTCTCTGAGCATGTAGCCCAGGCTGGTATGACCCTGACCTTGAGTAGCATCTTACCCTCACCAAGAATGATGCCACAATATGAAGGCAAGATGATCAATTTCAACAACTGGCTTAAGTATTGGTGTCATTCAAAGGGGATCCAATGCCTGTCAGCTTGAGATGATATGCACGACAAGCCACGATGCTTTGCTTGGGACGGCTTGCACCTGTCACCCCTGGGCTTTCGGATATTGGCAAAGGCTCTTGCTACCCCCATAGTGCCTTTTTTAGGCAAGGCTCAAAAGACAAACCCACCTCCATAGGTATCACAAGGGATAAGAAACTAAGAGTAATGCTACTCAACGCCAGAAGTCTAAACCTCAAGATGCACGCACTCGAAACTCTCCTTAGCATGGAGAACATCGATATCTGTGCAGTAACAGAAACCTGGTTCAGGACTCCCGAGAGCACCCCAGCACTACCAGGTTATACCTCATACAATGCTTTTCGGCCCCAAAACTTGGACCGAACCACAAATGGAGGGGGAGTATCAATATTCATCAAAGATACCCACACCTCCAGGTTGGTGGCAAAGCACGAAGCATCAGAGACTATCCATGTGCAACTAACAGTGGGTAAAACTGCCTTCCAGTTTATAGACTGCTACAGACCACCCTCCCAAACCCAGGAACCCCACTCGGCCTTCCTGAGAACACTGGAAAATATGAAGGTCTCTCCGAACACCATTATATTGGGCGACTTCAACTACCCAAACATAGATTGTGAGCATTACTCTAGCTCCAACACCCTTGCCCAAAGGTTCCTAGAATTCATAAAGTCAAATGCTATGGAACAACTTGTTACCACTCCCACAAGAGGGGAAAACATACTGGACCTGATCATCATCAACATGGGGACTCTATGCTCCAGACCAGAAGTGTATCCCTCACTGGTAAGATCAGACCATAAACTGATCTCACTGGATATTCACATCCTGACCCCAACCCCTGCCCAGAAAACCACAGTGAAAAACTTCTCTAAAGCAAATTTCACACTCCTCAAAACCGAGGTGGAATCCTTCAAAGCCCCCGGGCCTGTGGAAAATATGGCCCAGAGCGCAGAATCCTTTATAAATGCATTCTATGAACACCTTCAGGAATGCATGGATCATGCAATCCCAAATAAAACCAAGACCCAATCCTCCAAAGGCAGACGACCTGTCTGGTGGACCCCAGCCATAAACAAACTATACAAGGAGGAAGCTACTACATGATAGAGCAAAATCCCAAAAAGGGAAGGCATCTCTGATCAGTATTAGCAAAAAACTAAGGGCACTCATAAAATCGTCAAAGGCCAGCTTCGAGAGAAAAATTGCACAGGACACTAAGGATAATCACAAGGCTTTCTTTAGTTATGTTAGGAACCTGGGTGGGAATTCCCAGATATGCTCAGAATTAGTCCAAAATGACAAAAAATACACCGAACCCACAGACATTGCCAACATCCTAGCTGACAGGTTCAGCGCAAACTTCTCCCCCCCTCCCCACCAAAAGGGCAAATATCTATCCCAGCAGAGTGCTGCCCTCCTGACATCTCAGATGCTCAGGTGGGAGCCACCCTCTCCAAAGCAAAAAATACAGCATCAATGGGACCAGACGGTGTCCCACGCTGTGTCCTACATGAACTCCAAGAAGAGCTAAACCCAAACATAAAACTACTGTTCAATCTCAGCCTTACTACAGGATATGTACCCAAAGAGTGGCGTACAGCAGCAGTGGTCCCTCTCCACAAAGGTGGTGCCTCAATGGACCCTGGAAACTATCGCCCCATAAGCCTGACTAGCTTGGTCTGCAAAGCTATGGAAAGGATCATCATGGACCCCATAAATAAAGATATTGGGGACCTACAGACACTGGATCCTACCCAGTTTGGCTTTGTTAAGGGCAGATCCTGCCTCTTAAACCTGGTTGACTTCTTTGAAACAGTCACCAAGGCCATTGATGAAGGGAAGGTGGTCCACACAGCCTATCTGGACCTCACAAAAGCCTTCGATACAATACCCCACTCGGGCATTATAGATAAGCTCACCAGCTTAAATATAAACCCCTATGTCACTAGATGGGTTGCAAACTGGCTCAAGGACAGAACCCACATGGTTAGAATTGCTGGAGCCATGTCAGACTCCAAACCAGTTGCAAGTGGCATCCCACAAGGCTCAGTCCTTGGACCTCTCTTGTTTGGTATATATTTCTCGGAGGTACAGGCCAACACGGAAGGACTGTGGCTGACCAAGTTCGCAGATGACTGCAAACTGGGTGCCATAATCGACTCTCCAGCCGACACAAGCATCCTCCAAAAGGGCCTCATAGAAACAGACAACTGGTGCCAGAGCCATGGCCTCAAGCTAAATGCCAAAAAGTGTATAGTCATTCCCTTTGGCAAAAACAAAGTGCCCACAAATTACCACATAGGTGGTAATCCATTAAGTACAGAAGAAGTAATTAGGGACCTGGGGACCCAAGTTGATAGCAATCTCTCATTTGACAACCACGTGGCCAAAGTGGTTAGAAAAACATTTTATATAGCCCACCTAATCATGAAGGGATTTACATCTAGATTAGGGGAGGTCATCGTGCCTCTTTACTCATCCCTCATCAGGCCCATAATCGAGTACAATGCCCCTTTTGGGATGTACCTTACCAAACACCTGCAGCAACTGGAAAGACCCCAAAAGTACCTCACCAAGAGGATCAAAGGGCTCAAACAGATGCCATATGCTGCCCGGTTAAAGAAACTCCAGCTCTACTCAGTGGCATACCGCCTGCTCAGACGTGACCTGTGCCTGACGTATAAGGCCAAGTCCAACCCGGAATTAAGGGACATGCTGCACCTCAAAAAATCCAAATCCCATCGAGCTACACGCTCGAGAGACTTGAACCTCAGCACTGAAATAAATAGGACATGCTGGAGGGACAGATTCATAACCCAGAGGCTCCCTTCACTCTGGAATAAAATCCCAGTCCAGGTTAAGCAGAGTACCTCATTGACTCTCTTCAAGAGGAATCTTGATGAGTGGATGGGAGATCGTAGGTTTACCCCGGGTATCACTTCTGTGTCACTGTTAGACAGAGGCACAGTATACTAACCTCGAAAAAGGGGATAGCAAAATTAATTTAAAATGGGTGGCGAAAGCCAAACACACTCTGGCTAGGCTTATAAATGCCCTAGGGCAGATAGCCTAGTATGAACCTATGAACCTATGAACCTTTAAGGCATTGATAATCTTGCCTGTGTAAAATGTTCTATATGCTATTCACTATTCCCCGTAAACTACATCCTTGCTTTTGTAGTTATCTCACTCTGTGCTATATTATCTCTTTTTTTGAACTGGGACAGTAAAGGTTCTTTCTCTTACTCATAACATCACAGCATCTGCATCCTGAAGGCATGTAGGTAAAGGTGCCATTATTTGTATACATGATGGCCAAATGCATGTGCTTCTAGCCAGCTCCTAATTTTTTAATCATTATGACATACAAAAGTAGGCGCAGAGTCATGTATTAACAAACTGGCTTCCATGGATGATGCTCCATTTTTCCTGCATGGCCCATTCTATTACCAGGGGGTCCTTTGAGAATGTGAGAATCATGGTTCTTTTGTGATTCTCTGCCAACTTTATTTTGTGAGTTCATTGCATTTGTTTGTTCTGTATGCAGGATTAAGTAGAGTGAGGTCACTGTTCTGTTTCAGGACTGTAATTGGGTCATGTATATCTTTTATCAGGTTCTCAATGCACCCCATTTCCAGAAAATCCCTTTGCAGTTGCTCCAGATTGTGCAGGAACAATGTCTTTTCCCCAGACATATGGGCTATCCTTATCCCTTGTAGTTGTAAAACATTTTGCTTTTCTGATTTTGGGGTGCACACTGTTTGCACGTAGAATAGATTTATCCATGTGGGTTTTCTAAAAAGGTCATTGTTTAATACTGAATCATTTTCTTTTTTTATAAACAGTTACATCTGGGAATTCTACCTTTTCAAAGCTGGAGTGGTTAGTGAAATGCAGGAAGTTTATGAAATTTTCAATGTAGTCAAAAAACTCCTTAAGCTTGTCCACTGAGCTGTTCCAGGGAATGAAAATATCATAAATAAAGCAGTAATAACAGTTCATATATGAGAAGTACTCAGACTTGTAGATGGCATTTTCTTTCCACTCTACTTAGGCTGTTTGTCAGGCTGGGGGGCATTGTTGTTCCCATTGTTATTCCCCTTGTTTGTTTGTACCATTTCTAGTTAAAATGAAAGTGGTTGTTTTTAAGTAATTTGTCCAGAAGTTCACATATTGGTGGAAGTTCTTACACCCATGAATTACTTCACTGCCTCAATGCACCACTCATGTGGAAGCACTGCACAAAGTGCTTCCACATCAATAGTGACTAATATAGTGTCTGGCTTGATCCTAATTTCTCTCATCTTATTCAGAAAATGCACTGATATAGAATACAAACTTTGTACGAATAATCTACGTTTAATAGGTCTGCCTGAGAAAGTAGCTCTCAGCAATTTATGTTCTTTTTTATAGGCATACTTAAAGCACACTCTTAACCAAGATTGTGCATAAGCTCTTTAAATTGAGACATTTCATTTGTCAACCAGGCAGTCACATCCTGGATGCTCCTCATCCTGTGCTATTCTGGTTAAGTTTCTGAACTTTTCAGATAGGGGATGGGAACTACTTGCAGCTCAGAAGATGAATGATTTTTGTTTCCTGTGGAATAAGTCCAACTTTATCAGGATTTGCACATTGACAGCTCTGAGCTGGGGGAGCTTTCTTTAATGTGCACTCTCTCTTGTTGATGAATAATATAGACAGCCATTTACACTATCCAACTGTCCTACTAATTAAATGGAACTGGACATGACAATCATTTAGTCGTCCAGAGGCAGAGCTGCTCTTTTTAAAACATAGTATAATTTCTGACTCTGCTTTGATAGATAATAATAGAATGGATGTGTCTGACACAATTGAGAGAGCTGACTCTGCTCTGACAGATAGTAATAGAATGGAAGTGTCTGGCCTGAATGAGAGGGCCAGGAGGTTTAGCAGGGCTATGAAGGGTGCTGCTGTAGACCTGGACTTCTGGCTAAGGGAAAGCTTGTGTACATCATTACCAATAAATTAAAATGAAGATCAACCTCTGACAGCTGCACAGCAAGCATGGAGAAACTCTGTTAGAAAAGGAACTGTATCACATGTACCTTTGGGTGACAGTAATGAAGTCCTGTGGAACTGGACCAAGGATCCTGATAAGCAACCCCTGAATTGGGCTGATGCCACTTCCTGGAACCTTGAGAAGGAAGTCTTAACTGATAGTTCAGCCTCAGCAATTCTACCCCATTTATCAACTCTGGAGACTAGATGAATTGAAAAATATATTGATTAATGTTTGTGATACAACCAATGTAAGGGGGTTCAATAATCAACTTAAATGGAGTGTTTTCTGATGCTGGTTTAAGAAAATCAATCTGGACATTGTATATCTGCATGAATGCAAAATTAGATGAAGGCATAGCAAACTCATACAATATTTGTAGGGTAATCTCACCAGACTGAATGTTTATAGTCGTGGTATGTAGAAGTCACAATTTTGGTGAACTGTTCATTGGGCTAGCATATTATTGAGCAAAAACAGATCGTTGGGGGTAAAGCAGTCTGTGTAACACTTAAAATACTGACTGGGACACTCAGAGTTGGGAATGCTTGCAAGTTTAATATGAACTCTATGTCTTAGTTTTAGGATTTCTTTTCCTCTCTTGCTTTAAAAAGGGGACCAAGAAGGCCATCTTTTGATTGCTTATGATTTTAATGTAGTTATAAACTCAGTCAGGGACTGGACCTTACTGTAAGCAGAACATGAAATAATTGCATAGAATATTTTATTTCTTATTGCACTGAAATGTGGTTAATTGATGTTTGGAGGGTTTGTCACCATAACAAAGAGGATTGTACCTTTATAGCCCCTGGCAGTGACAAATCAAGCCTGGTAGATCATTGGGTAGTGCTGTTAACACTTAATAACCAACTTCAAGAGGTCATTATACCTGCCTTATGCACAGATCATAAAGCAGTTTATTGTGGCGTTATGAAGCTTTCTGGGGAATAAGAAAGACAGGAAAGGATAGTAAAGGCTTTTATTTCTAAAGACAGTGAACTTACATTAGAGATAGCAACAGGAATTAAATAATTTCTTCACACCTTCATGAACAGCTTCACTATTTGCCCATGTACCCATGGTAGGAGTCATTTACATTACAGCTCAAATGTTTGCATACCTGCGCGAAAGCCAGACTGATGTTGAAATGAGAATATGAGGTGAAACAGTTACAGGAGATGACAGAGTATCTGCATAACATTTCCAAGAAGACTGGGTTTAGAGGTAAATCAGCTTTTAGGCAAAATAAATTACATATCACCTAAGTTGGAAGATCTCAGAAAAAGATAATTTTATACAGGCAAAGAGCAGTCTTTTGTGCAAGGGCTTTGTGGAAAATGTCAGGTAAAGTCCTAGCTTATAAGGTAAAGCAAAGGAGAGCTAGGAGAATGCTTGTCTGTGTTAAGCAGAGCACAGCTGGCCTTATTGTGACTAGACAAAAGGACATTATTAAAGAGTTTCAGCCTTGTTATCTGGATCTAAATGACCAAAACAGTAAAAAAGTCAACTTTTGTGATGGCAAATTCCAAACTTTTATGAATCAAGCTGATCTGTCAATACCTTTAGAATCCAAGAAAAGTCTGCTTTTGAATCGTACAAGTGAAAGAGACGTTTTGAAGACCATTATAAACTCTCCGAAAGGCAAGGTCTCAGGGGCTGGATGGACTCTTTGCTGAAGTTTATCAAATCTTTTCTAAGGATTTAGTCACCCATTTTGTGACGTGTTATAACATATTTCAAACAGAAAAGTGTAAATGCTTTAACTAATCTATCTATTAATACTGTACTTCCCAAATTGGGTAAATACCCAGAAAACACAAAGATCTCTAGGCACATGTCATTGTTAAATGTGGATGTAAAAAATTCTGCCAGAATAATAGCTGGACACTCAAATTGTCTTTTCTCTCTTGCTTCTCCTACCTACACAAGTTGGATTCATTAAAACTTTACACACACACACACACACACACACACACACACACACACACACACATATATATATATATATATATATATATACACACACACACACACACACACACACACACACACATGTACACACACACACACACACACACACACATATATATATATATATATATATATATATATATATATGTACACACACACACACATATATATATATATATATATATATACACACACACACACACACACACACACACACACACACACACACACACACACATGTACACACACACACACACACACACACACACACACACACACACACACACACATATATATATATATATATACACACACACACACACACACACACACACACACACACACACACACACACACACACACACACACACACACACACACACAGACACACACACACACAAACACACACATGTACACACACACACACACATATATATATATATATATATATATATATATATATATATATATATAGATATATGTATACACACACACACACACACACACACACACACACACACACACACACACACACACACACACACACACACACACACACACTTAGTCTAAAGAACATCAAAGACGTAGCCACTGATATATTTTTCGATTTAGTGAAAGCTTCTGGGATTATCACTGGGAAATGTTATGCCTTATGCATTTTCCCACTGATTTTGTTGATGCACTCCATGCTCTTTATTCTTCTCCTAAAGCCCAGTTGTTGGTCAGTGGAGCTTTCTCTTACCCCTGCTTTTGTTGAGAAGTACTCATTAGGGCTGCCACTTATCTCCTCCTCTTTTTGTCTTATCTATTTAATCCATGAGCAGTGTTCTTAACATGGCCACATGAACTAAAGACTGCGAAATGTACTGGATACAAATCAAGGCTTTGTTGTTTGCTGATGACTTTGTAGTACTTTTTAAAGACCCTGTAGCAGATACCCTCAGGCTAATAGAGCATCTAACAGAATTTGCAGAATACTGAAAACTCCAACAGGGAAAAGGAAAACAAACGTAATGACAAACCAACTCCTGTACTGACAAAACAGAGGGCTGAACACAAGTAAAAATCCAACAATTTTTTATTAAAATAACAAAGTTAAACACTTTTGTTCCATGTGACAATTCCTGGAAGTTCTTCAGAATTTGTAGAATGGTCAGGGGCATGCATTAATCCAAAGAAATGCAAAGTTTATGCAATTAATCAGTCAGCGAATGATCTTAAAAGAATGGGAATAATCTTTCCCTTTACATATGCCCGGAAGCCTCTTTGCCACCTGGGTTTATTTCTCTTGCCAAATGTTCCAGAATTGGTTGATGTTAATTTTAATCAAATCTGGGCTAATGGTTAGGGCACATAGCTTTGGTGAAAATGCTTATATGTCCTTTGCTGCAATACTTATTTAGGCAAATTCTGGACAAAGGCCAGAATTATTTGGTATGGTAAATTAATGCACCTAAATAAAAATGCTAAAGTTTGACCAACTCAGAACTTAGATTTAGGAATGCTGGAGTGGAGTTCTCTAGAATCATAGACTCTCCACCTATTTGGGATGAGCTGCAAGGATGGATATTGGATGGCTGTACTAATAGGGTTGTGGCCTGGTACCTATACCATATTTCTAGACGTATAAAATAATTGCATTGTATCTATGTGACGTTTGAGTTTGAACAAGTTATACAAAGTGCTCTTTATAAGGAAGTCTGGCATTCCATCATACCCTTATGGGGTTGCCCAGAACT
>NC_056737.1:1238144001-1238384001 GCF_019279795.1 Protopterus annectens | reverse complement strand
TGCAATCTCAGGGCCATGCTGCTCAGTGTTAGAAGTATAAATCTCAAGATGCACTTGCTCGAAGCACTCCTCAAAATGGAGAACATCGACATTTGTGCTGTAACGGAGACCCGGTTTAAAGCAGCAGAAAACACCCCTGCGCTATCAGGCTATAACTCATTCCACACCTTTCAGCCCCAGAACATGGACCGAAGCTGCAAAGGTGCTGATGTCTCCAGATTTATAAAGGATATGCACACCTGCAGACTAGTAGCCCAGCATAAAGCATCTGAGATACTTCAGGCACAACTAACACTGGGTAAGATGGCGATTCAGGTCATAACCTGCTATAGGTCCCCAACCATGTCCCAAGACTCTCACTCCATGTTCCTAAGCACTCTGGAAACAATTAGGGTCCAACCCAACACTCTCATACTAGGTGACTTCAACTACCCCTCCATCAACTGGGAAAACTACTCATGCAGCAATACACTGGTGCAACGCTTCCTGGAATTCATCAATTCCAATGCCTTGGACCAGCTCATTTTTACCCCCACTAGAGAAAGCAACATCCTTGACCTGGTTATTACTAACATGGGCAACCATTGCTCTACACCAATAGTCAATTCCTCCCTGGTTAGATCCGACCACAAACTAATTACCATTTGAGATCCACATCTCACCCACACCCCTCACAAAGGTAACCACCATGAAAAACTTCTCCAAAGCTGACTTTGGGATCCTAAAAACACAGCTGGATAACTTCCCATGTCAATGGAAAATAGATGCATGACTGACAAATCATACACCGATGTACTGTACGAACATGTACATAAATGCATTGAACTAGCCATACCCAACAGAAACAAGACGCTCTCCTCCAAAAAAAGGAAGCCAATCTGGTGGTCCCCTGCCATTAATAAATTCTACAATAGAAGGAAGAAATTGTTGCAGAAAAAGGTGAAGTCCCAAGACTGGAAAAACTCCCTTATTAGCCTCAACAAAAAGCTGAGATCCCTCATTAAAACATCTAAAGCCAGCTATGAAGGCAGAATTGTGTGAGACACTAAAAATAACCACAAAGCCTTCTATAGTTTTATCAAGAGTCTCCATGGCAGTACCCAGGTTTGCTCTGAGTTACTGCACAGTGGTACCTCCTATACTGAGCTAAAGATATTGCCAAAATACTGGCTGACAAATTCAGTGCCAACTTTACCCCACCCCAAAGGACCAATTACAATACCAGAGGAATGCCAGGCACCCAGCATTACTGCAGCACAGGTTAAAGCTGCATTGTCCAAGGCCAAGAATACAGCTTCCATGGGACCCGACAATATCCCTGGATATGTTCCACATGAACAACAAAGTGAACTGGCACCACATATGTGTGCCCTTTTCAATCATAGCCTCACCTCAGGCTTTGTCCTTACCAAATGGTGCACTGCTACAGTCATCCCTCTCCATAAAGGGGGAGCAACTACAGATCCTGGGAATTATTGGCCCATTAGCCTGATGAGTCTGATATGTAAGGCTATGGAGCGCATCATCATGGACCTAATTAAAAAGGATATAGGGAATTTCCAAACTCTAGATCCCACTCAATTTAGTTTTGTGAAAGGTAGATCATGCCTGCTCAACCTGAATAACTTCAATGAGTAGATCAACAGAGCTGTAGATGAGGGCAAGGCAGTTCATACAGCCTACATCAATCTGGCCAAGGCCTTTGATACCATTCCCCACTCACAAATTATTGATAAACTCACCAAACTAGGCATCAACCCCTATATCACTAGGTGGGTTGCAAACTGGCTCACAGATAGAACCCACAGTGTGAAAGTAGTGGACTCCAAGTCAAACTACCAACCAGTCAGGAGTGAAGTCCCAAAGTGATCGGTCCTGGGTCCTCTCCTGTTTGTGTTTGGCATCTACTTCTCAGAAGTCCAGGCCAACATGGAGGGACTCTGGCTGACCAAAGGTCACAGATGACTGCAAGCTTGCAACCATTATTAACACCCCAAGTGATGTAGACATCCTACAGAAAGGCCTCACTGAGACCAATGACTGGCATCAAAACCATGGCCTTAAGCTTAATGCCAAAAAATGCATCGTTATCCCCTTTGGGAAAAACTCAGTTCCCACTAATTACCACATCAATGGGAGCCCACTGAACATTTAAGGCATTATAAGAGATCTGGGGACACAGGTTGACAGCAACCTCTCCTTTGACCACCATATTGCCACTGTGGTCACAAAGGCCTTCTATGTGGCACATCTCATTACCAAGGGTTTTGCATCCTGGAAGAAAGAGGTAATTATCTCTCTCTACTCTTCCCTCATTAGGCCAATCATCTAGTATAATGCCCCATTTGGCATGTACCTCACTAGATATATGCAACAGCTGGAAAGGCCACAAATGTACCTCATGAAGAGGATCTTCGGCCTTAAACACATGTCTTACACAGACAGACTAAAAAAACACCAGCTATTCTCTGTATCATATCGTCTACTAAGAGGTGATCTCTGCTTGACTTACAAAGCCATGTCTGACCCAACTCTGTTAGAAATGCTACATCTAAAGAAATTCCAATCCCTCTGCACTACACACTCCGGAGACCTCAACCTCATTACCACAATCAACAGAATATGCTGGATGGACAAGTTCATAACCCAGAGACTGCCCATGCTCTGGAATAGACGTCCCATACATGTCAAACAGAGCACCTCACTGGCCCTCTTCAAGAGAAATCTTGATGAGTGGATGGGAAATAGAAAGTTCACCCCGGGGATCATTCCAGTGGCTAAACTTGATAGAGGCACTGGGAACTAATGTTGGGTGGCAGGATGCCAGGGTACTTCTATGGGTTAGGCTTGTAAAGACTCCAGGGCCATTAGCCTAGTGCTCACCTATGAACCTATGAACCTATGGGCATCATCAGCCATGGTTCCAGTGCATTACCTACATCCCCCAGTAAATGACTCCATGGGATACCCCCCCTAGAAAATATCAAATACAGTTGAGAGTTGTGACAGATATGTGAGTGATGGTAACTGCCTGGTTTGCCAGCACACATATTCAGGATGATTCCATTAGCACTGCACATCACCTGGCAGTTAATGCAGTGGAAGCCTTTCTATTTATGTACACCCTTCCCTGTCCCCCAGGTGGTGCTTTCATTTCTACATGGGTACAGTCTATGGCACCCAGAACTTCAGGGTAGTATGCTACAGGGTAGAAATCCTGCATAGTTGTGGCTCTATCCTCAGGTGTATGGGGAAAATACATGTAGTCACTGGCATGATGTTGCATAGTATTCAGGAATTGATGAAAGATCCTCAATGCTGATGCCTGTGACACTGCCAGCATGTCCCCTTTAGGTCTCTGGATAGTTCCTGTAGCTAAAATTCTCAGTGCAACACATACCTTAGTCTCCACTGGTTTTGGTTCCTCTCAGTTTGCCCTTGCTCTCAGCTGAGGACAACAGAAGTTTCCATCCACCCTGTAGCACTCTACAATTTCCATCTTATGCAGACTATGAAAAGTTAAATGGTTTCTAAACATCCTTTTCCTTCTCGGCCATGTCTATAAGCAGGACCAGGAGCATAGAATTCGGTCTGTTGCACATACACATGAATTAAAGCAACAGCAGCCCTTAACATTCTTTCTGTGTAGACTCCTTTCTGTGACTGCATTCCAATAGGTTTTGGAATTCACAAGGAAAACCAACACTGAGTCTACACAATTGCCTTATAGCTTGCTGAATAGTTCCTCCATCTTGGATTGGTTGATTAGCATACAATGCAGCTGCATATTGTAATTAGCATTCCACAATGTATACCATGTTTGCGCAGTTCTACACACAGTATAGAGATGCTTATTGAATATGGAACAGTGTGTTGTCATTTGCATGTCACACCATAATGGGCACACAGTTTTAGCAGACTATGTAGGCTTTATTGAATCTCCTCTTTAAACCAATCTTTTCTCAGTGAATAGACCTCAGAAAAGTGTGTTAAGTATGATCTTGAATATAGACTGTGTATACTAAGTGTACACATAGTGTAAGTATTCATGAATCTATCCCTTTTTAACATGGGACCACACCCTGCATCCCCTGTTATATAGTAAAACTGAGATTGCACAATCTTGGGGAAAAGGCATATTCCCTACCCCAAGAAGTGTGTGATCTTGCACACCTGTCAACCATCTGGTTAGTCAACTAAATTTTGTTGGTTAAATAGATGGACCAAAGACAGACTATAAGTTTCAATCAACCCGTATATGTGTGTGTGTGTGTGTGTGTGTGTGTGTGTGTGTGTGTGTGTGTGTGTGTGTGTGTGTGTGTGTGTGTGTGTGCGTGCGTGCGTGTGTGTGTGTGTGTGTGTGTGTGTGTGTGTGTGTGTGTGTGTGTGTGTATATATATATATATATATATATATATATATTTATATATATATATATATATATATATATATATATATATATATATATATATATATATATATATATATATATATATATATACATTTTTTTAGTTAGATATAGATAAAACTAGATCTAGCTATCTATATATAGATAAATCTATATCTACTCTGTGTGTGTATATATATATATATATATATATATATATATATATATATATATATATAGCATACATATCTATATGAAGTTATATTAAGTATCCAGTAAGCATATCTCCCTTCTGCCATTACTCCTATTTTAAACACCAGATAAGATGAACACTGATGACAATCTGTAAAGCTGAACATATTGCTTTTCTCAGACAGAAAAGACTGCTACAGTTGCAGATTACCTGGCTGAAGTCATGTAGCCAATGCATAGCTATGATAGAAGATTATGGTTGTTATATGTACAGGAAAGAATATTGGCTCTTCCCACTCAGACAAGGCTGCTCAGACCAAATCACCTGCCTGAACTTAAGCAGCTCAGATACAGAATCATGCTTTAACTTTATGATTGTAAGACATGCAGGACAGAATATAGGCAGATCCCATTTAAAAAAAGGCCACTGCATCCCCTGAATACCTGCCTGAAGTTAGGCAGACAAAACACAAAGCTAGGTTGTAACTTTATGGATGTAGAATGTATCAGGAAGAATATAGCATTTACTGCCTCATACTCCAGTTAACCTTTTTATGTCGCTAGATGAACAATAAGACAATAAGATATAGAATTACTGCTGTGTACTAAATCACTTCTACTCTTCAGTCTAAGTTTTACATTACTGAAAGGGACAATGAATATATTTTACTGCAGTCATAATGCATTATAGAAAACTGCTTGACTGGAAACTTGCTTAGGAGGTGAAAATGCCTCCCAGAATGGCATTTCTATAACCTTAATTATTTAATCTGCTTTACTACTTGATATTTTTCCTTTGAATTGAAGTTTGTCCATTGTTGCAGTAATTTTGCTCCTGCCTACAGCCATACTCTCATACTTCAGACTGTAGCATTTTTTTACTCAGCAAATATAACTCTCTACTCCAGTCCCCCACTTCTTCTTATTTAACAAGACATCTACATTGTCATAGACTACTAGCTAATGCTGGACTGATAAATTATCCAGCAGTGTCTAGTTAGCACATCCCCTTCTACCATTGCTTATATTGAGACAGACAGCTAGATGCTTCTGTTGGCCTCATCCTTGTTACCTTGACTGTAATGGACCCCTTTCTTTGGTCTGGGCATAACTAAAGTTCATTAAATCATTATTGCTTAAGTCTTTAACGTTAGCCAAGAGTGCTTTTCTTAGCACCTGCAATGTATCCAAAATTGCATCCTGCAGTTCATATGGGTTTGCATGCATTGGTATCAAATTTAAGTGCAATTGTAAATTCCTTTTTTATCAATACATTTGCTTCTATTAAAATCAGAACTATCTTTATCCCACATCTCTGTCATGTCTGCTTGCAAATCCTTGTACTTTATAACTTTGTGTTTTTCAGTAAATAAGGTGCTATAATTGCTGGCTGTAGTAATTGCAAGGATTAATGCTACATGTGTCTATTTTTTTCTTGGACTACTATATCTGGTTTCCCTACATTTGTTTTTTTTTTTTTTTGAAGTGTAATGTAACATGTAATCTGATCATAATCATTGTCAATAATGCATTGTGGTTCATGTTTCAAATGCTTCTCAACTACTTCTATAGGGTAGTGTTTGCACCATGTCCAATCCAGGGCAACAGTCCTGCCACATTATTGTGCCGTTCATTATACAGAACCATAACCATGAGCATATCATACCTAGCAATGAGATATGCAACTGTTTTATTTCTGTTTTACAAAAAGCATTTGTATATTTTCCCACTTTTTCCATTGACTTTGCAGGCCAACGTATATGAAGTCCACTATCTTGGGCCACCATTATTAGCCTTTCATCTTTTGGTTTAAATTCACTTCACCCTAGCCATTCCTGTGTCATGTCCTGGTCAATATGATTTTTTTCTAAATGTTTTCTCTACTTGCTACTACATTTTATGGACCTTCTGGTTTTATTTCCTTTTCCTATTGTCCTTTCTTTTATATTCTTTCTTTTGTTTTTTTTTGGCACTTTCAGTTGCTGTTTGATTTTTGTCTACATCATATTTAATTTCCATTTCTACTTTGATCCAAAATGCTTCTGCTAAACTAAGCAAAGATGCATCTTGGATTATGTTCATCATGCTTTAGAACTTTCATTATGTTTTGATCTGATGAGGTCAGCAAATCTCTATGCAGTCCCATGATTGCAGACCTACACATGAAGTCTATTTTGAGGACATCCGTGCCTTTTTCAGAGTGAGGAACATATAATATTGGCATGTACTGGATTTTATATATCATTTGATAAGCAAGAACCATTTTTTTTTTGTTCTCTTGTCCAAACAATTCAGTACTTTTTGGGACTAGTCAGTCATAGCAAAGCACCAAGTTAGAAGAGGAAGACCAAACTGCTTTATTGCTTGGATCTAATTCCTAGACGTCAAGGCAATTATCAGTATTTGCTTTAGTCTTATGATGTACTCCTTTCTGTACTTTGTTTTCATTTGTTCACATCTTATTGCTTTTCCTGCATCTTTTCCCAAATATTTATATACCCCCTCCTTCATCTTTTCATTATAGGTTCATAGATTAGTACTAAGCTAACTACCCTTGCAAGCCATTTAAGCCAAGCCAATTATCCCTTGTGAGACTCAAACCCTGCACCTTGCATTTTTAAGGCAAACACCTTAACCATTAGGCCACCCTATTATCACATTCCAGTCCCAGATTGATAATTTCTTGGTCTAGCAGCTTTCCTTTTATAAATGCTGCATTTGCAAAGTGATCAAGACCAAATGCCATTCTTATATCATCTGAGCAATTCATTCACTACCCAAAATGGTTTTAAAGAGTTTTGGAGGGAAAAAGCAAAATGAGTAGTACATCAGCAAAAAAGAAGACAAATGTAGATTTTGGCGAAATACGTATATTCAGATTCTCATCTCTTGAACTATACAATTCTAGCTCAACCACAAATAGTAGACGACGTATCTTTAAACAAGGTTGGTGTATGTGAATTAAAAACTACAGTCTGTTAAGTAAACAGCTTAATTGGTTAAGGGGAAGACAAAGCAGCAGTGACAAAGAATTACCATCAAATATCCATCATTAATTTTTCATCTCTAGGAGAGTAATGTACCCTTTGTCATGGCTTAGTTGCAAAGTGGTTTGGCACAGCTCCATAGTCACTGCAATGTAGCTGAATCAATACAGGGTGTATCTTAGACATATGTATAAATGCCATTATTCATGAATATACATGATATGTTGCAGAATGTTTATTTTTTTGTAATCTGTCCATGTCATGCTTAGATGTTTTCCCTTTTTACAGCTCTCTTATTACTTTGTTTAACAATAAATGCTCCACTGTTCCATATAACTTTTTATTACAGTTTTACTCTATTACCATGATTGACTTTTTCCCACAGGGCTATAAACTGTGTGTGCATAAATTCCAGTATATAATTTATTTATTGTCAGAATGCAAGTTGTTAGTCTACAGTTTCCAGGTTGGCTTTCAGGTTCAGTTTTAAGAGGAGTATAATTTTTCCTGTTGCTCAACAGGTCAGTTTGTGCTCAAGATGTGAATATAAGTAATTCTTACTCATGGCTATGTGCTTGTGTAAAAATGTTAATATCTTTATACATAAGTTAGGTATTGCATCTGGGCCCACGGTTTTCCATTCTAGAGCTGTTCTTAATATTGTCTCATTTTCTGTAGTTGTTACTTCATCACATTTCATATCCTTGACATTAGAGCTCGTTTCTCTTTGTTTTAGTTGCTTTATCCATTCAGCACCTTTTTTATGCTTCTATTCCTTTTGCTTTTATCCCCAAATTTCTATAAAACTTTCTGGGAATCCAATGAATTGCTTGTTTTGTACTTTTTTATTTATATTTATCTGCATACCTTAGAGATTTTTCTGCTTGTGCTGATATTTTACTTTATTATTAGAAATAATGCATGGCAAATCCTAGCCTGTTTTGATATTGTATGTTGATTTTACTACATCAGTCTTTTAAGGAGTTTTGATTTGTAACCTTTTCTATATTCTTCTGATAGTGATACTTATTGTATTATTTGTGTTATAGTTTTCTCTGTTTGATGCTTTCATGTCAGCATTCTCCTTCTCCCCTTCATTTCCTTAGCAACTCTACATTTTGAGGTAACACTTTATTAATTATTAGATTAGCCACATAGTACATCCGTGGTGGTACAGCGGTAGCGTTGTTGCCTCACAGCAAGAGGTTCTCCCGTTCGATTCTTGACTTGGGTTGGGAGTGCCTTCTGTGTGGAGTCTACATGTCCTCCCCGCGGTCGAGTGGCCTCCGCAAGACATGTGTGAATGGGCGTGCCTTCACTGAATGTTGGGCATTGGGCTGGCAACTCAGCACCATAAAAAGCGACTGCCAATCATTAGCTGACCGGAGTTCCGCTGTGGCAACTCCTAACCGGGAAAAGACAAACAGATTAGCCGCATAGTAGTATAACCTCTTTATATATGTTATATCACATGCATTTCTCCAAATAGTCCTGATTTCTGTGTTTGTCTGTTTTAGTAGTCTTCTAACAATTTTAATCAGGTTTAATTTCTATAATATATTTCTTTCATTTATGCTAATATGTCTTTCCATCTCTATTTATTCATGAAGGTATCTCCTTAGCTCATTTTCTTTTAGACTGGAGCATCTTTTTTTGCATTCTGTATCCTCCAGGTTTTCTACAGAAGGTACCAGAACATTGTCCTGTGACATATCCTCTTCAGTTGCATCCAGTTTTATCTGGTGCTTCTCCATATAGGGACCCACTGGCCCATCACACCACAATAATACATGTGTCAGAGTTGCTGTTTCTTGCTCCTTCCTTTGCTGTGCAATGTCACCTAGACTTTTATGTGAGTTTCCCACAGAAAGCACCAGAACATTGCCCTGTAGCATTCATCTTCAGATAAATCACACTCCACCCTCTACTCCTCTATCTGGGGACCCACTGGTCCAATATGTTGTAATACTGCCTATGTTAGAATTTCAGCACTAAATCATTCACTGCATAGATGGTATATCACTTCAGTTTGTATTTGTTTGATTTCTACCTCACTAATCTTTTTTATATATTACTATTTTGTCATTGTATTTTTTGTTTTGTAAAATGTACTTCTTTTTACAAGTGGCCCAATGTTTCTTCATCCAGATAATGTTTTTCCTTAATGTGTTGCATTAAAGTACTTACATTTGTACCAGTAGCTTTTAACAGGGTCTTTTTTTTTCTTGTACAAGTATTTTCTTTCCTCTGATTTCTCTCTTACTAGATATCCTCTGTCTGGAAATTCACAGCTTCATGCAAAGTAGCACCATTACATAATTTCTTCTTTATCCTGAAACGTTCACCTTACTGCCTGTATGCCTCTTGCTTGGCCTGTCAGCTTTTGTGTTTTTCTGGTGGACCATTTCTTCCTTCCACCACAGAGGACCCACTCTCAAACTGGGCCTGGCCTAACCCTGTACTAAGAATGTTTCCTTGCTTGGAGGATTCCACACTGCCATTTTTTTCAGTCCTGGCTAGCACCAGTGTATACACTGGGATTAGAAAATTTTACTCTGCAATCCAGTCATCTATTCTGTTTTTTTCACCTACTTTTCTCATTGATATATAACGTGCAGTCCATATATCAACATCATTTTGGTGAGATTTTATAACAGCAGGTTCCACCATGTGAAGGTATTCACCAAGACCTGAGAATGAATTTATTTTCATCAATACTGTTTTCTTTTTTGGCTGATTTTATCTCTCCATTTGGATCTCTTGGTCTGTAAAGTTGAACACTTTCTAAGAAAAACTGTGTTTGCTAGTAATACAAAGATTTTCTACAATTCAGTGGAGACTACAGATGTTTTCTAATTTTATTTGATTCTGATAGATGCACAGGTGTTGTTTAAAGTTTAGACGTGAATGAATGCTACTTTTTTTTAGCATAGTGGTTTGTTAACTAAATGGATGACTGCTGAATAATGTCTGAACTGTAGTATGAGCAAATAAATGCATTTTTGTACCTGTATGCGGTGTTGGTGCTGCGGTAGCATTGTCGCCTCACAGTACGACACTGTCTCGTTCGATTCTCAGCTAGAGCGTCTTTTGCGTGGAGACATGTGTGAATGGGCGTACCTTTGTTGAAGGTTGTGCATCAGGGCTGGTAACTCGGCACGTAAAAATCAACTACCAATCATTAGCGGACCAGAGTTCCACTGTGGTGACCCTTAACCGGGAAAAGCCGAAAGACACAACATACTCTAGAATTTCCCAGGCTTCTCCTGATTTCTAACATTACCATCAGCTGAGGGAGAGCTAATTTTTCAAAAGAATGACAAAGCATATGGATTTTACTTTCATCTTTTTCCTATTCCTTCCCTATCCCACTTGTAGAGCTCTTATTGTCCTCTGATATTCAGCGCTGTGTCTTTTGAAAATATACTCATATCTTTTATCCTCTTTCTACATGTTGTTCCCACTCAGAAAAGGCTGTTGTCTCTGTAAGACACTTGCCTAAAGTCAGGCAGACAATGCACAAAGCCATACTATAACTTAATGGATGCAGAACATGCAGGAAAGAATACAGAGATGTACTATCTCATACTCTGGTTATCGTTGCCATGCCACTAGATGAACAATAAGAAAATATTATATCGAATTACTGCTGTAGACGAAATCACTAATACTCTGCTCAAAATAGGTTTGCTTCCTGATTTAGTACTGTAAGCTCACCTGTGTATGTTTTCTTTCACCAAGCCTTCCCATTAATGTAGTCAATGCTGTGGGTGTCCTCTCACCTGTAATACAGTGTCTTCAAAAAGCTACTCTGCATTCAATGCCCTGACTCAAATCTTTGTTCTCTTTTCCTTTGAAACGTCATCATTACAATACTTTAATGTAGGTTTTGTGCAACTGAAAGTGAAAATAGATATACTTTTTACTGCTGTTTTAGTACCACATAGAAAACTGCTGGCTATAAAGCTGTTTAGGAGGAGAAGCATCTCTTTGAACAGCATTTCAATTATCTTAAACCTTTGGTCTGCCATGCTATTCAGTTCACTAACAGCATGCAAGTACTGTCTGGCTCCCACTGAGGTATAATGTTATCTTCTTCGATCCTCTCTCACTCCCAATTCCCCAGCCACCCACAGAGCAACAAATTTAAACCCTCCACTCTCTACCATTCCACACATCCAAACCTGCAGCCATTAAAGTCAAACATCACAAGGAAAACATACTCAATGATCTGATCTTCTGTACTGCTCTCACTGCACATAAGTTCTCACCCCACAGTCATTATAATTCCTTGTATGTGCTTACAGTGCCAGCTGTAACCCACATGATCCATTTTTAGCACCCATAAGTCTGAAACAATCTGTTGCCAAAGGGGAATGTACAGAACTAGCTTATAGGGTGGATTTAGAGAGGTACGGGCAACAGACGTAGGAATGATCCTCGTTTCTTGCTGTTCCCCTCCTGCCATTTCTTTTCTGCTCCCTGTTTGCCATGAGGTGGCAGGGATTGCTTATTTTGATTTTTAAAAGGAAAAGAGGATTTGGGATATTTGTAAATGTGTGTGTGGGGGGGTTGAAAATGTTAGAGACTCCCTGAATTAACTTCCCTCTTTCATCAGCTTGGTTGAGGACCTGAGTAGCAAAGCAAAACCTTCTTAGCTAAAGTAGAGTTTAAAATCTCAGACTTTACTTCATCAACAAGCTTTTGCATATGCACACAGGCATACCTCCTCTAAATTGTAGCAGCAGCAGTGGCCCAAGACACAGTATCTGCACAATCATGTTTTACAAAGCAATATTTACATACTTATGAAAGAGTAGAAACAATACAATTCAGAAAGGAGCTCTCTTCTGAAGGAAGTGAGGTAAAATATTTGCTCAAATTGCCTGCACAAAACAGAATATACTTCCACATATATGCCTGGTAGTTAAGAGTTGTATAAATTAAAGAAGTAGAAGAGAAAATTCTCTTACCGAATCTGTGTAATACACTTTCTTTGTTGTTCACAGGGGCGGGATTAGTGTTAATTAATAATCCTTTTCCAGCTGTTGAAGAGAAAGATATTGCAAACACATCCGATCTTAGATCAGAAAACAAACATTTGTCACCTTGAGGTACTTTATGCAGTTTAGCCACCTTTTTTGGGAACTGAAGATTGAAAGTTAGGATTATCACAGGCAGCAATAAATACATTTTCCATGGCTGGCAAGATGGGAGTAATGGGTCTAGAATGACGTATATCCACTTGTAACATATCATTATACCTCTTAAACTCAAGGAGAACATCTACCTGTTCCCACAAAAATACCTTATTCATCCTGGAAATAATAAGAGAGAAAGAAAATTCCTCCAAAGGAGGTGAAGAGGACCAGGTTTCTTCAGAATCAGAGTTAGGGGCTTGGGCATCTTCTTTCAGCTTTTCCCGGTTAGGGGTCGCAACAGTGGATCACCTGTCCTCTCAGGATTGGCAGTGGAGTTTTACACTGTTGAGTTGCCAGCCCGGCGCCCAACCTTTCACAGAAGACACACACACACACACACACACACACACACACACACACACACACACACACACACACACACACACACACACACACGCACACACACAAACTCACGCCTAGGGCCAATTTAGAGTGTCCAAACCACCTACAGCATGTCTTTGGGATGTGGGAGGAAACCGGAGCACCCGGAGGAAACCCACACGACCACAGGGAGGACATGCAGACTCCACACAGAAGGCACCCCAGCCGAGGATCGAACCAGAGAACCTGTTGCTGTGAGGTGACAATGCCACTGCACCATCATGGCCACCCATGGGCTTGGGCATCTACAGGGGAAGAAACCCTGTCTCTATCTACGCCAGGTTTTTCTCATTTCCTTTAGTGACATTGCCCTCAGGTAAACATTTCTGATAACCAGAATTAATAGTTTTTGTTATATTTGCCTAGCTAAGGTAAGAAAACCATCTTTTATGACAGGCATCATGATTTCTGATGCACAATGTCTAACCTTTTGTTTTTTCTGTGCAGGTAGCACACTGCCTGAAGACTGACTCAGAGATGGCATTTCACCTTATCGACTGGTGTCTTTCCCTGGTACTAGCAGAAATGTCCCTTGAAGTGTCTTCCAAGCACAAAGAAAATGGTTCTCCTATGTCTGCATCAGATGCTGGCACAGCCAAAGAGGACATGGCTAACACCTGGTCCATGGTGGTGGAAAAGACTACACCAAGGAAACTAGAGAAGCAAGTGAGTCATCTCAGGAACAACAGATGGCTAGTACAGGCTCATTCACCAATGGTTGAAATACCAAACGATCTCGCGCTGATGGCAAGGGCTTTTTATTATGTCATTTCTTCTTTTTAGGAATAGTGGGAGAAGTGTTTTAATGTTTTAATGGTGAACTACTAGATCCAGTAACTTGGACACAAAGAATAAGAGGTCTATAGCCTGAACTTAAAAATGGAGTGATGGATTTTAAGAGTGGAAAAACTAAAGGAGATTTCCATGTGGAAGAAATGTACTTTGCATAGTGGTAGGGAGAAATATGACAGAGACGTTTGTTAATATACTCCTTGCATATTTTTAGAAGCCAGAGAAATCCCATTGAGTGCAGGCTGGATATAATCTAAAATGGCATCAAGAAGCTTACTGACTTTTTCAAAGAGATTTTCTTAAAGTAAAAGGATGGAAAAAGTGAATCTGTGTAAAAGACATGAGACCATCTAAGCAAGGAAACAAGGAGTATGAGATATTTAAAAATTTAACCTCTGTTGTCTTCAGGCTGGAATCTTTTATTTATAAGTGAAGACTCGTTAGTGGAATATAATTTATTTATTGCCCTATCTATCTCCTTCCATAAAATTATTGGGCCAGAATGAAGTCTCGACTGTGTTTTCAAATAGAAAGTAATCTTATACTTATGTGTCCTAAAACCCTTTTGGCTTTATTTTTCATTGATATGCAGTTGAGTTTGGCTTCATTATAAGATTATTTTTTCCAACAGTCCAAAACTTGGGTTCATGATTTAAAAAGTTGATAAAGATCCTTAGTCATCCAAACTTCTCTGTTCCTGCTGATGAAAGGCAAGAACTTATTTTAAAGAGTTAGCAATCCATTAGAAGATAAAAGCAAGACATCTGTCATTAGAGAGCATTGAGAGATGATTGACCACTTAAATGAAGATATATCTTTAGGGAGACCCTCAACTTGATACTATATAATAATGAAGAGAGTATTTCTTTATAAGATTAATGGAAAATAATTTGCTTGCCATCAGTAAGTTATGGGGAAAGGTATGCAATTATATATTTTAACAGGATTATTGATAATAATGTTTTCCATCTAAAATGATTGCCTGAGATATGTTTAGACATAGATGGATTATGAGCCGGAGGGTAATGTTAAAATCGGAAACCATGGGAGAATATCATGGCTAGCTGGAATATTTAAGTTCCCAGCTGCGTTTCTCTGCATAAAGATTTTTACAATCCTCAAGGTCTTTGAGGCTGACAGGTGAAACAAACGTAAACTAATACAAAAACAAGTTTCATAACATTATGCTTTATGAGTTAGAATTAATTTCATCTGTATTTGAGTAGCAAATTAGAGGATTATAGGGCACATGACATCTCTAAAAAGTAGACAGTCAGCTATAAGACCTCCATTTTTAATACCAGGGTAGGCGATACATATCACATCATTCATGGAGAAGGGGAACAGTAATTGTACAACTCAAATTTTAGCCAACTTTCACAGATTGTATCGAAACCTAGGTTATGCTTCAGTATTCAGGCATGCATGGCATCTGACTTACAACTGATGATCTACAAAGCGTTGAAATGACGCACTTTTTTGTTGAACATATCCTTACCATAGGAAAAAGAATTTAGCAAAAATAGATTTTAATTTTGAATTTGTTGAGGTTTGTTGTTAATGGGTTCTTGATAGGCTGTATAGTTTAAGATGTGATGAATTCAGAAAATAATTAGAATGTTTTCTATAAATCTGAGTACATATCATGTCTTAACATCTATCCAAATGGGGGTGCACACTTTGCATCCTGCCTAAATAGTGTCAGAGTTTTGTTTTGCTATACCTGCTGCAGTTCCCCTTCTGCATTTAGATGCAACCATTGCTGGCAAACTGTTATATAACTTACATTTGTGTTCCTAAGTTCTGACTATTAATTCTAGCCAAGAGTCTTTACTTCAACTAGTCACAGATGATCAAAGGCTTCCAGGACTGCAGTTTCAGTCTTTGTCACCGTACATGGTGCTGAAGAACAGAATGCAAATTAAGCATTTGTCAGAATTCTAATTTCCTCTGGAATGAAACTGCAAGCATGTGTAATTAAATGTTAGGAGAACTATGCCATATTTAATGTGCGACCTATACATTTGGGGCTGTATTTTCATAAAACTGAGGGCAGTTGTATTAACAAAAGTTTGATACAGAAAAATAGGGAAAACAGACAAATATCTTTGTTATTTGTATCACATATTATTAGACAAACTAGCGAGTGAAAACTTGTAAAAAACTAGCAGCACTTTAATCTGGGGGGACTTTAATAAAGCCTACACAGTTTTTTTGTTTAGGCTTCACACCATATGCTTACATGGACGCGAACATATTAAGATTCACTAAGAGCTGCTGACACATGCGCAAACATGGAAAATTCCATGGCATGCAAATCACCTAAAGCAGGTGAATATCATGCAATGAAGCCAGGTGAGGGATCTGACAAGCAGAGAGGCATCTGTTCATATCCTGAGTCAGTGTCTGTAGTCCACATACAGGAATCTAAACAGACAAAAGGGGGTAAAACTGTAGAAATGTGGACATAAATCCCCTGAAAATATAATACCGCATACAGATATGAGCAAAACTATTATTCTGTATGTCAGAAAGATCAAAGGGAAAAAGTTAAATTAATATTTTTTTTAATAATCACAGCTTGTTTGCACTATGCACTACAGTGTGCAAACATGCTTAATAGAAAAAAAAATAGAAAAAAAAAAGAATTTTATAGTTTGTGACAGAAATGTATTATAGGACCTTGCATGGGGTCCCTACAATGGTGTATTACTGCTGTTGCTAAGGTGATAGGGCTATGAAATGTGTAGTTTCTAGGCTGTCAGCAAGTCTAAGTATGCAAATGAGGTGGTGTTACTGAATAGCAGAAAAGAGTAATTGTGCCCTCATGGCCCCTTTGTGTAGGGTCTTATAACATGTTGATGTTTACACAGGATGTGGCTGACATCAGGGGTGTGTGTCCTGTCACTTTTCAACTCTTTTAAGCTTAGGTGCATATGTTTGTGCAGTGCGCCGCCTGGCTAAGCATGTTCTTAAAACCAGATGTATTTGACTAGAAATTTTGACCTTTCTATAAGCTATGCTGCTCGACGCAGCACTGTGCATGGGGTCACACACTGAAATAGGGCCAATAAATTATGTTAATTATATTTTAGGCAGGTGGAATGCATCATAGTTAGCCAATCACACATTCTGCGCCCACAGCATAGCTGATTTTCTCCCAGTACTCTGGACCATTGAGTACAGACTTGGGAATTTTAACTGAGATAATGCTAGGGGCTGCTATAGGTCTGCTACATCTGTACGTGCTAGATGCTGAACTCAATGCTGCTAGTGCTGCTGACAACAGGCCTAGGCAGAGAAGAGGAGTGTTTAGGCCCAGTGTAACCTTCCAGGAGCTACATGAGCTGGAGATTGTAGAGCGCTACAGGGTGGACAAGGACATACTACAAGAACTCACTGAGCTCTGCCACCCTTAACTCAGACACAGAGTCAACAAAGGGGAACCCATCCCAGTGGAAACAAAGGTATGTGTACCCCTTAGGATACTAGCTACACGTACTTTCCAAAGACCAACTGGGACATGATGGGGTCTCACAGGCATCTGCATCCAAGATACTCCACTAGTTCCTGGATGCCATGCTGACACATACCAGTGAACACATATCTTTTCCCCTCACCACTGAAATGACGGCTAGCAATATGCAACACTTCTACTATGTAGCACACTACCCTAGAACACAAAAAAGGAAAAAAACTAAGGGTAATGCTGCTCAATGCCAGAAGTCTAAATCTCAAAATGCACGCACTCGAGGCCCTTCTCAGTATGGAGAACATCGATGTCTGTGCTGTGACAGAAACCTGGTTCAAGGCTCCTGAGAGCACCCCAGCGCTATCAGGTTTTACCTCATATCATGCGTTCCGGCCCCAAAATCCGGACAATACCAAGAAAGGAGGAGGGTATCCATATTCATCAAGGACACCCACACCTCAAGACTGGTGGCAACGCATGATGCATCGGAGACCATCCAGGTGCAATTAACCATAGGCAAGACTGCTCTGCAAATTGTAGCATGTTACAGGCCACCCTCACAAACTCAGGAACCTCACATGGCCTTCCTGAAAACACTAGAGGGGATAAATGTATCACCAAACACCATCATACTAGGTGACTTCAATTACCCTAATATAGACTGGGAACACTACTCAAGCCCAAACACCCTAGCCCAAAAGTTCCTGGAATTCATAAACTCAAATGCCATGGAACAACTAGTCACCATCCCCACAAGAGGAGATAACATACTTGATCTCATCATCACGAACATGGGAGCACAATGTTCAACACCGGAAGTATACCCCTCACTGGTGAGATCAGACCACAAACTAATCTCGCTGGAGGTCCTCATCCCACCCCCACCTGAAATAAAAAAGACCACAGTAAAGAACTTCTCAAAAGCCAACTTCACACTTCTAAAGACTAGTGTGGTCTCCTTTAAGGCCCCCAAATCGGCGGAAAACAGTACTCAAGCCGCTGAATCACTTACAAATGCCTTCTACCAGCACCTGCAGGACTGCATGGATAAGGCAATCCCAAGCAAAACAAAGACTCTTTGTACCAAAGGCAAGCGTCCAGTCTGGTGGACCCCAGCCATAAACAAACTCTACAACAAAAGGAGGAAGCTACTACAAGATAGAGCAAAATCCTTAAAAGGTAAGACACCCTTGATCACTATAAGTAAAAAACTAAGAGCTCTCATAAAATCATCCAAAGCAAATTTCGAGAGAAAAATAGCTAAAGACTCAAAAGACAATCATAAGGCCTTCTTTAGCTATGTTAGAAACCTAGGAGGAAACTCCCAGATATGCTCAGAACTAGTTCAAAATGATGTGAAGATTACTGATCCTACAGACATTGCCAACATACTGGCTGACAGGTTCAGTGCAAACTTCTCCCCTCCCCAAAAGGAGAGATATCTATACCAAACGATTGCAGCCCCCAAACATCTCCAGCGCCCAAGTGAGAACTGCTCTCTCCAAAGCAAAAACACAGCATCCATGGGACCTGATGGTGTCCCCGGCTGTGTGCTCCACGAACTCAATGAGGAATTAAACCCACAGCTAGGACAGCTGTTTAATCAAAGTCTTACCTCTGGATACGCACCCAGGAGTGGCGCACTGCAACTGTGGTCCCACTTCACAAAGGCGGTGCCTCCACCGACCCTGGAAATTACCGGCCCATTAGCTTGACAAGCCTTATCTGCAAAGCCATGGAGAGGATCATAATGGACCTCATAAATAAAGACATAGGGAATTTGCAGACTTTGGATCCAACCCAGTTTGGCTTTGTCAAAGGCAGATCATGCCTTTTAAACTTGGTTGACTTTTTCGAAACAGTCACCAAAGCCATTGATGAGGGAAAGGCAGTCCATACAGCCTACCTCGACCTGGCTAAGGCCTTCGATACAATACCCCACTCGGGTATCATTGAAAAACTCATCAGCTTAAATGTTAACCCATACATCACAAGATGGGTTGCAAACTGGCTGAGTGACAGAACCCACAGGGTCAGAGTTGCTGGCGCCATGTCAGACTCAAAGCCTGTCACAAGTGGTGTCCCACAGGGCTCAGTCCTGGGCCCACTCTTGTTTGGCATCTACTTTTCGAAGTACAAGCAAACATAGGAGGGTTATGGCTGACAAAGTTTGCAGATGACTGCAAACTGGGCGCCATAGTAGAAAACACATCTGACACAGATATCCTTCAGAAGGGTCTCACAGAAATGGATAACTGGTGCCAGAGCCACGGCCTAAAGTTAAATGCCAAAAATGCATAGTCATACCCTTCGGGAAAAACAAGGTTACCCCTAGCTACCAAATAGGTGGCAATCCACTGAGCACAGAAGAAGTTATCAGGGACCTGGGGACCCAGGTTGATAGTAGTCTGTCATTCGACACCCATGTAGCTAAAGTAGTCAGGAAGACCTTCTACATTGCCCACCTTATCATGAAGGGATTCTCATCTAGATCAAGGGAGGTCATAGTCTCCCTTTACTCATCACTCATCAGACCAATGATTGAGTACAATGCCCCATTCAGAATGTATCTGACCCGACACTTGCAGCAGCTGGAGAGGCCACAAAGTTCCTCACCAAAAGGATAAAGGGTCTCAAAAATCTGTCCTATGCTGCCCGACTGAAAGAACTCCAGCTCTATTCAGTCGCTTACGCTTGCTCAGAGGTGACCTTTGCCTAACATACAAGGCCATGTCAAACCCGGATTTGATGAATATGCTTCACCTCAAAAATCTAGATCCATCAGAGCCACAAGGGCGGGAGACTTAAACCTCGACACGGCTATTAATAGGACGTGCTGGAGGGATAGATTCATCACCCAAAGACTCCCTATGCTGTGGAACAAAATCCCAGTACATGTGAGGCAGAGCACCTCGCTGGCCTTGTTCAAGAGAAATCTTGACCAATGGATGGGAGATCGCAGATATACCCCAGGGATTACCTCAGTGTCACTGCTCGACAGAGGCACAGCAAAATAATGGGTATATTTCCCCATACTAAAGGGGTGGCGTAAGCCACAAAACGATGGGCTAGGCTTGTAAATGCCCTCGGGCAGATAGCCTAGTATGAACCTATGAACCTATGAACCTATGAATACTGGGTGCCATAGATTGCACTCATGGACACATCAAGGCACCATCCAGTGAGGAGGGTTAAATCTTTGTCAACCACGAGGCATACCACTCCAACTGCCAGGTCATGTGCAATGCCCAGGAGATTACCCTAAATGTGTGCACTGGCAGCCCTGGCAGTTATCATGACTCCAATATCTGGCACACATCATAGCTGTACCAAATGTTTGCTAGGGTGACATCCCACATGGCCATTTACTGGAGATGCTGGCAACACCCTGGAACCATAGATAATGACATCCATCAAAAATGCACACACACTCAAGGAAGAATGCCATAATGAGGCACATGCACAAACTAGTAATATCACAGAGGATTATGTTTGGGCTTCTGAAGTCACATTTCAATGCTTCAATATAGCTGGTGGAGCCCTGCCATACCCTCCAGCCACATGTGCAGATATGTTCACAGTATGTGCTATGCTACGCGATCTGATCCTGTGAAACTAACTGCAGCAGGATTAGCAAATGGAAGGGATACACAGCCCACACCAGTAGCTAGGTCACCACAGCTACAGTCATAGGAGGACTCGGAGAGGAACCATCTGCTGATGTCCCTGTAGGTAGATATAGGCAGATGTAGGCAGGCTCAGTATGCCCTGGCTTTGGCTAAGAGACAAAGCATAGCACATTCACCGATAACCTACATAGTACTTGTAAGGATTAGTATGCTGTGGTATTGTATGCATGGATCTGCTATTTTTATGCAAGTAAATATAGTGGGCTATTTGGACAGAAGTAACATCCAGATGGGATTACAAATACCCAGTCCACTATCACATGTCCTTTAATATTCACCAGGCCTCATGCATGGAATATTCACTACATAAGTCAAGGGAGATGTTAAACAGTGAGGTTCCATGATATGTGGACAACTGTGTATCCCAGCAGAACATGCAGTATTGTTGCCCCACCCCCAACAAAGCAGTGTTCCCATATAACTGCTTTAACAGTAACTCATAAATGGTATTTCAGCAGTCCAGGAAATATCAGGGCAGTAAAATAGAAATTGGTAATAAATTGTATGTCTCACTTAAAGCAAAATAACAACATGCATATTTATGCTGTTGATTGTGCGATGAATGACTCCTCTCTGTCTGGCAACTTGTGTTGCTCAGTGGACTAGGGAAGATAGCATTGGTGATGATATTAATGGTTCTAATCTGGAAGCATCCACATCTTTTGGATGTGAGGTATTACTATGTTGTTTTTTTTACAGACTGTCAGTCTGTGTGTTGTGTAATATTATTAACCTCTGTCACATATTAATTACATCAGACAGCTGATGAATGTTGTGGACAGTGAAGTGCAGTATTGCAGAAACTGGAACAGATGTCATTGTCTGTAACACACAAAATCCCTGACCGGAGTACAGGTAGGTGTGGGCTGTAGTCAGTTTATAAGTACTGACAATCCCACTGGGCATGCTCATATACTTAGTTAAACAGAGCGCAATTCTGTTGACCCTTGCTCAAAATGACATGTTATGTATAGATATGTCTATACATGCACACATATATGTATACATATCTGTCTGTCACTATCTCTCTCTCCCATTGATAGTATATCTATCTCTATGTATACACAAATAGATATATACCTATATATATAGATATATATAAAAACATACATTTCAGTCTCTACCCATATATCTACATAACACACACACACACACACACACACACACACACATATATATATATATATATATATATATATATATCATATACACACACACACACACACACACACACACACACACACACACACACAGACACAGCTACATTTATGTATATATATGTTATATGCATCAAAATGTGTGCAGATGTCTGTATTGTCTCACATACCCTGATAATGGTGAGTAAAGCTGCACTATTACACATCTACAATGTTGCTCAAAGTATCTAAAGTAAGGGTTGAACAGTACATAATGCACTTACCTACAGAATCTTGTGCCTGCTGGATGTCACCAAATATGTAACAAAAGGTGAGCAGGTGGTGTAATGTATAATGTTGTCTGCACACGTATGGACAGGGCACATTGTTCTTACTCGCAGGCTTGCCCATCCAAATGCAAACAGCCACATATGGACAAACTGGTGACTGTAGCCACATAGCTAGGATAAATAACAGTAAAGCAATATCACTTTGCACACCACAGGTGCTGCTCAACACAAGCCTAGTTTGTGTACTCCACAAGTAGTTTACCTGCAGTCATGTGTAAAGCAGATGTCATCTGCTGCGAGTGTGATAACTACTGTGATCTATAGTGTGAAAGACTAGGTAGATAGGGGCTCTCATCTCACTCCAGACCACTTGTAATGTGTGTGTGTGTGTTTGTGTGTGTGTGTGTGTGTGTGTGTGTGTGTGTGTGTGTGTGTGTGTGTATCACCCTGAAAACAAATGTGAATCCCTCACTGGCTATCAAACTGAAATGGTTCTGCACTTTTTGGCCCTATATGGTGCTGCCAGCTTCCAAACTGTCCTCTTCTACAATGCCTGCTGATGTCATCTACATTAAGACTTCAAGCTGCCAGTTTAACATCAGTTTCAAGTTGTGGTTCATGCAATAAGTACTGTGATCTATAGTGTGTAAGACTAGATAGGTAGGGGTTCTAATCTCACTCCAAACCACTCAGTATGTGTATCTCCATATGAGATAAATATGATCATTGTAGAAAAAGGAAGGATTTTGCAGTATATTGGTTGTAGCAGGTGATGTGGGCCTCCAAATGCCTGACCACAACTAGGCCTGCTGATATCATCAAGCATAGGATGTCCTAAAGAGATAGCAATAGCAAACTTGTAGTGTAGTGCATGCATCACATACTATGATCTGCAGTGTGTACAATTAGATAGCTAATTGTTGTAATCTACATGCAGCCAACTTGCAGTGTGTGTGTTTGATGTGCCATGTCTTGTAAACAGTAATTGGAATTAGTATTATCCTCAATGTAGCCAGGTTTCTGTATGGCTGCTAGAGCATTTTACATCAGCTTATGAAATCATAGGTTCTTTGAAATTTACTAGCATAATGGCCCTAAATCCCTTGCAATCCTAGCCAGGTTTATGCCCTTATTTGCATAATCAGCACATATTGCCTTGTCCATGAGGGACACAGACAGAAGCCCTGTGGTGAAATGATGGTCACCCAGCCAATCATATAGATGGCATCTGATGGGGTCTACTGAGGTGCTCTGTTTGCCATTAGGCAGGACTCTATTTCAAATGTGTGTTAAAGCCTGCTAGACATATCTCTCCCACCAGCATGTATTACTAATACCACATACCAGGTTAATGTCCTTAGAGTGAGTAATCCACGTACCATGCCACCTACAGATATGCACCATTTCCAGTCAAGCAGGGTCACACATTGCCCCATATGCAAGGCAGAAATCACCTCTGAGTAGTGTATATTCCACAGGCAACAATGATGCTGATTTCAGATGATTTTCATGGAACAGATACTGAAGATGTGAAGTTCTCTTGTGAGGGACCATCGTGTTGTGTGCAATTGCCAGTAGTGTTTAGAAAGGTACATTACCAAATGGCCATTGCACTCAAATATTGACATGCTAAGGGAAGAGTACATGGAGGATATGAGTATGTCAATTTTGGGGTGACTGTGCCCTCAGTTATGAGATATAATTCCCTTCTTACCACTGGGGACACATGGTGGTCTCAGGTACATTAGGTGCAAATCTAGAAAGCAAACCTGCTGCTGCCACCCAAGCTGAAGTAAAATGGTTGAAATTGTTAAAATCAGTTCCTTTATTAACAAAATAAAACGTAATCCTGCTGCTGCTGTCTAACTAAACTAACTGAGACTTACGCACTCCACCATACCCGAACGCCCCCAACCTGTTAACCATCTTGTATCCTCTTCTGTGGCCAGTATAACTTTGCTTTTTACCTGTCTATCTCCCTATATATCAGTCCATGTCTTCCCACTCCATTTTCTATAGGCAACTCATCCTCTTTCCTATTTACCTATGGTCACATTGGTCTGCCCCCCTCCATGAAGATACCCACTTTAGCTAACTGTACTCCCTCTTCTTTGTTAACACTGTTCACTAACTGGTACACTTCCCCTTCTCTAAACTACTGTTTGCTAACTAGAACAGATTAGATAATAACACCTTTATCGCCTCTTAAACTCAAGCCTCCTCTGACTGCTGCCTTCACCTACTCGACAACATAAGTTTCTTTTTTCTGGACCTACACTTCCCATATTGTGTCTACTTCTGTTCCTGCCACACTGAACCAGTCTCCAACCTGACTGTTTTCTGCTGCTTCACTCTTTCTGCTCTTCTGTAAACTGGGTCTCCACCTCTCTTTCACTCACTGCCACTGTCTATACCTTAGCCCACAGACATGCTGGTGTACTCCTTCTACCCTCCCACTACTTCACATCATGCATTGTTACATTTAAAATCTATCTACTGCCTTTCATGCTATATCCTTCTTCTCCTGACTGCTTCCCATCCCTAACAGCATTTTCAGGATGATGGTGGTGTGCTAGCCATCATTTTATATTTTCTGATTAGGATTTTAAGGTATTTAGCCATTTTCTATTTTCTAATTAGTCTATTAAGCTATTTAGGCATTTCACATCTTGCTGCAAGCTCTCTGTGTTTGGAACTGCAGCAAACACATTTTTAAATTACATTTTGCATGTAGATAGCTGTGAAATACCTCCTGCATAGTTCACTCACAGCTGTAATAGTGGGCCACTGCCCTATCTCTAGTGAGTGAACTAACAGGTTTTTTTTGTTTCCTGGAGCTCATGTTATACAAGCCACAGTCATTTCCATAACCCATCTTAGCACATATTGAGCGTTGCTGATGTACAATTGCCATTCTCATTTATTAAATCAGTTTAAGTTTATTTAAACATAACATTATCATATCTGTTGCAATTATATTGCCTAAAAGACTATATTTCCCACACCTCCACTCCACTACATTGCACACTGTCTTGTATGTTTCAAATGGACAGCGTAATTAAGTGTTTTGCTTGCAGCTTATAGTATATGGATAACGGCCTCTTAGTGTCCTGCTAGAAACTTATAGTACATAGAATATGTCCGTTCTCAATGTTTTTACACTGCCACTCAGAGAAGCTACTGCTGTTAGTTTAAGCCAGGCAGTGTAAGCTACTACAAACTTTAGTTGATTGTGGCTTTGAAATTATGGCCTTGCTGATACTTCTACCTGTTTGTAATTGTGCTGCTAAGAAGCTATTGGTGTTAGTTTAACCCAGGCTGTGAAAACTATTGATAACTTTTTAGTTTACTGATGCATTGCCATTTATGCTGATGCTACGACTTGCTTTGTAATTTGTGCTTCTAAGAAGGTACTACTGCAGCAAAAGCCACAAAGTGAATGGGACTAGAACCTCTTAGTATATTGCTGCTTTGAAACTTAGACTACCACTGCTTTGTTACTTATTGTCAAATGATTAATAGTTATATGTCTCTGACTTAGTCGGCCATATTTTTCATCATGTTAATAATGTTTAAGCATATGTGTACCACTGCAGAATGACTGTGAATGTATCAATGTTTTTCACTGTGTTATTAATACCGGAGGTTGAAACTGCTAAGTTTGAGGACCACTATGTATATTATAGCTCATAACTGTTGTTGCTTAAACTGTTGCCTGTTATACTATGGCTCATAACTGTTGTGCTTAAACTGGTGCTTGTTATATTCCCTGTTAAAAGCTCAGTCATTCTGTACCAGCTCTTACCTATCCTACTCTGCCTCCTTCCCCCTACCATCTGACTATCACCACTACTTTCCCCTTAGCCTCTATACTCCTTGTTTACCCTCCAGATTACTAAATCTCCTAATATAATCAGTTGTCATTCTTTCCACTTACATGATCTTATCCATGCTTTAAAAAAGCACATGCACCATCCCTACAGCTGACTGAACCAAAGAACCAGCTCAACCCAGCTCAAATGATATCATCATAACAATTGCTACAAGTTTATGTATGTTATACCCTATATATTATTTTGCCTTATCATTCCTGTGCTTTTGTAAACTAACTGAGACTTACGCACACCACCATACCTGAACACCCGCCAGCCATTAACCATCTTGTGTCCTCTTCTGTGGCCAGTATATTTTAGCTTTTTACCTGTCTATCTCCCTATATATCAGTCCATGCCTTCCCATTTCATTTTTTCTAGGTAACTCTTCCTCTTTCCTATCTACCTACCCCAGACACTTTAGCTAACTGCACTCCCTCTTCTTTGTTAACACTGTTCACTAACTGGTACACTTCCCCCCTCTAAACTACGGTTTGCTGACTAAAACATGTTAGACAATGACACCTTTATCTTCTCTTAGACTCAAGCCTCCTCTGACAGCTGCCTTCATCTACTAGACAACATAGGCTTCTTTTTTCTGGACCTGCTTTTCCCATATTGTGTATACTTCTGTTCCTGCCACAGTAAACAAGTCACCTACCTGACTGATTTGTTTTCTGCAGCTTCACTCTTTCCTCTCTTCTGTGAACTGGCTCAACCCACTTTGTTCGCCCTCTTTATGTTCAAGCTCACTCAACTCACCTACCCTACCACCATTCCCACCCACCCTCACTTTCCTTAGATTTGTACTCTAGACACCACTCCCACACCCCGCCCCCTTCCAATCACAATACTCAACACTCACAACATCATCACTCTGAGGCCACTCCTCCTACTCACAATACTCAACAGTCACATCACCACTCCAGAGGCTCCCAGATTCCACCTCTCTCCAATCACTGCACTCAACAGCCATTATATCCAATACCCACTCCCAGCAAACATCACACATAGCTAAATTAACATTTACATAATTACCATCAAGTCATGCTCCACACAAATATTTTCGCATCATCTATCCTACTAACAACTCTCTTTCTACTTACTCACATTACCACTTATCACAATTTCTATCCCAATGCTCTACTTCATAAGCCCACCTCTACTACTCACACCTCTATATCACCACCTCTCAATCTTTCCATCTCCCCATCCATCTTACATGCACACATCCGTCATTATCCCATTAAACTCACTCTAGCAACTGATCATTCCAGAAAACTATCCACTAAGTATGACAAGTTTATAGCTTACCTTATTAAAATCAAAGTAGACATTGCTGCCAGACTCTCTCTAAGTGGAGGCATTCATCCTAATCCAGGCCCAGCTGATGACAGCACCCAAATAACTAACCAAAATACATCTCTTAAAGCATATCAACTTCCTAGAAAACCCAAAGACCTGCTCATACTAAATATAAATGTTAGAAGCATTAGTAATAAAGTCCATGAGCTTCATGGAAATATTGCCCTATATGTTCCTGACCTAGTATTACTAACCAAAACTTGACTTAAACCCAACACCTCAAATAATGAATTTCTACCACCTGGCTATAATATCATACAAAAGGATCATACATCCAAGAAAGGTGGAGGTGTAGCTTTACTATTTCAAAACCAACTTAACTTAGAAAACTTAAACATAGACACACCAAATTTAATCAATACAGATATAATAATGGCTAAACTAATACTTAACCCCAAGAAAAGTATCATTCTAATTGGCTGCGATATACTCCTGGGAACAACACTCCCATATTGGAAACCCTACTTCACTGGGCATTTCAGAAACTCCAACATGAAGGTATAATCTTGGGGGACTTCAACATTGATTGTTTAACCTGCACCTCATTCTCCCCCACCAACTTCGCCAACCTCTATGTTTTTTCCCAAGTCATCCAATCCCACTAGAATTATCAAATCCACCAAAAGACAGTCAGTATTTGACTGGATTCTGACAAATAGGCCAATGCTAATCAGTCAATCTGGATGCCTGCCTGACAGCCTAAGCGACCACCTCCCAACTTTTGTAATAAGACATTATGCCTATTAAGAAAAGCTCACTATTTACCAGACAATAAGAAACAGGAAAAACTACCTTTATTAATGTACTAAAATCTTGTAACTGGTCTCCCTTAAAAACCTCAACCTTAATGAAGCTGTACAACACTTCAACTCTACCTTCTTAGACATCCAAAACTCCGAAGCTCCTCCCAGAACCATCCTGGTAAAATCTAACCATGCCCCCTGGATGAGTAAAGAGACTAGGTCTCTTCTGAAACCAAGATATAATGCCTGGGCCCACTGGTGCAAAACCAGTTCACACACAGACAACCAGGTATATCTTGAACTCTATAATAAATCAAAAAATATGTTAAATTAGATAAAAGTAAGTTCTACCATAATATACAAACCAAATACCAAAATCACCCCAAAAAAATCTAGACAGCCATTAATAACATTTTCCATCCTGGAAAATCCGGGACTCCCACTCCTACCATAACTGATAACTCCCTCAGTGTTGCCACATCTTTTAACAAATTCTTCACTGAATCTGTTCTTGCTCTTGCTAATGCACAAAACTGTCCACCCCTGAACCAGCTACCTATGTATCAGAATGATATAGAAGGCTTAACATTCCTACCTGTCTCTACAGATTTTATTAAGAAACAACTGAAAAAACTAAAACCTACCACCTTAGCTGCCAAAAAACAGCCAGCAGAATTCCTGAAAATATCTGCTGATGCCCTTGCCTATCCTGTATCAATTCATATCAGCCATTCTTTACTCGAAAATGTAGTTCCTGAAATCTGGAAAATTTCATACATTATACCTCTCCACAAAGGGGTACCTCTAAAGAGTTAACAAACTATCAGCCCATAGCAATACTCTCACCTCTGTCCAAAATATTACAAGAATGTGTACACTCACAATTCATGGACTATCTTATCACTCACAACCTTCTCACAAACACTCAACACGGCTTTAGACCCTACCACATCACCACGACTGCACTTATGTCATTCAGCCACACAGTTAATAACCCCAGAAATAATGGCAACTATGTCGCCACTGTCTTTCTTGACTTCTCCAAGGCTTTTGATATGGTCAGCCACAGCAAGCTGATGAACTCCCTTTCAATACTAAATCTTAGTAAGACTACCTTGTCCTGGTCCCAAAGCTACTTGTCAGGTAGGCAGCAAGCAGTTCAATGGAGGCAAGAACTCTCACCTCTGTTACCTGTTAATCTTGGAGTTCCACAAGGCTCCATCCTTGGACCTTTTCTCTTTTCTGTCTTCACTAATAACCTCCATACTTCTACTCTAGAAGCCTCAGTCATCCAGTATGTGGTGACTCAACACTAATCTGCTCTTCTCCTTCCTTCCAAGAACTGCAAGCCCAAACACAAGCCTTCTTCCTTTCCATGGAAAAAATGGCTTGCCAGTTCCCAATTAATACTTAACCTCAATAAAACCAACCTTCTCATCTTCCACCCTACAAATCACTCTTCTCCCCCACCACCCTCTTTTACTATCCTTTCTAACAACAAAATTACCATCTCTCCAGTCACACACACACCAAACTCCTAGGCATAAAAATTGACTGCAACATGAAATTTGATACTCACAGCTCGTTCACCATAAAGAAAGTACACAAAAAAGGGGGGCCTATATAGAAACAAAACATTCCTCACAAATTGTACCAGAGCTAAAATAGCACAAACCCATCTCACCTCAACACTTCTATACACATCTCCCATCCTCACCAATCTCAAAAAATCAGAATTATTCAAACTTGACACCTGTTTTAACAAAATTGCATGATTCACAAAAAAAACAGCACCTACAACACTCACCACTGCGAAGCCCTGAAATAAATAAACTGGCCTGAACTCCTCCATCTCCTTCTCTATAACCAGCTCATACTAACCTATAAGATACTGTCCCATCCCGAAAAAAACTTGCATTACAAAAGCTAATATACCCTCATACCAGTACTGGGGTTCTACGCTCCAACAACAAACCACTTCTTCAGGTCACTAAGTCCAATAACTCTGTAGGTTACTCCAGCTATTCTAACAATATTGTTACAAACTGGAACTTTCTGCCCACTAACATAACAGCCACAACACTCTTATCTCAGTTCAAGAAATCTCTAAAAACACACCTGCAAACTAACTGGGTTTGCCACGGTGACACCCCAGACTAATCCTACGTTATCTTATTGTGGCTCACCCCTAGTCAAATCTCCTCCCTCAGTTTCATTCGTTAGACTTCTCTTATTCTTGTTAGTCTCATTTCTCTACCTTCACTTTTCTTTTATTTCTCCTGTCCCACTTCTAAATGATGATAATTATGTATACTGTATAATATTGTATCATTCTGTATAGTTCTACTGATGTACAGCACATGCAATAATCTTAGCTTAATTTTGTTATGCTTTATTTTTATGTAAATATATCTCTACTGCTATACACCTCACTGAACAAACTTAGCTTACTTTTATTATTCCTATTCTTATGTAAATTTATATAATCCTTATCATATAATGAATTAGTTACATGTGCTGTAACTGGAGCTTTTCTCCCCGGGCCTCCGCTGAAAAAGGACTTGTGTTCAGTTGGACTTTCCCAGTTACAAAATGTAAAATAAAATAAATAAATAAATAAACTATGCTACATTATGGTAGTCATTCGGAACGTGTACTGGCAGTCCTTGTTACTAGCAAGACCTCCATATGTGTATGTTAGTCGTGCAGTTGTGCTAACATGTAATATCATTATGAAATAATTGTATGGTAAACTCTGATATTAGTGGGCCTCATTTACATTATCCAAGTTAAATTCCTCTGTGAATGCATATTAATGCATGACCTGACACTTTATGCTCTTATAGTGTTGCTATAGGGATATGTTAAGTGTGTTCCAATCTGCAGGTCTGTGACTTTCATCAGTGAAAAGCAGACATTTCATTTGAAATGCATTGTGTGGATAAAGAGTTCATGACTCAGTCATTCATTGATGGCTTCACAATAATGTCATTTAAATGCTACACACAACTGGATTTGAATCCAGGACTATATGTGACAAAACTTACTGTTTGCAATGGATTTAATGGACTGAGCTACTGAGTTACTGTTACAGCATATGTATTTGTGAAGGTATAAGTCCACACATACAGTCTGTGAAATACCTCCATTACATCCGTTATTATGTGCCTGGCTTTATAGGGATGTATTTTTACATCAAAGTCCCAGCTGAACATATTTCTGAGCTCTCTCAATTCAGTACTGGCAAGACCAGTCAGGAGGAGAAGGTAACCACGCACACCACAAACCCAGTCTCACATAGAACTATCACAACTGCAAACCAAACACATAAACACACAAAAACATACTCGGAGGCGCTGATTAAAAATCTACCAAAACAACAGAGGCCTCCAAAGCAGACACCCAAGCAACCACCACCTCAAGACATAGCAAATGCAACACATAGTTCACAAAGTCAGTGTGCTAAACAGTCACAGCCCTTAAGGCCAAACAACATGCCAGACACACTTGTAATAGGTGACTCCATAGTCAGGCACACTGACGTCCCGCTCACCAGACTGAACAAGGAGAGGGTCACAGTAAGCTGCCTGTCGGGAGCTAGAATCCGCCACATAACACAAGCACTCAGGTCACTCCACAGCAAGTACAAATATGACTCAGTCATTGTACATGCAGGTGTAAACGACCTGAGACGTACCTCCCTGGACTACATGAAAAGAGACATAGAGGAGCTCTCTGATTATGTAGCCCAGGCCGGTATGACCCTGACCCTGAGCAGCATCTTACCCTCACCAAGAATGATGCCACAGTACAAAGACAAAATGATCAGTTTTAACAAATGGCTTAATTACTGGTGTCATTCTAAGGGGATCCAGTGTCTATCTGCTTGGGATGACATGCTTGACAAGCCACGCTGCTTCGCAAGGGATGGTCTGCACCTGTCACCCTTGGGCTTCCGGATATTGGCCAAGGCTCTTGCCACCCCCATAGTGCCTTTTTTAGGCAAGGCTCAAATGACAAACCTACCTCCCTAGAAAACACAAGTGGAAAAAAACTAAGGGTAATGCTGCTCAGTGCCAGAAGTCTAAACCTCAAGATGCACGCCCTCGAAGCCCTTCTCAGTATGGAGAACATCGATGTCTGTGCAGTGACTGAAACCTGGTTCAAGGCTCCTGAGAGCACCCCAGCACTATTAGGTTTTACCTCATATCATGCTTTCCGGCCCCAAAACTTGGACAGAACCACAAAAGGAGGGGGAGTATCCATTTTCATCAAAGATACCCACACCTCCAGGTTAGTGGCAATGCATGAAGCATCGGAGACTATCCAGGTGCAACTAACCATAGGCAAAACTGCCTTACAGTTTGTAGCATGCTACAGACCACCCTGTCAAACTCAGGAACCCCACACAGCCTTCCTGAAGACACTGGAGAGTATGAATGTCTCTCCAAATACCATCATTTTGGGAGACTTCAACTACCCAAACATAGACTGGGAACATTACTCAAGCCCCAACACTCTAGCCCAAAGGTTCTTAGAATTCATAAACTCAAATGCAATGGAACAGCTAGTCACCATTCCCACAAGAGGAGACAATATACTAGACCTGATCATCACAAACATGGGGACAAAATGCTCCACACCGGAAGTACATCCCTCTTTGGTAAGATCAGACCATAAATTAATCTCACTGGAAATCCACATCCTGCCCCCACCCCCTGCACAAAAGACCACGGTGAAGAACTTCTCAAAAGCAAACTTCACACTTCTTAAGACTGAAGTGGTATCTTTCAAGGCCCCTGGGCCAGTGGAAACCACAACCCACACTGCTGAATCCCTTGGAATCCCTTGCAAATGCCTTCTATGGGCACCTTCAAGAATGCATGGATCATGCAATCCCAAATAAAACCAAGACCCATTCCCCCAAAGGCAGGCGACTGGTCTGGTGGACCCCAGTCATAAACAAACTTTACAACAGAAGAAGAAAGCTACTACATGACAGAGCAAAATCCCTAAAAGGAAAGGCATCTCTGATCAGTACTAGAAAAAACTACGATCACTCATAAAATCATCCAAGGCCAACTTTGAGAGAAAAATCACAAATGACACAAAAGACAATCACAAGGCCTTCTTTAGCTATGTTAGAAACCTGGGTGGAAACTTCCAGATATGCTCAGAGTTAGTCCAAAATGACACAAAATACACTGAACCCACTGACATTGCCAACATTCTGGCAGACAGGTTCAGTGCAAATTTCTCCCCCCCCCCCAAAAGGAGAAATAACTATCCCAGCAGAGTGTAGCCTCCCTAACATCTCAGATGCCCAGGTGAGAGCCGCCCTCTCTAAATCTAAAAACACAGCATCAATGGGATCGGATGGTGTCCCAGGCTGTGTGCTACATGAACTCCAAGAGGAACTAAACCCACACATAAGGCTGCTGTTTAATCTTAGCCTTACCACAGGATACGTACCCAAAGAGTGGTGTACGGCAACAGTGGTCCCACTTCACAAAGGCGGTGCTTCTACGGACCCTGGAAAGTACTGCCCCATAAGCCTGACGAGCCTGGTCTGCAAAGCTATGGAGAGGATCATTATGGAACTCATAAACAAAGACATTGGGGACCTACAGACATTGGATCCTACCCAATTTGGCTTTGTCAAGGGCAGATCCTGCCTTCTGAACTTGGTCAACTTTTTTGAAACAGTCACTAAGGCCATTGATGAGGGTAAGGCAGTTCACACAGCCTACCTTGACCTTGCAAAAGCCTTTGACACAATACCCCACTTGGGCATCATAGACAAACTCACCAGCTTAAATGTAAACCCATATGTCACAAGATGGGTTGCAAACTGGCTCAAGGACAGAACCCACAGGGTCAGAGTTGCTGGAGCTATGTCAGACTCTAAGCCAGTCACAAGCGGTGTCCCACAGGGCTCAGTCCTGGGATCCCTCTTGTTTGGCATTTATTTTTCCGAGGTACAGGCAAACATAGGAGGATTGTGGCTGACAAAGTTCGCAGATGACTGCAAACTGGGTGCCATAATTGATACTCCAGCGGACACAAACATCCTTCAGAGAGGCCTCATAGAAATGGATAATTGGTGCCAGAGCCATGGCCTTAAGCTAAATGCCAAAAAATGTATAGTCATACCCTTTGGGAAAAACAAGGTACCGACAAATTACCACATAGGCGGTAATCCATTAAGTACGGAAGAGGTAATCAGGGACCTAGGGACCCAGGTTGGCAGTAACCTCTCATTTGACACTCACATTGCCCAAGTGGTTAGGAAGACCTTCTATATTGCCCACCTTATCATGAAGGGTTTCACATCTAGATCAAGAGAGGTCATTGTGCACCTGTACTCTTCTCTTATCAGGCCAATGATTGAGTACAATGCCCCATTTGGGATGTATCTCACCCGACACCTGCAGCAGTTGGAAAGACCCCAAAAGTTCCTCACCAAGAGGATAAAGGGTCTTAAACATATGTCATATGCTGCCCGACTGAAAAAACTCCAGCTCTATTCAGTCGCATACCGCCTACTCAGAGGTGATCTGTGCCTGACGTACAAGGCCATGTCCAATCCTGAATTAATGGACATGCTCCACCTCAGAAAATCCAAATCCATCAGAGCCACGAGAACAAGTGACTTAAACCTCAACACAGAAATAAATAGAACATGCTGGAGGGACAGATTCATAACCCAGAGGCTCCCTACACTCTGGAACAGAATCCCAGTCCATGTTAGGCAAAGCCCGTCACTGACTCTATTCAAGAGAAATCTCGCCGAGTGGATGGGAGATCGTAGGTTTACCCCAGGCGTCATCTCTTTGTCACTACTAGACAGAGGCATAGTAAACTAAACCCTAAAAGGGCGTAGTATTCTCATCCTAAGGGGTGGTGTAAGCCACATACAATCTGGCTAGGCTTATAAATGCCCTAGGGCAGATAGCCTAGTACGAACCTATGAACCTATGAACCTATAATGTTTTAGTAGGTGTACTTGTATATGTTGGTGATAAAAGTGCCCATTTACTTGCTATTAGAGGCTTCAGTTACATCCATTAGTCTTTGTTAGGCATTCTAGTGGTGTAGTCCTGTACCAGACTCCAAATTACCCTATAAGTTCATAGGTTCATAAGAGTGTACTAGACTAAAGGCCTTGGAGCCTTTACAAGCATAGCCCAATGGATTCCCTGGCAACATGCCACCTGGCATTATTTCCAAGTACCTCTGTCCAAAAAGGCCAATGAAATGATCCCAGGGGTGAATTTTCTATTTCCCATCCACGCGTCAAGATTTCTCTTGAAGAGGGCCAGTGAGGTGCTCTGCTTGACGTGTAAGGGAAATCTATTCCAGAGCATGGGCAGTCTCTGGGTTAGGAATCTGTCCCTCCAGCAAGTTCTGTTAATTGTGGTAATGAGGTTGAGGTCTCTGGAGCATGTGGCATGGAGGGATAGGGATTTCTTTAGATGTAGCATATCTAACAATGCTGGGTCTGACATGGCTTTGTAGGTCAAGCAGAGATCGTCTCTAAGTAGGTGATATGATACAGAGAAAAGCTGGTGTTTTTTTAGTCTTTCCACATAGGGCAAGTGTTTAAGGCCTAGGATCCTCTTAGTGAGGTATTTTTGTGGTCTTTCCAGTTGTTCCGTATGTCCAATGAGGTACATGCTGAATGGGGCATTGTACTCAATAACTGGTCTAATGAGGGAAGAGTAGAGAGAGACAATGACCTCTTTCTTCCTGGATGTAAAATCCTTTGAAATGAGATGTGCCACATAGAAAGATTTTCTGACCACAGTGGCAATGTGATTATCAAAGGAGAGGTTGCTATCCACCTGCATTCCCAGATCTCTTATGACACTTTCAGTGCTCAGTGGACTACCATTGATGTGGTAGTTCATGGGTACTGTGTTCTACCCAAAGGGAATTACTATGCATTTTTTGGCATTGAACTTAAGGCCGTGGTTCTGACACCAGTCATTGGTCTCTGTGAGGCCATTTTGTAGAATGTCAACATCATTTGGGGAACAATAATGGCTCCCAGTTTGCAATCATCAGCGAAACTGGTCAGCCAGAGTCCCTTGGTTTTTGCTTTGACTTCAGAAAAGTAGATTCCAAACAGGAGAGGACCCAGAACCAATCCCTGTGGGACTACACTCATGACTGGTCAGTAGTCTGACTTGGAGTCCACTACTTTCACAGTGTGGGTTCTATCGGTAAGCCAATTTGCAACCCACCTTGTGACATAAGGGGTGATGCCTAGCTTAGTGAGTTTATCTATGATTCCTGACTGAGGAATTGTGTCGTAGACTTTGGCCAGATCAAAGTAGGCTGTGTGAACTGCCTTGCCTTTGTCCACAGCTCTAGGGACAGACTTGAAGATGTCCACCAGGTTTTGCAGACAAGATCTACTCTTAACAAATCCAAACTGCGTGGGGTCTAGAGTCTGGAGGTTCCCTATGTCCTTATTTATTAGGTTCATGATGATGTGTTACACAGTCTTACATACCAGACTCATCAGGCTAATGGGCTGGTAGTTCACAGGGTCTGTAGTCACACCCCCTTTGTGGAGTGGGATTACTGTAGCAGTGCACCATTCGATGGGGACAAAGCCCGAAATGAGGCTATGATTGAACAAGGCATTCAGGTGTGGTGCCAGTTCATTTTGTAATTCATGTAGAACACAGCCCGGGATGTTATCAGGTCCCATGGAAGCTGTATTCTTGACCTTGGCCAGTGCAATTTTAACCTGTGTAGCTGTAATATTGGGTATTTTGCATTCCTCAGGTATTGTGATTGGCCCTTTAGGGGGTGAGAGTGGGGGTAAAGTTGGCCTGAATCTGTCAGCCAGTATATTGGCAATGTCTGTTGGCTCAATATAGGAGTTACCATTGTGTAGTAGTTCCGAGCATATCAGAGCATTGCCTTGTAGATTTCTGACATGACTATAGAAGGCCTTGTGGTTGTCTTTAGTATCTGTTGCAATTTTGTTTTCATAGCTAGCTTTGGAAGGTTTGATGAGGGATCTCAGCTTTTTGTTAAGGCTGTGAACAGGGCTTTTCCAGTTTTGGGACTTTGCCTTGTTCTGCAACAGTTTCCTCCTTCTGTTGTAGAGTTTGCTTATGGCAGGGGATCACCAGATTGGCTTCGTTTTTTTGGAGTAGAGCATCTTGGTTCTATTGGGAATGGTCCATTCTATGCATTTGTGTGCATGTTCATACAGCGCATTGGAGTACGATTCTGCCGTCTCGCATTTATTCTCCATTTGCATGGGCAATGTAAAGTTAGCCACCTCAGTTTTTAGAAGTCCAAAGTTAGCTTTGGAAAAGTTTTTCATGGTGGTTACCTTTGTGGGGGGGTGTAGGTGGGATGTGGATAACCATGGTGACTAGCTTGTGATCAGATCTAAACAGGGAGGAGTTGACACTTGATGTAGAGCAACAGTCACCCATATTAGTAATAACCAAATTGAGAATTTTGCTACCTCTAGTGGGGGTAAGAATGAGCTGGCCAGGGCATTGGAATTAATGAATTCCAGAAAATGTTGTGCAAATGTGTTGGTACTTGAGTAGTTTTCCCAGTTAATGGAGGGGTAGTTAAAGTCACCCAGTATGAGTGTGTTGGTTGGACCTTAATATTTTCCAGGGTGTTTAGAAATGAGGAGTGGGAGTGTTGGGACATGGTGGGGGACCTATATCAGGCAACAACCTGGACTGAAGTCTTAACCGGTGTTAGTTGTACCTGGAGTATCTCAGATGCATTATGTTGAGCTGCTAGCCTGGAGGTGTACATATCCATTATGAATATGGAGACACCACCGCCTTTAGGGCTCCGGTCCACATTTTGCAGTTGAAAGGTTTGGAATGAGTTATAGTTTGGTAGTGCAGGAGTTCTTTCTGGTGCCTTGAACCAGGTCTCCATTACTGCACAAATGTCGATGTTCTCCATTTTAAGGAGCACTTCGAACAAGTGCATCTTGAGATTGAGACTTCTTACATTGAGTAGCATAACCCTCAGATTACATTTGCTTGCAGCTGTTATGGTGGTAATTTGGTCCTGTGGACAGTGCCTAAAAAAGGCACTATGGGGGTGGCAAGGGCCTTGGCCGGTATACGGAATTCCAGGGATGACAGATGCAGGCTATCTCTGGCAAAGCATTGAGGTCTGTCGATCATCTCATCCCAGGTAGACAGATACTGGATCCCATTGGAATGACACCAGAAACATAATCAATTATTGAAATCAATCATTTTTTGTTTGTATTGTGGTATCATTCTTGGTGATGGTAAGATACTACTCAGAGCTAGGGTTATGCCCTTCTGGGCTACATAATCTGAGAGCTCCTCTATGTCTCTTTTTCATGAAGTCCAGGGAGGTGCATCTCAGATTGTTCACACCAACATGGACAATGACTGAATCATATCTGTACCTGTTGTGGAGTGACCTGAGTGTGTGTATTATGTGGTGCATCCTGACTCCCAACAGGCATCGGACTGTTGCCTTCTCCTTATTCAACCTCATGAGTGGGACAATAGTATGCCTTACTATTAAGTCACCTATAATAAGTGTATTGGGTAAGCTGCTTGGCCTTAGGGACTTTGGTTGTGTGACACACTGTTTGTGTGAGCTGTGTGTATTATGGTTTGTTCTGTGGTGCTATGGTTGCATGCATTTCTGCCTTGGAGGTCTCTGTTGTTTGGGTAGATTTTTATTGAGAGCCTCCATGAAGGTGTGTGTGTGTTTTGTGTTATTATGTGATAGCTGTGAGGGTATGTGGCTATGTGTTCCTTGTGATGTGGTGCTATTGTTGACCTTCTCTTCTTGACTGGCTATTCCAGTCTTGGCTGGAGAGTGCATGGCTTCCAATCTGGATAAATATATGCATCTCTCACAAGTCTGAGTGTTGTGGGGTAAGAGGAGAGGGTTGTCAATGTACATGAGGCAGTTTCTACATTGCCTCAGGATGCCCAGGTTCACCAGGTTAATAGGAGAAAGCATGGGGAACTGACCTTTGGACATGCCTGGAGGGGTGTGTAATTTAATAACTACTGAGGCTATTTCTTTTTGTAGAAAGTTTAGTGCTGGTAGCAGTCTGTGTGCTATGGTAATTGCTATGGGAAGTCTGGACACGTGCTAGACTTTGTAATCCTGTTTAAATGTGGAAAAGAAGCCAAGTAGCAAGATCTAAGGGAAATTTGAAGAGTAGGCTTTTTGGCACCAGGAATACTTTACCCTAGCTTAGCGTCACTGCACATCACCCAAACCCATGCAAACACAGGTTTTTAAGGTAGAATGTTAAAAGGGATAGAATGCAGCACAAAATGGCCAATAAGGTACAAATTCAGAGCTGAAAACTACTCCTCTAGCAGTAGATAGACTGCTCAATGCTTACCACTACCACTGATAAGCAGAAATACATCCATCTATCACAGAAAGGTCTGGGCAACTCAGAAACTTCAATACAGTCCTGAATTCAGCAGATCTGAAATTGGACTGTTCTAGTAACAGAAAATGGTGGGAAAATGAACAAACAGATTTTTTTGTTTTTTAGGAAAACAGTAAAGAAATACATTTAAATCAACAAAAAATTCACTTTAAACACAGAGCAAGCCAGCACACTTTTGTATGTACCCAACAAACAGTAAATGCAGTTAAAATTAATTAAATAACTTTAAAAATGACTAAAATAAAGTGCAATAATCAGTTTTAAGCAAAACACAGTAAACAGAGGTACATAGACTCAACCAAAGTCTCTCTTTCTCCTCTCTGCTGCTCTTGTAGTCTGCAGAATGCCAAAGCAGGATCTACTGAGCTAAAACAAGAGCAAACCCATGCAAACACGTTTTTTAAGGCAGAAAGTTAAAAGGGATAAAATAAAGCTCAAAATTACCAAAAAGGTACAATTTTAGAGCTGGAAATAACTTATCTAGTGGTAGATATAGTTTTTCAATTACTCTTTCAGCAAGCTTGCATTACACGACGTGATACGCAGCTGTACTTAAACATGCTTAATTATGGTAACTTGCAATCACTATGTTTTGCTGAAACCACCTGCTTTAACAGTTGTGTGGCAGATTCTTGCAATGGTCTGCAGGTGCGATGGTCTCAGGTTTGAAATAGGGGACTTTTTTTGTACATGTTTATTATCATTTAAAACACATATATCAATATAGCTACATTTAGCTGAGCTTAGTGACACTGCGTGACGTGCCATGTCATGCAGTGTCATACAAAAAATCTTTAAAGAAAATAAAAATTAGGTAGATAGGACAGTGGTGAAATGGGGTGCAAGCAGGGAAAACATAGTGAAAGGTAGGTAGGTATGTGCAGGAAGGGTGTAGGGAAGAACCATAGCTATCAGTTTCTTCTACAGCAACAACTGTTTACCTTGACAAAATTTGTAGATGAACTTGGACTGTGACCCCCAGAGAGAGAGAGAGGTGAGGACAATATAATTGCATTGTCAAGCCAATTGGACCAACTTACATGTGTCTGGTGAAGATGTGTGCAAAATGGAGAGCTATGTATTGGACAATATTTTCTTTGTTGGACAGGTGCCCATTTTTTTTTAAGGTGAATGTGGAATGCTGGGAAAGAGACAATGGTATGTACGGAGCAGGTAAGTTGGGAAGGTGAGGAAGCTTTTGTTGACAGACAAGGCAGGTAAGACAACATAAATGGGTGGTGTGTGACACAAGAGGGGGGTGAACACCTTGGACAAGGAGGCTGTTGTGGAATCCCAGTCTTAGGTACCTCCACAAGGTAGTAGCAGCATGACTCAAGTCCACACCAATTGGACTGTTGACACTGCTCCTTCACTACCCCTGGGCTGGCAGTGGTGGATGCTGGGCTGCGGGGTGAGCCTGCCCCACCAGGGTGGCCAGCATGCCTTCCATCCAACACAGGTGGCATACAAAACCACAGAACACAATCCTGCACACCGATCCTGGCAGTTCATCATGGGTGAGAACAGCCCCTCCACTACTGCTCCCAGAGGGGGGCCCAGCCCCAATTTGTAGGGTGAAACTACCCGACACCACAGGTAGTGCACGGGCATCAGATGGGGCACCAATTATCTGGGTCCCAGAAGTGCTGGGCTCTGGTGCCATGGCCTGATGAGCCAAGGTAGATGAATCACCTGGAACTGGCCTACCTTGTCACGCTATAGTAAATTATTTATAACAGTAAGTTAAGATTATTAATAACCAAACCAATGTTAGTATTAACATAATGGAACATAATACTGATTAATCCAAATACATATTAAGGTATATTATGTGGAACACAACATTAAATAACAAAACATGTTCTGTTAATAACAAACCAGAATGAAATAACCCATAACACCAACAAAACAGTTTAACAGAATATATTAATATTAAACCACAATAATAAATAGCATTAATAAATTAAAGATGATCAGGGGTTGGGAGAAAGAGAAAAGCATACGTCTTTACTGTAACTATTCTAGTCCAAATACAGATTTGCTGTATCCAGGACTGTATGTAAGCTTCTGAGCCCACCAAGCCTTTCTGTGTTGGAGGGAACCCTTTTAGCTTATCAGTGGGAGTGGTAAGCACTAGGTAGACTATTCACCACAAGAGGAGTGGTTTCTGGCCCAGAAATTGTAGTTTATTGAACATTTCGGCAGTTTTTCCATCTCTTTCAACTTTCTGGTTTAAAAGCTTGTATTTGCACTTGTTTCCCACCTTTCCTGTAACTAGTTTAGTCCAGATACAGATTTGTTGTATCCAGGACTGTTTGTAAGCTTCTGAGCAGTGCCAAAGTCTGCTCTTCAATTTTTCCCTTAGATCTGCTAGTTCTCTCCTCTCCTGCACTTTTACTAGCTTATTAGTCTAGCACTTTACCAGACTTCTTGTAGCAATTATTGTAGCACAAAAAAGTGGTACTAGCACTAAACGTTCTACAAGGAAACATCTCTAGTACTTATTATTAATGCCCACCTGTCCAAGCATGTCCAAAGGTCAGTTCTCTGTACATTTTGCTATTAACCTGGTGAATTTGAGCATCCTGAGTTAATGTAGCAACTACCTTGTGTACACTGACAACCATCTCCTTTTACCTCCCAACACTCAGACTTGCGAGAGATGCACTTATATATCCAAACTGGAAGCCATGCACTCTCCAGCCAAAAGCAGAATAGCTGGTCAAGAGGAGAAGGTCAACACTTGCACCTCACCCCATGAAACACATAGCCCTCCAGAACACACAACAGCACTGCCTTCACATGAAAACACAAACCACACACCCACCTTCACAGAGGCTCTCAATAAAAATCTACCCAAGCAGCAGAGGCCTCCAAGGTAGAAACACTCTCAACCACCACAACACAACACTAATCACGAAATGCATGACTCTCCTAAACAGTGTGCCCCTCAACCAAAGCCCCTAAGGCAAAACAGCATGCCCAACACATTAGTCATAGGTGACTCAATAGTGAGGCACACTGATGTCCCACTCACTAGGTTGAATATGGAGAAAGCAACAGTCAGCTGCCTCTCAGGTTCCAGGATCCAACACATAAAGCACGTACTCAGATCCCAAAACAATAGGTACAAATATGACTCTGTCATTGTACATGTGGGTGCGAATGACCTGAGACGTACCTCCCTGGACTACATGAAAAGAGACATGGAGGAGCTGTCAAATTACATAGCCCAGGTGGGTATAACCCTAGGGCTGAGCAGCATCCTACCATCACCCAGAATGATACCACAGTATAAGCAGAAAATGATTGATTTCAACAATTGGCTAAGTTTCTGGTGTCATTCTAAGGGGATCCAGTATCTGTCTGCCAGGGAAGAGATGATTGATAGACCTCAATAATTTGCCAGAGATGGCCTGCATCTGTCACCCCTGGGCTTCCAGATACTGACCAAGGCCCTTGCCACCCCATAGTGCCTTTTTCAGGCGGTGTTCTAAAGACCAAATTACCACCATAACAGCTACAAACAAATGAAATTTGAACGTCATGCTGCTCAACACTAGAAGTCTAAATCTCAAAATGCCCTCGCTCGAAGCACTCCTTAAAATGGAGAACATCGACATTTGTGCCATAACAGAGACTTGGATCAAGGCAGCAGAAAGCACCCCTGCACTACCAGGCTATAACTCATTCCATACCTTTCAGCACCAGAACGTGGACCAAAGTTCCAAAGGCAGTGGTGTTTCCATATTCATAAAGGATGCACACACCTCTAGACTAGTAGCCCAACATAACGCATATGAGATATGTCAGGTGCAGCTAACATTGGATAAGACAGCGATTCAGGTCGTAGCCTGTTATAAGTCCCCAACCATGTCCCAAAACTCACACTCCATGTTACTAAGCACCCTGGAGAATATTAGGGTCCAACCTAACACTCTCATATTGGGTGACTTCAACTACCTCTTCATTAACTGGGAAAACAACTCATGTACCAATACACGTGCCCAACATTTCCTGGAATTCATTAATTCTAATGCCCTGGACCAGCTCGTTCTTACCCCCACTAGAGGTAGCAACTTTCTTGACCTGGTCATTACTAACATGGATGACTGTTGCTCTACAACAATAGTCAACTCCTCCCTGTTTAGATCTGACCACAAACTAATCACCATGGAAATCCACATCCCTCCCACCCCACCCACCCTACAAAGGTAACCACCATGGAAAAACTTCTCCAAAGCTAACTTTGGGATCCTAAAAACAGAGGTGGCTAACGTCATGGCACCCATGCAAATGGAGATCAATTGCATGACCGCTGAATCATACACCAATGCACTGTGCAAACACGTGCAAAAATGCATGGATCTTGCCATACCCAACAGAACGAAGACACTCTCCTCCAAAAAAAATTATGCAGCATAAGGTGAAGTCCCAATACTGGAAAAACTCACTTATCAGCCTCAACAAAAAGTTGAGATCCCTCATCAAATCCTCTAAAGCTAGCTATGAAAACAGAATTGCAGCAGATAGTAAAGATAACCACAAGGCCTTCTATAGTTATGTAAAAAATCTCCACGGAAATAACCAGATTTGCTCTGAGCTACTGCACAATGGTACCTCCTAGACTAAGCCAACAGATATTGCCAATATGCTGGCCGACAGATTCATTGCTAACTTTACCCCTCTCTCCCCCCAAGGGGCCAGTCACAATACCGGTAGATTGCCAAGCACACAGTATTACTGCTGCACAGGTTAAAACAGTACTGTCTAAGGTCAAAAATACTGTTTCTATGGGAACTGTCAATATCTCTGACTGTGTTCTACATGAACTACAGAATGAACTGGCACCTCACCTGTGTGCTCTGTTCAATCACAGCCTCACCACAGCCTTTGTCTCTACTGTATGGTGCACTGCTAGAGCCATCCCTCTCCACAAAGGAGGTGCAACTACAGATCCTGGGAACAATTGCTCCATTAGCCTAAGTCTGATATGCAAAGCTATGAAACGCATCATCGTGGACCAAATAAACAAGGATTATAGCTAATCTCCAAACTCTGGATCCCACACAGTTTGGTTTTGTGAAGGGTAGACCATGCCTGCTCAACTTGGTCAACTTCTTTGAGTCAGTCTCCAGAGCTGTGGATGATGGTAAGGTGGTTCATATAGCCTACCTTGATCTGGCCAAGGCCTTTGATACCATTCCCCACTCAGGAATCATAGAAAAACTCACTAAGCTAGGCATCAACCCCTATATCACTAGGTGGGTTGCTAACTAGCTCACAGGTAGAACCCACAGTGTGAAAGTAGTTGACTCCAAGTAAGATTGCTGACAAGTCACGATTGGAGTCCCACAGGGTTCAGTCCTGGGTCCTCTCCTGTTTGGTATCTACTTCTCTGAAGTCCTGGCCAGCACGAAGGGACTCTGGCTGACAAAGTTCATAGACGATTGCAAGTTGGGAGCTACCATTAACTCCCTGAGTGATGTTGACATCCTACAGAAATGCCTCACTGAGCCCAGTGACTGGAATCAGAACCATGGCCTTAAGTTCAATGCCAAAAAATGTGTCATCATCCCCTTTGAGAAAATCCTGGTTCCCATGAATTACCACATCAATGGTAGTCTAATGAATACAGAAGGTGTTATAAAAGATCTGGGAACACAGGTTGACAGCAACCTCTCCTTTGACCACCACATTGCCACTGTGGTCAGAAAGTCCCTCTATGTGGCACATATCATTAATAAGAGTTTTGCATTCAGGAAGAAATAAGTCATTGTCTCCCTCTACTTTTCCCTCATTAGGCCAATCATTGAGTGAAATACCCCATTTGGCATGTACCTCACTAAACACCTGCAACAACTGGAGAGGCTGCAGAAGTATCTCACAAAGAGGCTCCTAGGCTTTAAATATTTGTCCTATGTGGACAGACTAAAAAAACTCCTGCTATTCTTTGTCTCATATCACCTACTTAGAGGCGATCTCTGCTTGATTTACAAAGCTATGTCTGACCCAGCTCTGTTAGAAATGCTATGTCTAAAGAAATTCCAAGCCCTCCACTCCACATGCTCCAGAGACCTCAACCTCATTACCACAATTAACAGAATAAGCTGGAGGGACAGATTCATAACCCAAAGACTGCCCATGCTATGGAATAGACTTCCCATACATGTCAACTAGAGCACCTCACTGGCCCTCTTTAAGAGAAATATTGATGAGTGGATGGGAAATAGAAATTTCACCACAGAGATCACTCCAATGGCTTTACTCGAAAGAGGCACTGCGAACTAAGGTCAGGTGGCATGATGTTAGAGTAGTCTTATGGGTTAGGCTTGTAAAGTCCCTAGGGCCATTAGCCTAGTACACACCTATGAACCTATGACCCTATACCATTAGTGAAGTTGCAGATAATATTAATACACAGACTGCTAATACATACTTTGACAGGTGTGCAATGTCACTTGTGAGTACAGTGACTCAAATACTTCTTTAGATGATGTAGCATGTAGATACCTCTCAAGCTGTTAGCATGGGTCAGTATGGGCCAAGCACTAACACATGCAGGTACACAACTATAAGGAACTGTTTCACATAATATGCACATACACACATGGAATTAATACAGCCCTACTGCACTTATTTGAAGACATTACTTATGAAACCACAATCCTACTTTATACTTTATTGTTATTCCTCCTTAGAATCTGTGAAGTATACACATGATATCTGCCCAGAACATGGGCTACCTTACCCATATAATTTCTCCTGGAGATGGAGGAACACATAGCATTATTTGATTGACAGTGGCCTGAAGACAGCCCTGAACTGTACTGTAGGTTGTACAATACATTTATCAGGCAATTATTTTTGCATTCTTTATTTATTTCAGTTTTACAGTCGACTGCAGCAACATTAGAACAGACATGCATTAAATACAGCCCTGCTGCAGTTATTTGCACTCATTAGTTATCAAACCACAATCCTGCTTTACTCCTCATTGCTTATTGGTATTGTTTATTACTTATTGCATCACACGTATCAGAAAATATCCATACTTACCACATTTGCAGCGCATCCTGGCCAGGTGCCCGGCAACAGACTGGATGCTGCGAGCCTGTTCAGCTGCTGCTGTTGGAACAGAAACACACCATTATGCATACCAGTTTTGCACAGATTCAGCTTGTATTTTAGTAAAGTAGTAACAGACATGCTTACATATCTGTGGGGAATGCCCAGCCCTAACATCTTGGACCCAGGAGTCCAAGGTTCCCCTCTTACTTCCCTTCAGGTCATCATAGTGATGATAACACTGCTCACCATTGCGAGGGATACCAGTAACACTGGTAAGATCCCTGGCCAACATATCCCAGGCTTTAGCTTTACATTATGAGCCCTGGTATTTACTCTGCAACAGCCGGGGCACATAGTTGTGGACCAGGAGCCCAACAAACACTCTGGACTCCTGCATACACCATCTATGTGCCCGAAAGCATACTTCCTCAGCAACACCACCAGGCATATTGACAGGTTAATAAGACTCCAACAAATTCTGCAGAATTCCTGCCTATTGACTTTAATATAGACTGTTTTCCCACCCTTATAAGTCATACTGTAACATTCAAAAAAGTACAGTGTTGCTTAACATCATGAAAACCAGCTTGATGGAGCTGAGCATTGCATAAACTTGCACAACCATGTTTTCGTAAAGCTTAGCAATGCGCAAACAGGAGTAGCCATTAAACATGTTTAAGCAGTGCTTAGTACCATGCAGCCTTTTCAAATATAACAAATTTGTTTTTACATTATACTGCCATTTAGGTCACCTCACACATTTCCACAGCAATAAATGTAAAAAAGGTATGACTGCTGAAGACTTAAGCCCGGGGCGTACAACAATTTAGGTTGTGACTCTACCTTTTTAGCTATTTGGATAGTGAGAAATCCAGTATACCTTCACATATACTACTAAGCTACTTATTAGCGATGTTAAGCAGTGAACAATGCCGCACAAATGGTCATTCAAAAAATAAAATGAAAACATGTAGACAAAAACATATAATTAATTACATCTGGTTTCTGTTTATAGATATCTGGCAGGTTTCACCTGTGTATGTGTAAGCACAGCTTGGCATTGTTGTGCTCTGCACCACGCCACGCAAACGGGCATTAAAAGAAAGCAAAATAAATAATTAATTACATCTGGTTTCTATTTTTAGATATCCAGCAGGTGTCAGCTGTGTATGTGGAAGTGCAGCTCTGTATTGCTGTTCTCCATGCCGCGCAATGCAAACGAGCATAAAAAAAAAAAAAATAAAACAAAAATATTAAAATTCATACAGGTTACTACACTAGCAGGTTACATTACAGGGATTCTTTTCCTGTACATAACAGCTGTCAAGGAATTCCTAGACAATCCACAATCATGGGACAATACACTACTGCCTACATGGATTCAATATCCCAGTTATTATGAATTCCCTTGGCATCACACCATGATTAATATGCATGGTGCGCTGCCGGGGGTGGGGGGACCGTGGCCGCTTACACAGGTACATTTCATGTAGGCTCTACATGGAGCCTACACAAATTTTATTGAATCCTGGGGTCTGTCTTTATCTCAATAAAAGCAGGCTAGAAAGAAAACAAATGTGAAATGGATTAAGAGATAATTTCTGACACATCATTTTTCTTAAAGCACTTAGTCATGCAGTAATGGAAATGTATTTACAGCTGTGTTCAGGTTTACAGTTATTTACAGAAATATATTTTAAATGTTTCAGCTGCTCTAATGTAGTTGCAGATATTCTTCATATTGAGCATGCTTTCAAAGCTTCAAGGCATGTTCCATGCAACCAAACTGTCAAGTAGCTTGAGCTGAGCTGAGTAAAGGGCATGTTTGGGCATGAAGCCCTTCAGATCTTTACTGCAGCTGAAGAGTACACTCTTTTGATGCTTTTGAGGACTGGTGGTTGGCTTCTGCTTTCCTTTTTTTGGACAGATAAGTTCCCTTCAAGGGAAAAAAGCTTCCTTTTTTTTAAATTTATTGTAGTTGTATAACTTATCTCTTTAGGAAAGATATTTTAAAGCTAGGATTCTTGTGTATTAATGGACTGACTCAAGAGTCTAATGTTCTTTAAATGGGGTACTCTTTTTCTGACAGTTTAAAAGTAGTGCAAACTAATTGAAAATATACTGTCTGTGGAGAAATTGTGTTTATTTCTGTTGTGGGGCTGCCATGGTGTTTTAAAGTGCTATTTATTGTGTGTTTTGTCTCTCAAAAAAGTAACTTTTGTGGACTAGTAGTTTTACCAAAATGTGCTGCTTTTCTTTCATGGGAAAGAGACACCCTTGCAGACTTAAGTATGGAAGAAATTGCTGGTCCCACCATCGGTCCTTCTTCCAGCCACAAAAATAAAAAAGTTAAAAAACAGCCTTCCCCACCACAGCAGGCTAGCAAATTGCCTCTGCCACAGGTGGGTGACTCTGCTGTGGCCATTTGTTGTATCTCAGACCACTTATCTTTTGCCTGGATACCTCTGGTGTAGCACCTACAGCCATTATGGACCAGGGGTTATCCATGAAGTCTGTGGCTGTTGGAGCCTTCTCTGTGGGAAAGGGAAAGCCACTTGTGCCAGAATGCAGTCTCCATCCCAGAGGAAGCAGTGGTTGCCATTAGCAATGCAGTTGGCCTCATTTTTCTTGTCAAAAAGAAACAAAAAACCAAACATGTATCTACTCCTTCTCAAATTTCTTTGGATAAGAGTAGTTTACTCGGACTGCCTCAGGGTTTAATTCAGGATATTGATTCTTCTTGTGAAGTAGTTTTTGGTAAAAGAAGGAGGGATTCATATTTTCCTAAAGAGATTCAAGATTCTGAATCTAAACAGGAAGATGCAAGGATGGATTTAGGAATTTGCCCTCAACTTTTTGATTGAGACTCAGTGTAGACCTCAGTTTCTGATTCTCCCCATGGAGGTTTCTATTTCTCTTTTACTATTTCTAGAATCTCCCGGTGTTTTCAGTGGTAGAAGACTGAGGTTTCTCAGTGCCACAGAAAATACTATGAGTTATCGAAGAAGGATTTTCTAGTACCAACACCCATTCCTCCTGTCCTGTCATGTTTGTTTGTCTTACTGCCTGCAATGTTTCTGATATTTGGCCAGTTGTCACTAAAAAGGCAGCTAGGATATATAAAGTTCTTCAGTCTTTTACAATTGTGTACACTATTCCAGATCCTGACCTAGCTGCTATAGCTTTAATTGACTTCTCTGCTACTAAGCACTTAGTTAATTCTAATCCTACTCTTCCTAATAAGAATGGGAAAATTATTGCTAGGTATGGAAAAAAGTGTATTCTTCTGCAGCATTGATTTTCAGAATTTTAAATTGTCAGGCTCATATGTTGAAAGTATGAAGAATGTTTTATCTTGTGAATAAAACTCTGCTTTCAATAACTTAAGTTTCTTCTATTGCACAGGCCATTACACATTGATTGCAGTGTGTGTGACTCTGTTTATACTTCTTCCAGGGTTAGGGCCACTGGTACTGTTTACAGGCCGTTTGTTTGGCTATATTCTCTGAACTTCCCAGATGATGTAAAAATGAGATTTTAAATTCTCTCTTGGATAGAGATTTAGTGTTTGGTCCCCCTGCTGTAGAGGTGGTCAAAAAATGTGATAAAAGGGTCAAGCTGATCCAGGGAATCTCTTAAGATTTTTCAACCCTCCTTTTCCAAATTGTCCAAGAGATTTTCTGTCTCCTCATACAAGTTTAGCAAAAAAAAAAAAAAAAAAAAAAAAAAAAAGAAATAATTCACAAAAAAATGGATTTGCTCAAAAAAACAACAGGGGTATTTGTATTGGTACATCCCAGCATCAGTCATCTTCAATTGACTACCTAGATGATGGGGTCTTAATTCCCTTTAGGCACCTGTTTACTGAGGGTGTGCAGCAGGTACTAATGGAGGCAAGAAAGCCTGCTATTAAAAAAATCATATAATAGTAAACAATATAACCAGTACCCATTAAGGGCCAGTTACTCTCTGGTTTTAAAGTATTTATGAACTGCTATCCTATGGCTTTTCTAATTCCTTTGTTAAGGTTTATTTATCAGCCATCTTAGTTTGTCTGCTCATGGATCCTCCTCTTTCAAGGCAGTCTCATGTCAAAATGTTCTTGAAAAGGGATTTTACATAAGACACCTCCAAGTAAACTGGTGACCCCTCCTTGGGATCTTAATTTTTGTTAGAGAAGCTAGCACTTGCTCCACTTGAACCAGCTAATCTGGCTGACATGATGTTTTTAATATGGACAACAGTTTTACTAATTTCTCTGACCTCTGCAAGACAGGTATCTGAGCTGCAAGCTCTTATGGTGAGACGACCCTACATCATTTTCTATGGTAATCTACCCATCATAGCTAAGGCTACTGCAGCAATGATCAATATGAAGAACATAGTACAGTTGTGTAAGCAAGCTTACCATAACAGTAGATGGTCAAATGATCACTGCTGCAGTAGTCACTCCCTCCTTCCAACCCCCTGTTTTTGGTGTGTTTTGTATGTCACGGTATGATTAATTATTTTTGTTATTCATAGTTTTGTCTTTGCAGGGCTCAGCTTCCCTCTCTCTGACAGCAGGAAAGCTCTGAAAGGATTTGCATGCAAACTTGTCTTATGGTCAGCTCATCTCAAGTTGCTTGACAGTTTGGATGTATGGAAGGTGCTCTGAAGCTTTTGAAACTGTCTGGCTGTTATATTCTTGGCAAGATATAACTGATGTAGCTAGGGCTACTGCAACAGTGATCATTCAAACAACTACTGTTATAGTCAGTTCAACTTACACAGCTGTACTTTTTTGTTGATTACTGAGCATAAGAACATTTTCTTGCACACTGTCACAACTTTAATAGCAAAGAAAAAGAGTCAGTGTGATATCTTCAGAGAACTGCTATTTAAAATTTAATGACATTACAGTATTATTTATATAGCATACATTACTATGATCTGTCATGAACATAAAATAGATTATAAAATTAAACATTTAAAATTATTCCTGATTTTTTGAATAGAAGACCTTCATTCAAATAAAAATAATTCATATTTTTTGAATGACGTCAATAGTAAAATACATCTACAGTTTATGAACAGCATTCCACAGGAATGGTCTTAATAACCAGTAATCTCCTTTATGGGATATGAAAATGATTCAAAACAAAGCGCTAGTATTCAGTATTATGTCTGCAGGGGAATATTCTTTCTTTTTAACATAAAACAGGAAAATTGTAGTATCATTCCACATTATCAGTCTAAACAGTTTCATATATCCATATCTTATACCATAAGCTGGTTACAAAATGCGTACTTATTAAAATAATACTGTGAGAGGAATAGTTCAAATCCACATATTTTACATTTTTTCACTAATGTTAGAGCCAACTAGCTCATCTCAAAGATCTTACCAGTCATAAGGCACCTGCTGATTCACAGAAGAGTAATTACAATGAAATGAAAACTCCTTATTCTGTATTATAAGGTGGGCAGTCGTTAGAAAGTGTTTACCATGCTGAATAAATATTTTAATATCATTAACATAGATAAAGGCATAGTTTGATAGCTATTTGTAAATAACATGAACATATTTGCTTTAAATATTCACTTCAGTAAGTATGCAGTGTGTTATACAAACACATAACATATGGTGGAACACAGACATGCAGCTCCAGGGATTAAATGCAATGTTTTTGAATTGTAAATACTCATGAAATCCTTTTAAAAATAATCCAGCAGTGTAAGAAATTTTGCTGTTAACTGTAGCAGCATTTTTACTCATAAAAATGAAGTTTATTCTTATGAAAGAAGCTTTCAGAATGCAAAAAAAGAAATCAAGGAGTGTGTTAATTTGAATTGTGGGTAAAATATAGTCTTACCTACATTTTATGTGAGAAAATAACATTTGGAAATTATTTCTTTTTTTTTTTCTTTTTCTTTTTAGTCTTCATTGACATTTTAATGTATTATGCTGCAAGTAATTTTTGAGAGTATACTGGTCTGTTTAGGAATTATGAACATGATTTTATTTATATCTTATTGAGGGTTAAATAACAAAAAAGTGTAGGCATATTCTAGCTAGAAGGTATATTTAACTTCACCAAATTTAAATGCACTCAATAGCATTCATTAGTGTATAAAATTGACTACAAAAGCTTTGTTTTTTGCTTATGATTTATTTAAATTAGATTGTGTACATGGTTAAATCTTTAGAGAGGACAGTAATTAATTAGATAATTGCTTTGGACTGGTAAAGTGGCAATTAATTCTTGATTGTTAGCTTTCTGCAATATATTTCTGTCTTTTCATAGAATAGTGCAGGAGGCAATGGTGTTTTTGAGCATCAGGTGTTAATAATTTAGTTATCTGTGTTCATGTGTTCAAAGATCTGCGAAAAGAAAAATATACTGGCTGTTCTGCAAACTATAACTCACTGGCCAGTAGATCAAGCAATGTAATTTGTAGAGTACAATACTCAAATGCATGGAAGTTGTTCTTTAATGCTCTGGAGAAATGCAGTGCATTTATCAGTTTTGAGAGGATATCATTGGGTTTATAACTGAGCAGAGGCACCATGCAATTTTGCTCTTGAAATTGGTTTATATAGATGACTGGTTGCTGTGAAGCATATGTCAGAGTTCCATGCGTCTGTTATAAAGTAGTACGATTTTCATTGCCTTTTACATGGCTGTTGAGAAGAGCTTGAGAGCCCAATTCAGTGAGCTGTTGAATAGATAACCCAACACAGTTAACGTGGCATACATTGTAAAGAATTACATGCCTGCTACAATGAGCTTTGGGCCTTTGGTCTAGACAATAATCCTGGGGAGTGTACAGCATGTAGTGACTGTCTGATCACTGGGATATAACTGACAGAACATAAAGAAAAATGTCATTTGACTTAAAGTAAAAAGCAGCTGTAGGCTTATTTAAGGGTTTTGTAAACAGCTGTGGTATCTTATTTAACCATATCAATACCAAATGCTTGAGTGTCTAACTCAATATTTTCTGCAGGTAAGTTACACAACACTTTTGACATTATTGAAGATAACAGCTATATTAAAAGCACTAACCACCTTTTGATGTTAATGCAAACATATCTCAGAAAAAATAGACACTTCTGTTAGAATGAAGAACATTAAAGACTAATATATTAAACAAGTTGGATATGGCTTTCTTAGATATCACTAATTGCAACTTAAAAAATATATTAGTCACTTTTAATGAAAATGAAAATGTGCGTATATGAATAAGCAGAATATGTTGCTCAGAATATTTTAACATACTGAAATAGTTTCACAATAACATGCTTCATTGATAACATAAGATGAATATGCTATAACTGTGTATTCATATTTAGGTGTGTGTGTGTGTGTGTGTGTGTGTGTGTGTGTGTGTGTGTGTGTGTGTGTGTGTGTGTGTGTGTGTGTGTGTGTGTCTCCCTCTCTCCCTATGTGTGTGTGTGTGTGTGTGTGTGTCTCCCTCTTTCCCTATGTGTGTGTATGTATGTGTGTGTGTGTGTGTGTGTGTGTGTGTGTGTGTGTGTGTGTGTATATATATATATATATATATATATATATATATATGTGTGTGTGTGTGTGTGTGTGTATGTGTGTGTGTGTAGCTATATATCTATAACTATATTTATGTATCTATTTCTTTATATCAATAAACACTGAATACTCAAAAGAGCAAATGTAAAAAGAATATCCATTTTAGAGCAAATCTAAAATGATCAAAAACCAGGAGACACTAAAGCTGCTCACCCTCACTCAGGAGTAATTATAATTACCAACTCAGAGATGACTCAACAGCAAGGTAAGAACAAATTTCCTTACCCTGCCGCAACATGACCTCATTCAAAAGGCTCTTGGCAAAGCCACCATTAAAATATTCAGTCATATGGGTGTTATCTTCTTTTTTTTACAAATGTAAAACATTAGCTCATATGATTGTTTTCCGCTTCTCAACTGCAACTATATCTGTATCTATCTATCTATATAGCCATATGTGTATCTACCTATACATATAAAAAAAAAAAAAAAAAAAAAAAAAATATATATATATATAGATCTATAGATATATATATGTTCTGTTCATTTTGTCACACATTCAGTTGTGCAGCAGAATGAACTGCAGGGTCATTTGTCCAAACATTTAGTTATGGAAGATCCGTTATGTGGAATTTGTCTTTTATCATAACAGGTAAGTGGGTTTGATATTTTCAGGTACTGTTAGAGTATGGTTTAGTAAGGGGGTAAATTTACTTATGTCCATATGTGTTGATGCATGCATGTGTGTGTATGTGTGTGTGTGTGTGTGTGTGTGTGTGTGTGTGTGTGTGTTGTGTGTGTGTCTGTGTGTGTGTCTGTGAGTTTGTGTCTCTGAGCCTGTCTTGCTTAAGGTGTAGTCTGTTGGAAAGGGTTGCTTTTTAAGTTAAGATATAGGGTTACGTTTAGGTGCAGGGCATGGTTTTGGAAAGGGTTAGGGTCATCTCGTACTACTGAGGTGGTGCAGGGTCACACAGTAGACAAATGAAGACTAAGGGAATCAAATCTGTTATTACAAGAGGCAACTCATAGCTTTAAACCTCTGCTGTAATTGCCAAATAGAGAAGGCTGATCTATGAGCTGTAAACCCTCCTGGGTTCATACTTGCAGTCAAGGAGACTACTACAGAGATTATCCCAGTTTCCCCACTGCCCTAGAAAATTTACCTAGTTAAGTGTCATGCTCAGATTCACACAATAGCCAAATGGAGGATAACAGAATAGAACACAGGGCTATAGGGAGTAGCTTGGTAACGGTTCATAGCCTTATTCTTCTGAACTAACTTCAAACCTGAATTAGTATTTTTCTTGTTTTAAGAGCAAACTGTAGAAACAACATATCTGTTTAAAGAATACATTATCTTTTTACAGAATACGTCACATAGTTTAGAAGTAAGTGTAAGTTGACAAAGGCAAAATAAATGCTAGAAGACCTACAGACACTGGATCCTACCCAGTTCGGCTTTGTTAAGGGCAGATCCTGCCTCTTAAACCTGGTTGATTTCTTTGAAACAGTCACCAAGGCCATTGACGAGGGGAAGGTGGTCCACACAGCCTACCTGGACCTCGCAAAAGCCTTCAATACAATACCCCACTCGGGCATTATAGATAAGCTCACCAGCTTAAATATAAACCCCTATGTCACTAGATGGATTGCAAACTGGGTCAAGGACAGAACCCACATGGTTAGAATTGCTGGAACCATGTCAGACTCCAAATCAGTTACAAGTGGTGTCCCACAAGGCTCAGTCCTGGGACCTCTCTTGTTAGGTATATATTTCTCAGAGGTACAGGCCAACACGGAAGGACTGTGGCTGACCAAGTTCGCAGATGACTGCAAACTGGGTGCCATAATCGACTCTCCAGCCGACACAAGCATCCTCCAAAAGGGCCTAATAGAAACAGACAACTGGTGCCAGAGCCATGGCCTCAAGCTAAATGCCAAAAAGTGTATAGTCATCCCCTTTGGCAAAAACAAAGTGCCCACAAATTACCACATAGGTGGTAATCCATTAAGTACAGAAGAAGTAATTAGGGACCTGGGGACCCACGTTGATAGCAATATCTCATTTGACAACCACGTGGCCAAAGTGGTTAGAAAAACACTTTATATAGCCCACCTAATCATGAAGGGATTCACATCTAGATCAGGGGAGGTCATTGTGCCTCTTTACTCATCCCTCATCAGGCCCATAATTGAGTACAATGCCCCTTTTGGGATGTACCTTACCAGACACCTGCAGCAACTGGAAAGACCCCAAAAGTACCTCACCAAGAGGATCAACGGGCTTAAACAGATGCCATATGCTGCCCGGTTAAAGAAACTCCAGCTCTACTCAGTGGCATACCGCCTGTTCAGAGGCGATCTGTGCCTGATGTATAAAGCCATGTCCAACCCGGAATTAATGGACATGCTGCACCTCAGAAAATCCAAATCCCATCGAGCTACGCGCTCGAGAGACTTGAACCTCAGCACTGAAATAAATAGGACATGCTGGAGGGACAGATTCATAACCCAGAGGCTCCCTTCACTCTGGAATAAAATCCCAGTCCAGGTTAGGCAGAGTCCCTCATTGACTCTCTTCAAGAGGAATCTTGATGAGTGGATGAGAGATCGTAGGTTTACCCTGGGTATCACTTCTGTGTCACTGTTAGACAGAGGCACAGTATACTAACCTCGAAAAAGGGCATAGCAAAATAAATTTAAAATGGGTGGCGAAAGCCAAACACATTCTGGCTAGGCTTATAAATGCCCTAGGGCAGATAGCCTAGTATGAACCTATGAACCTATAAGATATGTCAGCAACCATATGAGCATGTCATTGCAGTGTGATACTGCATTAGGTGGAGCAGAGTAGAATGTGACATTTCTCCTGTGAGTGATTGCATTAAAATTTAAAATAGCGCATGTTGTACTATTGTAATTATATGCTTTAATAAAATAAATTTCCCTTCTTTGAAAAACAAGTGTCTTGCTGCAATGAGAAATCCATCTTCCATAGTGCAGAACATTGTTCAAGGATGGGATTCAGGTTCACAATAAAACAGTAATATACTTAACTTTCTTTGCAAATCATTTAGAGCATTTTTACTTTGCTAGGTTTCAAATCTCAATCCCAACTCAGAAACAAATGAACTGGGCATATAAAAACTAAGAGCCAGATTCAATGAAGCCTACAGTAAATGTACACTAACTATACACAATATGTATTTATTATTTATTTATTTGCATTTGTTTACCGGGAAGGTCCACTGGCCAAAAGGTACCCATTATCAGTGGAGACCAGGGGAGAAAAGCTCCACAATGAATAATACATACATTATAATAGAAAACTTTAAGAACAATGATATAAAACAATGCATACATCTGAATAGTAAACAGAAACAGAATAGAATACTACAACAAGTTTCACAGTATACTGTTTTAGTACAGTCAAATACTGCCATTTTGTACTGAAGGAATGCAATAGTAGGAAAGAGATGATATCAGGTTATAGGTTGTGAGGAACTAGCACATGACCAAAGCCATTTGGAGGAGAGATGTTGTCTCAAAGATTTTCTGAAGAAGGAAGCATTGCTAATGGATCTGAGCTGGGGAGGGAGACATATGTTATATGATACAATATGATGCCATACGATATGTATTAAATTTATTTATTTATTTATTTTACATTTGTTGACTGGGCTAGTCTAACTGGATATATGTCCATTTTCGGTAGAGGCCCGGGGAGAAAAGCTCCAGGGAAAAAACATACAATTTAATAGAGAATAACATAAAAACAGTTTTATACAGCAATAATAATACCATAAAGGCAGTTGTATACTGCAATGATTTTATCATAACATGCTAGCTAAAGAAATTTGTTAAAAGAATATAAAAAAATAGAAGCATTCAAAGGTTTTTATATATATATATATATATATATATATATATATATATATATATATATATTTTATTATTATTATTATTATTATAAGCTACTCCTACTGGAAACAAGTCTTAGAAGGGTATACTAGTAACAATTTATTTCTATGTGAGAGAAAAGGATACAGAAGTATTTTAAGAAGGTTGTAATAGGAGAAAGGTAAAAGATCAGAGTCAAGAAAATGTTAGTCAGGGTTAGAACAGGAGCATAACCAGTGGTTATTGAAGTAGAGCTTCAGATTTCTTTTAAAAAGTGGGAGAGAGGTCAGAGATGTAAGGTCAGGTGGTAATTGATTCCATACTTTTCTGACAGAGTGAGAGAACAAGGAATCACCTGCTAAGTTTTTAGATTTAGTAATATTCATAAGCATTTTATTTGAGGAGCGTAAATTTTTGAGATTGCTATATGGTATAATGAAGCTAGAGAGTATGGGAGTATTATGGGGTTGATAAAGGGCCTTGTATGTTATTGTTAGTTGCTGAAATTGTATCTGATTCAGAAATTCTAACCAGCCTAGTTGTTTCAGATTTAGACAGTGATGAGTTCTAAAAGGGGAGCTTGTAGCGAACCTGGCAATGTTATTATAGGATATAGCTAGTTTGTGAAGGTTCCTTTTAGAGATGTTAGTGTAAATGGGAGAGGCATAAAGAAGGGTTGAGAGTAAATGAGTTTTAGCTATAGTGGACCTAGCTAGTGGTGTAAGATAAGGCTTTATTCTGTACAGGGATCCTAATTTTCTTTTAACTGATTTTATTGTGGCATTTATGTGGGTATCAAAGTTGAGATTACTGTCAATTGTGATTCCTAAGAGTTTAGTGGTTAGATCAGGAGAAATAAGGGTGCCATTATTAGATGTGATAGTGAAGTGTACAGGGGTAGTCTTTTGGGTTGGTGTAAAGAGTAAAAGTTTAGTTTTTTGGGGGTTTAGTAGGAGGCAGCGGTTAGAGAACCAGTGTTCTACTGTATTGAAAGCTTTTTGTGTATGAGACTGAAGTTCAGCCTGAGAGGTGGCTGTGCAGACTATAGTAGAGTCGTCTGCATATTGAATACATGTGGAGAGTGGAATGGCTAAGTGGAGGTCATTGATGTAAATGGAAAACAAGAGAGGGCCTAATATGGAGCCTTGTGGAACACCTAATGTGATAGGCAGATGATTGGATAGTGTATTTTGCCAGAGTACAGCCTGCTGTCTGTTTTCTAGATAGGATGTGAACCAGTTCATGGATAGTGGATTTAGTGAATAGGACTTTAGGATGTGAAGAAGGATTTGGTGATTAACCATGTCAAAAGCTTTTGATAAGTCGACAAAGACTGCTGAGGAGAGGATATTTTTGTTGCGGTTTTCATTGATACAGTTTGTGAAGGAAAGCAAGGCAGTAGAGGTACTGTGGAAAGGTCTAAATCTGTGTTGACAGTTTGCTAGTAGGTTGTGATGGAGAAGATGGTTCATTAGCTGTTTGTGGACACACTTTTCCATTATTTTTGCAAGTGGGGAGAGCAGTGCTATGGGACGAAAGTTGGACATTTCGTTGGAGCTACCACCTTTGTGTAGTGGGATAATATGAGAAATTTCCCAGATGGAAGGGATAATACCATCATTTATGGTTCTATTTATCAATATGGAGATGGGATAAGCTATGGCTTTAGATGCTATTTGCAGGAATTCAGCTGGGAGTTTGTCAGCTGAGGGGGTAGTTGCTTTTAGCTTTTGGAGAAGGGAGCAAATATATAATGTGGGCACTGGTTCTAACTTGAATACTGGGGGTGCCTTGGAGGTGGGAGTTTGTGGATTTGAGATATCAGGGGATAGATGGCTAGCCAGAGATTGGATAGTATTGGTAAAGAACGAATTAAAGGCATTAGCTGTTTCAGTTGAATTTTCAGGATTAGCACCTGAGGGGATGGGGTAACAGTTACACCTGGATAAAGAAGTTTATTAATAGTAGACCAAAACCTCTGAGGTTCCTTGAGGGAGGATTGTTGTAGGTGGAGATAGTAGTTCTTGTTGTCAAGTAGGATGGCTTTTTTTGTATTATTTCTATGCTGTCTGAAGGTTAGATGATCTGTAGAGTTCTTAGTAGTTCGCCATTTAGCCCAGGATTTGTTTCTCTGAATGATTAGTTGCCTGGTTTTGTTAGAGAGCCAAGGAGCAGGTTTAGCTTTATTTCTTGTACAGCATTTTGGGGCGTGATCGTCCAGGATTGTTAGAAAAGTAGAGTTGAAGTATTCAGCTGCTTTGTTAATTGGGAGGGATCATAATGGTGACCAATTACATTGTTTAAGTTCTATTTGGAAAAGCTCAGGGCTAAAATGCTTTTTGGAGTGAACTGTTCTGATAGTGTTAGGGAAGGTTGGGTTGGTTTTATGTCTGATTATGTATGTTAGCAGGTGGTCACTAAGATCACCTGGGAGTGTTCCTGCTATGTAAGTTTGGTGAGGACTATTAGTCAGAATCCAATCCAAGGTGCTTTCTTTATTGTTCAGTTTGTTAATTCTGGTGGGGGAGTTAATAGCTTGTGAAAAACCATAAAGGTTAATGTGGTTGGTAGGGTTTGTACCGCTACATGAATTCCAATCAATGTTAAAGTCTCCTAGGACTATGGTTTCTTGTGGGAGATGAGAAGAAAGCCAGTTAAGTATGTGTTCAAGTGTACCGATGTTGTTGCCTGGGGGAAGATAGATGCAGATAATGTTTATGGCTTTATGTCTGTTAAGCTGGAATTTTGAGATAATTATTTCAACGCTGAATTCTAAAGATAGGTTAAGATTTACAGTGCTGAGTTGTATGCATGCTTTATAGAGAATTGCTACTCCTCCTCCTTTTTTGGATGTGCAATCTAACCGAATAATACTATAGCCTGGAGGGGTGATTTCATTATCTTTTATTGAGGGTTTTAGCCATGTTTCTGATAAGCAAAGGATATCAAATCGATGGACATCAAGAAGGGCATGAACATGAGGGATTTTATTGCACATGCTACGTATGTTAAGATGAGCAATGGATAGTGAATTGGGTAGGTTGATTAGAGGTAAAGTGGGAATTTTGGCGTGAGGACTATTTCTATTGACAGGGATAGGTGTTGGGCCTGGATTAGGATGAATGTCCCCATCTGTTAAGGAGTAGAGAAATATAAAGTACTTAGGTTGGAGAAGTTTACAGTAAAAGTTAACTGTTGGTTTAGTTTTTAGATTACTGTATTTGATGTGTACTAGTCTGTGAAATTTAGCAATTAGGTAACTGGGTTTAGAAATGCTAGTTTGGAAGTTCGGGAGTTTTGTTATAGTAGGTGTTAAAGTGTGTTTGGAAGGGATGTGGAGTTTATAGTGAAGGGGTTGTTCATAGTAAGTGAGGAGATAAGTAGTAGATAGAGCTGTTAAGAGTGAGATAAGTATTGGTATATGTAATTGGTAGGGCATGATAAGGTAGGAGTTAATATAGTTATAGATGTAAGAGATTAAAGTTGGAAGGAGGTATTGAAGGGTATGTTAGGAGGAGCACCAGTAGGAGGTTTTAATTACTGTGGTAGGAGAGAGATGAGGTATCAGTGGGTTAGTTGTAAGACGTTGTGAATGGGTGTGGTGATGAAGGGATGATTGTGACTGGAGTAATTTAAAGTGGGGGTGTGTCTTTAGGAGGAATAAATGTAGGACCACTGGGGGCGGGTGAGAATTGAGGGCAGGGTAGGGGAGTGAAGTGAGCCCGCAGGGCGAACGGAGCAGGTAGAGACAAATGAGTGGACTTTCAAGGAAGATAATCTGTTAAGTAGGTGAGTTCAGCAGGTAAGTCACAAGTGAGAAAGTGTAGGAGTGAGTTAAAAGACTAGCAGGAGGTAAGTAAGGGTAGCAATTGAGTAGAAGTGGTAAAGAGAGCCCAGGACAGTAAGAGAAGGTAGAAGAGTGAGTTAAGGAGAGGTAATAACTAAGAAAATGTGATGGGGCGGTATGGTACAGCACATAGGTATAAGAGTAGATGTGCAGAGAGTTTGTGGAGAGGCGCCACTTAGTGCCTAGTCACTAAACAGCATCAAAGATATGCTTGCAAGGATGGCAGGCTAATGGAGAGAGGGGGTATGCTACTACTAGTAAGGGAGTGAAAGGTTGGATGTAAGGGTTTATTTAAGAGACCAGAGAATAAGTGGGGTGGTTGATTGGTTGCTGGCTGTCCTGCTTGGGAAACTTGTCTAACTTAGCAGTGTCATTAAACAATTGTATAAGTTCAAAGTTCTAGATTCTGTTGCAGCACATAGTTTCACTGTCTTGTAGTGGGCTGGTTTATCTGGGAGCTGATAGGTGAAGTCCTAGTTCGGACAATTTTGTTGAGGCTTCCAATGGGGTGAGGTCTGGAGATTTAGTACAGGGATGTACTGGGTCACAGGCTGGTAAATGAAGAAGAAGAAAAGGTAGTGAGATATACAGTTTAGTAATGAAGAGCAAAGTAAGAAACGTCAATTACACTCAGTTATATGAGTTAGACACATTAAGTAACAAAGACCATTTGTGTAAATAGAAACATCTAAAGAGTACAACCATGCAGGAACACCAGGATTCTGAGGACAATACTAAAATGCAACAGGTAGCAAGGATGTAAAGAACTGCAGTCAATGTCTATTCAAATGTAATCAACAGTAGAAGTTAATATAAAATTGTAACATCAAACAGTCTAACATGACTAAAGCAATCATGTAGCTAGGATGGAAAGAGCTACATACACAATATCTATACAGATGTATACCAGAACAGTAGTAGTTAAGTAAAAATTGTATCAACAGCAATCTATCAGGACTCAGACACAATGTTATAACAGTTAATATATGTTGATATTCAGACCGCATATCAGGTAAGCACTATACTTGTCTCCACAGAGCATTTTAAAAAGAGACCAAGGCAGACCTGTAACTTTGCAGATAGCTAGTAAAGGGTAAAGTAATAAGCTGTGTAGAAGCAGGCAAGAATATACTATTGTAATCCGTTGTTTACTGAACATCTATCCAGTAATATACAATTGTTATCTCAAGAGAGCTTATTTATGTTGTTAAGCAAAGTTCTAAAGGGCAAAGTCCAGGCAAAAAGAATGCATTTAGCCTGACCTTTAATAATGCAATCATATACAACACTATATTCCAAAGTTTAAAGTTTAAAGAACATTCTTTTCACATTTTTTGTGCTTTCTAGTCACTGAGAAAGATTACACTAAGTGTGCATGTAGTTTGCACTTTGCAGTAACCTTTATGAATCCCTGTCAATATTTAAAGCTGCAGGAATATCAGTCTGAAAACTAAAATTAGGAGGCAGAAGGTATGAGTTGTCTGTGTTGTCTGTTCACTCAGAACGGTGTACACTTAATGCACACTTAGTGTAGGTGTTATTGAATCCCGGGGTAAGTCTTCTCTGCTGTGCCAAGGCACAGTTTTCTAATTCAGTCGTTCATGATAAATATTCAGAGTTTATTTGCTGTTGTTAGTGATAGAGGGAAGTGCAACCACGTGTACCTCTCCTTTTCAGTGTCAAAGCCTACTACTGCCTGCAGTGCTGAGGTTTTCCAATGCAAATGTATAAGTTATTATAACAGTCATGTACTTCTTTTATAAAACATTAGATCACTTACTGGCTGTGATGTGTAATTCATGGACAGACAAATTTGTATCAGCTGCACTATATGCTCCTACTTAAACAATAAGGCTAACAATCTGTAGTCTTAGTGCAACAAGTGTGGCACTTAATAACATAAGAATTAAGGAGCCATTAAGAATGCCGCTGTACTCCAGGATGATCAACACTATCTGTAATGATGTATATACTGACTTATTATCATTTAGTGGTCAAAAATGTCAAAAGGCTTGAGTCTTAGAAAACAACAACAAGAAATATACAGTCTATACTGAACGGAAGTCTCTTTCTAGAACAAAGCCTAAAGCCAGTATGGGCTGGAAAGGAAATGCAGAGGACTGAGGCCAAAATGATTGCTTCAAGTAGCTTATGCTGTTAGATTTGATTCCTTTTATAGGTTCATAGGTATATACTAGGCTCAGTAACATAGCTAGGGGAGGGCAAGTGGGGCAACTTTCCTGAGGGCAAAGTGTTATGAGGCACGATCAGCCAGTTCCAACAGGTCTTTAATGCATACCAGCTTTTAAAATACAGTGTTCCATTCGCAGTAAATCTTGAGCACTGTAGCACTCTGTGCGCAGTCTTAACTGTAGCAACTGCATGCTACATTACAGCAAGCAGTTTGCTACAGTTCAAAAGAAAAAAAAAATCTTTTTTTTTTTTTTTTTAAATGAAACATGAATCCAGTAGTAATCCATGCAGACAGGGTATAAACTGTAGCAACTGCTTGCTACATTTGTAGCAAGCAGTTCATTACAGTTTAAGAGGGAGAATTTTTTTAACTAAAGCATGAGACAGGGTATGTTAAAAGGAGGATTGAGGATAGGACACAGAAATGGGATCTGAATGGCTGGATTAGGAGGAAGAGGGGTGTGTCATGCATCTGGCCACCTGGTTGATATGCCTGTAAAAGGAATATCTGATGTTTTTTTTTTTCTTGAATACAAAAGATGGGGGGAGGTGCATAGATCTAATGGTAATAACCTAATCACTTATTGATTGGCTTATTATAAGTGAATGAAGTGCACTGGTTCATAGTACCAGCACAGGGCACTGGTTGAACCAGCTACGCTTCTGACTAGGCTAAAAAACACAAGGGGCTTTATAAGTATAAATATCATCTTGGGTCTCCCCTGAAAGGAGGTTACTTTCCTAGTGAGACCAACTAAGGATAAATAAATAAAATAAAAAAATGAATAAGCCTATCCATGCAATCCATTGGTCAATGTTATGCTTAAATAGGGTTAGGGATGGACTCTGCTTCACATGGATAGATAGTCTGTTGCACAGCATGGGGATCCTCTGAGATACACATCTGTCTCACCAACATGTCTTATTTATGTCACAAGCAAAACTTAAATCCTTGTATTTAGTGGTTCTAATGCAGTTCATATTGAGGATGTGGGAAAGGTCTGTCAAAGGTGAATCTGACTATGCCTTGTATTTGAGGCATAGATTGCCTCTCAGTAGCCTGAAGAAAACTGAATATAGTGATCTGCCTTTAATGCAATCTGTATAGAATAATGTGTTAATACCCTGGATTCTCCTGGTAAGGAACTTTTGTGGGTTTTCCAACTGTTGCATATGTCTGTTCAGATGCACACCAAAGGGGGCATTATAGTCAATGATGGGGCTAATAAGGGCCAAATAAGGTAGCACCATGACTTCCTTAAACCTGGATGCCATGCCCTTACTTATAAGTTGGGTGACATAGAAGGATTTTCTTACTAACTTGGCCACATGTAGGCCAAAGTCTAGATTACTCTCTACAAAGGTTCCCAGATCATTGAATATTGGATTAATGCTTAGGTGTAACTTATGTATGGAGTAATTAGCCTTGGTGGCAGTTTTCCCAAAAGGCATTATTATATATTTCTTGGCATTGACTTTTAGTCCTTGACTTTGGCACCTGTCATTTGTCGGTGTTACATTTTCTTGTAAGATGATTGTGTCATTGGGGACTCTATGATAGCTTCCAGATTGCAGTAATTTCTGAACTTGGTCAGCCAAAGACCTTTGACATTAGCCTTTACCTCAGAGAAGCAGCTCCTAAATAGGAGTGGTCCTAGTATGGAGCCTGAGGTACCCTGCTGGTGACCAGTCGCTTAGTGGACATGGTCTCACCGAACCTAACTTTCTGGGTCCTGTCTGTGAGTCAGCTGGCAAGCCAATGAGTTATGAAGGGCTTATGTCCAGTTTGGAGAGTTTATCAACTATACCAGAGTGGGGTATTGGATTGAATTCCTTAGCCGGGTCCAGGTAGGTGGTGTGCTCCATTTTCCTCTCATTCATTGCCTTGGTGACCTTCTCAAAGAAGTCCACCAGCTTTAGGAGACATGACCTTCTCTTGACAAACGGGCTTGAATGCAGTGTCTAAAGGTTGCCTATGTCTTTGTTGATCATTTCCATGATAATTCATTCCATGGTCTGCATATTAGAGAGGTCAGACTAATAGGTCTGTAGTTTCTAGGGTCAGTTGATGGTCTACCATTGTGAAGTGGGATAACCATTGCGGTCCTCCATTCCCATGGTGTTTTGAGGCTATAGTTAAAAAGTGACTTAAGTGCTCCTGATAGGTCCTGTTTCAAGCTATTTAGGAGGCATCCTGAATATTGTTAAAACTCATTGATGCTGTGCTTTTGGCATTAGTGAGTGATGCTAGGACCTACTCCCTGTTAGTAGTTTGGTGAGGTTATACTAATAGGTCACCTAAATTAAACAATGCACCAAATTTGCCCCAGAAAAGGAAAACTTGTGTACGGTAGGCTTAGCTTATCAACAGACATATAAAATACAAAAATTGAGTTATTTCTCTAGCAAACAAAACAAAATAATATAGCCTGTCTGTAATTAGCTAAGCAAGCACATACATTTCATGCAGATTTCTCTTCTTGACTGAAATGTCTTCAGAGGTCATTATCTCCCACAAATTTTCAGTATATATAGCATTACAGACATTGTTTACCATCCTGGAGTGTATTATTAATGGTTCCTTAATTCTGATGTTCTTGAGTACCACACTTGTTGCACTAAGACTACAGATTGATAGCTTTAGTGTTTAAGTAGGAGTACACAGTGCAACTGGTATGAATTGGTCTGCCCATGAATTACATAAATGACATATATTTAAGTTTTCAAACAGCTTGCCAAGTGCAAGAATGTGCTGTGCTCAGATTAATTGGTTTAGGAAATATCTACAAAGGAAAAATCCCATTTATACTTGGGGTTTTCATTGCAGAAAAACAAAACACAGTAACATAAATGCAAAATTCCCTTCATTAGTGTAAGACGTGTTTCTTCCCTCTCTGAAGATATCTGGCATAGATGCAGAAACTCTGCTAATTTACAAATGTCACTACTCACAATATTTACTTAGCACACTAGTGCTTCTAAGACCTTTTTTCCCATTGTAAACTCAACTCACTGAACTTTCTGGAATCAGAACTCTAAAACAAATTACTGTAGAGAGCTCTTCTGCTACATAGTTAAGACCCCTCTCTCTCAACGAATAGAACCTATACTCTGTAAGTTTGTGGCACGTGTGTGTGTATGTGTGTGGGCCTATGTTTGCATGCATCTGTGTGTGTGCATCTCTGTATGTGACTGTCTGTCTTTATGTGGACATGTGTGAGCATGTCTCACCTGAATTGCAGCTAGTTTTCTAGCTTTACAGAGTAAGAACCACTTTCAGGTACCTTACTCCTTTTAGGTTCAAGACCAAACTGATAGGAGAAATACCTGTTTTTAACTATTCAACTTGTTGTTTTGTCACACAGCCCTCACAGCTGAGCTTTAAAGGTTGATTGACTGCATGGCGGTTACTGATGATCCACTCCAGTCATTGCTGTATCAAGGACTGCATGTTGATTTGCCTAGCCTATCTCTATCTGAGACCCAATGTCTATTGTTATTTCTTGTCAAAGTTCTGAATGATTTCTACTGTGCTTGTTGTTCTCATTTTAAAGAAATATGTTTTATATATTCATTAACTTTTCAGGCTTCAAGTCATAACGTGTGCCCTTTCTGTGGTAACAAAAACAATGACAACGCCCATCTTTGTCACTGTCTGTCACGTTTCTCTTAACAGTCTTCTTACTTGAAGATGGGATCACATCTGTCCTAATGGTCACTATGATTCCATCCAAGTGCAGGGTCATCCTTATTCTGATGACATCTGTATGAATGGAAAGTTTTTTTGTACAGTGACTGTGTTCACCCCTACCTCAATTTTTCCCTCCTTCTTCATATTATGTGTCTCCTTGATTTTGGGAAGTATAATTATCACAAATAAATCCTGTAACAACAGCATGAATTATTTGTCACAATTTGCAAACAGAATTATGTGCTTCACATTGCATCAGATCAAACACTGTGGGAAAATTTTACCTAAATGCTTGGGTAGACAGCATGTGCAACATTAGAATTCATTCAGTTTATAAACAGTGCCATCATTCTGCATGGGCTCTTCTGCAAAGTTTATATATATATATATTTTCTCTCTAGTTTTATTATAAATCAAAGAGTTTTAGGTAGTGTAGCAAGTGCTGTCTGGTTGTTTTACTCTAACATAGTAGATGAAGTCCTGACTACTGCCACACATCCTTTACCTAATATAATATATTTTGATACATTATAGTGCATGTAATCATTAACTCTGGCATGGGAATATAATTATACATCCTTTTAGAAGTCTACATGGACACATCAGCTCATTAATGAAAGCGTAGCCTTCAGATGAAGGAAAAATGTCTTCTCCTTTGACATAAGTGTAAAGAACATCTGTCAGCATCCTTTGTCATTCTTTAATATCTCGATATCTTTACCTGATGTTTGTATCCTGATTTCTGTCTCATGCTTGTGCCTTTCAAACAGCTTCTTACTACTATCATTGTCACCTTATCCTTTTATGACATTCTCACTAGTCTCCTGCAGATCAGATGTGCCCATTTTCAGCTTCTTTCTGTTTTACCAGCTGAGTTTATTCTCCTTTCTCCTACATAAGAGTATCATCTTCGTTATCCAGATGACTGCGGGATGATAACTACTTTTTATAGACTATTTTTGTCTCCATTTCTTGCAAATCCCATTTTTAAATCCGCAATGCACTTCTGGGCCTTGAGCTGTGTAACACCTTAAACCATCAGACCCCGGAAGTTTGATTGCATATCCTATACTACAGTCTCCAGTTCTTGAAGTTGCTGCAGTATTTCCTTTATATTTGTTCTAACGCCATCTGTAATTAATGTCTAATATGATTTTTTCCTGTGTGACACCTTTCTCCCTCTCTCTCCCTACTTCCTCAATAGTTGAAGTTAAACTTGAAAAAGTTGAATCTAATTCAGTGTTCACATTTCTGTTTGTATGTTTTCCACTATCCTTGTTCAGTGCCCTACTCTTCTAACAAGCTGAAGAATTGTTTTAATCAGTACATCAACAAGTTGCACTTCTTACAGCAAGCAGCTCTGGCAGCTCCATTCTAGAAACTCAAATATCTATATGGACTTCCCCTCCCTTTGTAATGAGATGCAATAAGAGTTGATGCAATACCTTGGCTGATTGATATAGATATAGATATAGACATAGATATAGAGATATAGATATAGATATAGAGGGTCTATATTGAATTAGCGAACGCTTAGAAAAGAAAATGCTAATTCATCAACAATGTTTAAGTGAAAGCTTAAAATCTCGAACACCAGGAACAGCGATTTTTTTCACAGGGAAAAAAAATAGCTGGGCCGGTTTTGGAAGTTTGCCATTTCCTCCACTGTGGTGCGATCTCAAAGTTGGTATATTTAAGTAGGGGGGTGTGGGGGGCAAAGCCCCCCACATTAGATAATGTTTTAAGTTTAATTTGTTTTTGTTTTTTTGTTTTGTGGACCAGCAATTTTTTTCCCTGTGTAAAAAATCGCTGTTCCGGGTGTTCGAGATTTTAAGCTTTCACTTAAAAACTGTCGATAAATTAGCTTTCACTTTTCTAAGCATTCGCTAATTCAATATAGACCTGATATAGATATAGGTAGGTAGATTATTTAGATTGATGTTTTTCCTGAAACTCTTACATTGACTTGTAATGTTTTAGATGTTTCACCTGCACTTAACCATTTTTTAGGTTCTATTTTTTTCTTTTTATGTAAATTTTTTCAAGAAAGTTTTACAATATTTACAAAGCAAGGAAGATTACAATAAAAGGTTTCAATAAATAGTAAACCATTTAAAAGATTACCTAGTGAAATATAAAACATTCTAATGCACATCCTTATACTTACATATCAACAATTCTAGTATATTCCAGCAGTTATTACCATTAAACTTATTAGAAGACTTCAATTTTAAAGATTCAGTTTCTTTTTTTTAAAACAAAATGGCAGCAGAATCTAAACATTCTCAACTAAGATTTGTAATCTGATTTCCACTCTCTAGTAATGACTTTTCTGGCAACAACTGAGAGACTCTAAAACAAAGAAACCAGTTTTTGGTAAAGTTTTCTAGGAAATGGAGCATTCAATAACACCAGCTCTCTCTTATTAAAATAAAATTATCATTGGAACATTCAATAATACCGTCTCTCTTATTAAAATAAAATTATCATCCCAAAAGTCCTTTAAAATCAGAGATATCATTCCAATAAGCATTTCATTTTTCACAGTTATAAAAATATGTACCCGGTCTACTTTAACTTGTTTATAACATCTCAAACATGTTGATTTAATGTTTGTATTAAATTTAGCTAACTTATGTTATGAGGTGTTATAAAAACTCTATGGGGGAATTTAATAAAGCCTACACAGACTTATTTTCCATGTAGGCATAGTGGCTCACTGCTAACATGAAAGTAAGCAGGTGACTGATCCAGTAGACAGTGCTGAGCAGTGCACATGAGTGCGCCAACACAGAGGTATCCGTGGCATGCAAATTACCTGATAAGCAGGTGAATTACATACAAAGGAGGGAGGTAGAGCAATCCAGGAAGTAGCTAGGGAGTCCTGCAGACTCAATGTTGGTATCTGTAGTGTACATGGAAATATTCTATGTGCAGGATATAAAAATCACAACAGGGTCCATAAAAGGGCAGGTAGATGTGTAGAAATAACATAGCAGATACAGAAATGTGTAAAACTATCCACCATGTGTCCAAAACCATATGGAAATGAATATAAAATAATTTTATATATTTTTTTAATAATCTGGGTATGTTTATGGAGTACTATTATGAAACAAAAAATAAAAAAAAAATGTAAAAAACAAAGTTATTAGTATGTGACAGTAATGCATTATGGGACCCTGCATGGAGTATGTACAATAGTGGGATGGCTGTGTTGCTAAGGAGGCAGTGGCTGGAACAATGTTGTTTCCTGATTGTATGCATGAATCCCTATGCAAATGACCAGGGATTACTGAATAGCACAAATGGGTATCCGGGTCCGCAGGCCCCATCTGTGTAGGTATAGAACTGTGTTGGTATCAACAGAAGAGGTAACTGACATCAAAGGGTGGTGTGACTGAGGACTTGTGAGCTCATTGAAGCTCAGCCGCACCTGTTTGTGTGGTGCAGCACTCTGTAAAGTATCTGCTAAGCTTTGTTTACCTTCAAGGTGCATGTTTCACTGGGATTGTGTGTATTTGCATGGCATGCTGTCATGCTGAACGTGACCTTTCATGGGTTTGTGTACACTCAGTGCTGAGCACTGTTTACCTTTGTGGCATGTATTTGCATGGCACAGCAGTGCTCAGTGAGGAAGGCTGTTCAATAAAAAATGGCTGAGAAATGCAATGATATCTTAATTACTGATGACCCCTGTTCCACTTAAACTAGGGCCATTAACAGACATAATGATGTACTTGGCAGGTGGACTGCAACATAGGTAGCCAATCACAAAGATTGCCCCTACAGCAGAGCACTATAAAGGTTGCAGAAACCCTGCAATCTGATTTCATCCCCATACTCTGCACCAGGGGAGTAAAGACTTGGGACTTTAACTGAAAAAATGATATGGGCTGTTGCAGGTCTGCTACATATGTATGTGTTGATGCTGAGATCAGTGCTACTGCTGCTGACCATAGGCCTAGACTCAGAAAGAGAAGAGTGTTTAGGCCCAGGGCAACCTTCCAGGAGCTACATGAGCTGGAGATTGTAGAGTACTACAGGGTGGACAGGAATATACTACAAGAACTTACTGAGCTCTGCCGACCTCAATTCAGACCCAGAGCCAACAGAAGGCAAACCATCCCAGTGGAAACAAAGGTATATGTGGCCCTTAGGATGCTAGCTATGAGTACATTCCAAAGGCCAACTGGGGACATGATGGGGGTCTCACAGGCATCAGCATCCAGGGTACTCCACCAGTCCTTGGATGCCATGCTACCACATGCCAGTGACAACATTTATTTCCCCCTCACCTCTGAGGTTAGGGTCAGCAGTATGCAACACTTCTACCATGTAGCACACTACCCTGAAGTACTAGGTGCCATAGTTTACACTTGTGTACACATCAAGGCACCACCCATTGAAGAGGGTAGAATCTAAAGCAACCACAAGGAGTACTACTTCAACAACTGCCAGGTCGTGTGCAATGCCGAGGGCATTATCATGAATGTAAATGCTGGCAGTCCTGGCAGTTATCATGACTCCCATATCTGACATGCATCACAGGTGTACCAGATGTTTGCTACGGGGGACATCCCACAGGTCCATTTACTGGGAGATGCTGGCTATGCACTAGAACCATGGATGATGACACCCGTCAGAAATGCACACACACCCACTGAAGAATGCCATAATGAGGCACATGCACAAACTAGGAACATCATAGAGTGTGTGCTTGGGCTGCTGAAGTTATGGTTCCTATGCCTTGATATATCTGGTGGGGCCCAGCAGTACTTTCCAGCCACATTTGCATATATGTTTACATTATGTGCCATGCTACATAATATGATCCTGCAGAAACAGCTGCAGCAGGATCAGGGAAGAGAAGGGCTACACAGATCCCCGCCTGTGGCTAGGCCACCTCAGCAACACCCATAGGGGGACTCCAAAGTGGAAACCCCTGAGGTTGCCCCTGTAGGCAGATGTAGGCATGCCCAGTATGCCCTGGCTTTGGCCAAAAGACAAGGCATAGCACATGCACTGACTGATCTAGAACCCAAGGGTTACATCTTACTCCAACTTGTATACATATTTTTTAAAAATGATGCCAGCCAGCCCACACAACCTCTAATTAACCAAGCATTGGCTATGTCCTGCATGCATCAGACAGAGTCAGCCTCAAACTGCAGGTCTGACAACTGCTGCATTTGCAAGGTAAGTTGCACACTTATTCACCACTTTTAAGGGGTACTAGAATATGGTAGCATATGTATGGACCTGCTGCATGTATGCAGGTTACTATAGTGGGCTTCTGGGCTACTTGGAAAGACCTAACAGCCACTTGGGACAACAGGCACTCTGTCCAAAAGTATGTGCTCCATAATATGTACCAGGCCACATGGCTGAAAAGTCCACTGCAATATTCAAGGGGGATTGCTAACAGTGTGGTATCACAACAGTTGCACAATTGTGTATGCCAGCAGAGCATGGGCTGGTCATCCCCCATCCCCAGCTAATCAGTGTACCCATACTACTGCTGTAGCAGTATATCTGCAATGATATATCAGCAGACCACCCAATTCCAAGGCTATGACATAGAACCTGGCTGCATGTTCTATGTCTCACGTAATGCAGGGGTGACAATGTATGTCTGTACAATATTGATTGTGTGATAAATCATGCATCTCTGTTTGGCAGCCCGTGCAGCTCAGTAGGCTAGGGACATTAGCATGGGTGATGGTGCTGATGGTTTGAATCTGATAGTAGTTACATTTTTTGCATTTGAGGTAGTTGTCTGGTGGTGTCCCCACAGACTGTTATACCCCTCACTTTGTTAATCCATGAAAGCTGGACAAAGCCAAAGAGAATGGGGGACAAAGGGCTAAAACTATAGATAGACATTCAGATGCTCTGATTCACCTAGAAGGTGGCTAATATAAAAGCAGGTTGTATCAGTACAGAATATCTGAAGGATATAAAGTCCAACACTCAAATGCTTGACTGCAGATAGTACTATTCACTAACTGCCTTATACAACATTTTACTAGAACATCACAAATGTATGAAGATCAGGCCAGACATATGGGGTGAAATGTTGGACATTATGAAAAAACATGTAAAGTTATAGATATGCAGACTATCACCCTGTATGTGGTGTTACATCATGTACCCCAGTCACATATTAATTACAGTACACAGCCGGGGAATGCCATGGACAATGTCAAGAAAGTGTTGTACTGTGGAAACAGGTGCAGCTGCCAATGTCTGTAGCATACAAAATCCTGGCCTGGAGTGCAGGTAGCTCTGGTCTGGAGTCACCTTGTAAGTACTGACAGTCTGACTGGGCACGGTCCTACACTTAGATAACTTGACTGCAGTTCTGTTGCCTCTTCCTCACAAAGACCTGCTATGTAGAAATATGTCTGTACATATAAATAGCTACCTCTACATATCTGTCTGACCCTATTCCCCCTCCCACATGCATAGTGTATCTATCAGTATGTACCCCATATACATATAATAATGATATAAATATATCTATCTAAATATATATATATATATATATATATATATATATATATATATTTAGAGAGAGAGAGAGCTATACATATATATATATATATATATATATATATATATATATATATATATATATATATATACATATATTACAATGATACATAAACTCTCCACATATATCTACAGAAGTGTTATGCATAACATACACACACAGCAGCATTTATAGGGACATCCCTGTTATATACACGAACACACACACACGCACACACACCCACACCCACACACATAAATATATATATATATATATATATATATATATATATATATATATAGATAGATAGATATGTATGTATATGTGCGGGGATGTATGGAGTTCCCTACATACCTTTGGAATGCTGAGGTTATCTGCACTAACACATCAAAATAGTTGTCTAAATGAACCAAACCAAGGCTGCAACAGTACATAATCGACTCATCCAGAGACCCCTTTGCCTGTGGAATGTCACTTTGTAGACAGACACAGGTGAGCAGGTGTTGTACTGTACAATGGTTCATCACATATCATGGACAGGCCATATTGTTCCTGGTCATGCGTTTGCCTATCTAACTGCAACCAGCAACATATGGCCATGTACAAATGCAGCAGGGATAGTGACATGTACCCTACTCATAGGACACTAGATACAATAACAGTACCAAGCAATATTACTCTGCAGGCCACACACACTGTCTAACACAAAGCTACTTTGCATACTCCAGAAGTACTGTGCCTGCAATCACAGGTACAACAGATGTAACCCATGGTTGTTGTTGTGTCTTTCGGCTTATCCCAGTTAGGGGTCGCCACAGCGGAACTCTGGTCCACTAATGTTTGGTAGTGGATTTTTACGTGCCGAGTTACCAGCCCTGACGCACAACCTTCAACGAAGGCACGCCCATTCACGCATGCCTCCACACAGAAGATGCTCTAGCTGAGAATCAAACGGGACAACATCTTGCTGTGAGGCGACAACGCTACCGCAGCACCACTACTGCATGCAATAAATACTGCAAGCTATAGTGTGTAATCCTAGATAGGAAGGGGTTATAATCTCACATCAGTCAGTTGTGTGTGTGTGTGTGTGTGTGTGCTTGCATGTGTGTAAATATATACCCATGCATCAATATGCGCATGCCCATATGGGCTATCTCTGTTCAATGGTTTTGCATTTTATGCCCTGTGACTAGCTGCTGGCCTCTAGATTGCCCTAATCTTCAAGGTCTGCTGATGTCATCTACCTTAAGAGTGCTGGCTGACAGTCTAACATCAGATAAACGTTGTGGCACAAGTGAAGTACTGCAAGCCCTAGTGTGTAATACTAGATAGATAGGGGTTCTAATCTAACATCAGCTACTCTGTGTGTCTGTTAATATATCTCCTTGCAGCACCATGGACAAGCCCATATGGGGTATCTGTACAATGGTTATGTATTTTTGATCCTGTGACTAGCTGCTGGCTCTGCATTGCTCTCCTATACATAGTCATAACTGATGTCCGTCACCTGTCTAACCTGGACACAGGATATTTATAGACATGTCAACACCTTCACCACACCTTCTATATTTGTACAGTTGGATAACCCCAGTGACATGTAGCAATGGTAGCAGACCTTATCACAGACTATGAATGCATGAATAAGCAGACTGCTCACAATGTCCCTGACAGACATTTACACATATCCATCTAGTGAGCCATGCAAGTATACTGCCGTACTTTGCTGACATCATAAGTCTGCTGTGCTGCCATGTCACCTTCTGCCACTGTATTGCCGCCATGTGTCCATAGTGTATCCCCTCTGACTCCTGGAACAGAAACTATACACAGGTCCATGACACAGCTGTCATTCTGTAACACTACTGCCAGTCCAACATCATGCAACAAAGATACACAACCTGTGATGTGTAGTCATGACACATGCCAGCATACAGTACCTGTTGTGGCCCACAACAGAAGGCATGGCAAAACAATACTGCACTACACAACTACATGTCAAGTACTATAGACACCCTGTGCAGCAGACACATATGAATATTGCCCTGCATTGATGGCACGGATGGCAGGAATATGGCACAGGTATCATCACATACACGGGGTGTAGTGTGGGGGTGCTGGAGGCCTACGCTGTGCCAAATACTTGACAACATGTGTGTGTGTGTGTGTGTGTGTGTGTGTGTGTGTGTGTGTGTGTGTGTGTGTGTGTGTGTGTGTGTGTGTCAGGAGGGGTGCCGTGTGTGTCTGTAGGTGACCTGTGTATGACAGTGGTGTTTGAGTGCATGCATGTACACAGTCTAGCCCAGTGCTAGTGCTACATGTGTGTATGCTGGACAGATGTGGACCATACATGGTAGAGTGGGCAGTTCACTGTCTCTGGCCATGAGCATGGGAACTAGCTCTGCCAGGAGTAGCACTGGCACCACGATACCCAAGGTCAGACATGGTGCTATTACCTGATGGTGACTGCTGTTGACTGGGGCTGTGTCCCCCACTGGACTGCCCAGACCAATGTGCCCATGGCCTACCACATTATGGTGTGGACAGCACACTTCCCTGTGTAGTGCTGGAGGTACTGCCACTATGGAAGCATTACTGTGCATGGCCACGTGGAATCTCAGCAGATGGTGTTGCTGAACTATGTCCATGTGTCTGATGCCCAGCTCCAACCAAATGTTCCTGCATAGCCAATGTGCCATCCAGGGCAGACACCGTCTTAGCCCACCTTCTGTCCACTGTATCAATGAACCAATCCAGGATATCCCCAGTGTGGGGAAGGCAGTAACAGATGTCAGCCTGTGCTGCATCCATAACCCTATGTATACATCTGTCTGGCTCTGATATTCTAATTGCAGCCTAAATAGCTACAGTGCAATATATAAGGCCTACATGTACACCTGGGTCCCTTTCTTAGCTGTTCAGATGGACAGTACTGAGGCATGGAGACTACAGCATCGCAGAGGGTAGACATCATAAAAATCAACTGTAGAAATTCATGCAATATGTCCACAGTTTCACCTAATATATGTGGCCAGTGTCCCATGACATTGCAGTCATCTGTCAAATCACTGGTAAATCATTTTAGGTTGACATCATTAATGAAATACACATATTTGATTGTCAGACGTCATACCATCAGAATACGCATGCCAATGCAATAGTTTTATCACATGACTATATTTGTAAGAGCACATTGCAAAACATGTACCTAACGCTGAGCCCTTGCCCCTACATTAAGTAAGGCTGTTTCTGGATTCCTTGTTCTAGGGGGTTTAGGGGTATGATAGGTCTGTAGCAGCTACCTTTACATATACCTGTGTATGCTACAGGCTACAGTTGCAGCCTAGAAGACATAGATGGGAGTGTAAACACTTTGGATGACAACAAGCTGTACGTGTATGTGTGGTAGCTGTGTCAGGGCTGTCATTATGACAGAGGAAGGGTAAGTGTACCCTTTGCAGTCCAATTGAGGCATGTGATTAAGTAATATCTGTTATGCAACAGTGCCAATACCAGAGTAGTAGGCAATATTTAGTTAGGCTATACAATTATGTGCAGTGTGTCCCCACCTGCAGACCTTTGACTTGCAAAACTGGGTAGCAGTTCATTAATTAGCACTAACCTGTGTGGATTATGAATGCATGCCTCAGTTATTACTTGCTGTCATCACAATAATGCAATTGTTCTGCAACACAAAACTGGATTTGAACTCAGGACTGTGTGTGACAAAATGCACTGCAGGTAAGGCATTTAACACAATGAGCTATTGGACTGCTGCACATGTATTTGTATATGCAATATATTTGTGCACCTATACAAGTTGTGTGAAACATTTCTACATCCATGAGTATGTGCATGGCTTTATATGTTTTTATTTCTGCTCCAGGGTCCCAGCTATATATGCACTTTGCCATTAATGCATTAGCAGGTGTCTTTTCCACAAGTTGCTGGTATACAGCCACATATACCTGCAATCACAGGCCTCACTTACATTCATCATTCTGTCTTTGGCTGTCCACTGGTCCAAAGTACACTCCTATTTTTCCCATTAGTTTTTTTTATTTCAATTACATGCATAATGTCTATTGGTAGAAATCGGTATGTTTTTCTGGAAACAACTAAGACATGTGTAGCAGGGTGAGTCAATGCAGTATGCTATAGTTGAGAAGGGCCCAGGTTTCAGACTTAGCAGAGGTGTTTATTTTCTACATGTGACTAACACTGTAATAAACACATGTAATCATTAAAGCTCATTTAAACTGAGCTAAGTGAAGTGACATGGCTCCGCACAAACCCACACTAAAAACATATAAAGAAAAGAAAAATGGGTGATAAGAAAGTGGTGAAGTGGGAGCAAGCAGGGGGAGAAACATAATGTAAAGCAGGTAGGGATGTGCAGGAAGTGTGTAGAAAAGAACCATAGCTATCCATTTCTTCTACAACAAGAGCTGTGCATTTTGACAAATTTTGGAGATGAATTTGAACTCTCAAACCCCGCAGAGAGGGGTGAGGACAACAGAAATGTGTTATCAAGCCAATTGGACCAAATTAGTTGTGTCCAATGGACACGTGTGTGAAACGGAGAGGTATGTATGGAGTGATATTGTTTTGTGGGACAGGTGCCCATTTTTTTTTTTATAAGGAGTGAGTGGAATGTTGGGAAGGGACATAGGTATGCATGGGGAGGTAAGTTGGGTAGGAGAGGATGTGTTAGCAGACAGACAAGATGGAGAAGACAGAAGACAGGAGTAGTGTGTGACACATGAGGTGGGTAAACATCTTGAATGAGGTGGGTGCTCTGGACTCCGAGATGTACGTGCCACTAGATGGCAGCAGAGTGACTCATGTCTCCATCCATGGGACAGTCAACACTGCTGCTTCACTGCCTTAAAGGTGGTTGTGCTTGAGGCTTGGTGCCAGGGCCAGCCTGCCCCACCAGGTTGGCCAGTGTGCCCTCAATCTGGCACAGGCAAAGTTCATAGGTCCGATGAATGATCCTGCGCACCATGACCGGCAGTTTCTCTTGGGTGACTACAACCCCTCCATCACCGCTCCCAGGGGTAGGCTGGGCTGCATCCCCTGAGGCGATTCCACCTGATGCCACAAGTGGTAGTGGAGGAGGCACCACCAGCCTGGGTCCCCGGTGCCATGGCCAATTAAGGCAGAGAAGGTGGATCATCGGGAACAGGCCTACCCTGATGTGCTGTGGTGATGGAAGTATAGCAATAAGTATAGGTTAGTTATGAACAAACATAGTTAGTAATAACAGCATGTCAGAACAGTGTAAATAACCCAACTACTTATCAATGCATAGTATGTGAAACACAACAATGAATGAAACAACAGTCAGTATGTTAACAGCATACCAGTAACAGTTACAGCATAAGGCCAACAAAATAGGTAATTCAACAAGATATGTTAATATGCAACATTATAATACATAACAATAATAATACACATGCCCCAAAATACAGTTTATTTAACAACATATGTTAATAGTAAACCATAACCAATGGATAACAATAAAAATAAATGAGGATAAGGGGTGGGAAGAGAGAGAAAAACAGTCCATTAGTACCATTATAGGCTATTTACTTGACAACAGTACTACTATCTACACTATGGGTCTGTCATTTCTTTATGTATACAAGTCCCCTATAGCTGCCTGCTGTAGCACATACATACCTCTCAAGCTATTTGCATGGGACAGGATGGGCCAAGCAGTAACAACTGTGGGTACACAACCACACAGAATACTTGCATATCAGGTAGACCTATATAACTACCAAGGTGCACTGTGAGCTAATGCAGTGATGCTTTGCAATCTAGGTAATCATTTCAATGGTAATCCTCGGATAGATTAAGCACTACTAATTATATTACATGACAGTGTAACACTTGAGAGACATGCATGTGTACAGTACAGAAATGAAACAACTATCATGCCTTGATTGGCAGACATGGGGATAGAACCAAATACTGGTGACAGAAGAAGACATCTGCATGCAGAAACTTTTAACAGACAATCCACACATACAGCCATACCAAGATTACACGTTTTATTTATTTCATTTTCTTTTATTATTATTATTATTATTATTATTATTATTATTATTATTATTATTTTTATTTCTTTTTTGTTATGCTGTATTTTCACATTCTTGGTAATGATTTTAACAGTCTATGACATCTAAACACACATTTATTTACTCATAATATGGGCTACTTCACCCATTCACCTGCAGTTCCTGTGGAGAGAGAATCTGTAAACATTACGTGGCTGATACTGTAATATTTAGTGCTACATAACACTGGATTCGTACCATCATCTGTGTGTGGCAAAATGTACTACAGACAGAGGATTTAACAAACTGAGCTACTGGGTCTCTGCTGATTATTGATGGACTGATATTTCCTAGAGCTCACCTGGAACCAATATATGACCTGGTAGTAAAACTACAGTTTTATACTAGACTGCAGTGACAGTATAACACACATGTATGAAATAGAAAAATGACAGTGATAGTAGGTAATCTATCCATTACTATATAGAATGCAGGTGTACACAATACATTGTTATTGGTTTGAAATATCTGTAAAGTTAACAAACAATATCAGATAATGGAGTGGGCTACCTCACCCATATATCTTGCTTACCTGCTGTTTGTGGATGACAAAGCAATATGTGAACAATATTGGCCTAGAAACAGTCTTGAACAGTACTGTATTTGTTAAAGAATACATTTAATACATTTGGCAGACATTGGGCAGGATTCACGATGGCTTGCACATAGTCTAAGAGTAGTGTAAGACTCCATGCAGCCATCATGTCCGACGAGCGATCCATGAACAGCCTGTAGGGGCGTGTAAGAGAGCTCCTAAAATGGCTCTTACACGGACAGGGCTTGGATATGCAAATTACCTCACTTGCAGTGGAAAGGCATGCAAATAAGGTAATTTTGCGATCCAGGAAGCACAAACCTGTCCGTGTAAGAGCCGTGTTATCTGCAGAAATGTACTCAGTTGACAACTGAGTACCGTTCTGCAAATAGCACAATGGAGCCTTGTCAGCTGCAAATAAAGGTTGCATATGTTCCAGGAAGCATGCCAATGGCCAAATATGTGGCCACTGGCAACGTGCCCCCATGGAAAATTAAAATAATTTTTTTTTTTTTTCGGCGATCGCTGATGTTTAAATGTAGCACAGTGCCGCGCAAACAGGCTACGCTGTAAAAAAACAGAAAAATAGCAAACCATGAATTTACAATGTAAGGGAATAGCAGGCTGAAAACAACATGGCCACTGACTAGGGGTTGCTAAGGGGGGAAGCTCAGTGTAAGGCATGTAACTAAGCATTAGTAGGCAATCCTATGTAAATGAGTGTTAGGATAGTGAATTGCACTTTTACATAGCAAATGAGCACAATCCCTTTAGTGTAGGAGTAGGATAAGGGGGAGTAACAAAGTAAGAGATAGGTGACATCACAGGGGGGTATGTATGAAAGAAATGCAGCTCAGTGGAGCAGAGTGGCATGTGAAAGCTGTCAGTCACACATCATGGAAAGAGGTGTGTCAAGAAGTAGACATGGGAAAACCAAGAAATGGAAGGTGTACACTGTGGATAACACCAAAGTTTGTTGCTGGCTGTGCATGCGCATGTACGTGCGTTTAAACCCAAATAAGCAAGTTTTAGTCCGTCTAAGCATGTGTGTGCGCGTGTTAGCTGCTGTGAGCGTGTTTGTGCTTGTTTGCGCGTCACCCCCCCTGAGGAAACAGAAAGGAAAAAGGAAGCAGAAGAAATTGTAGGAAGCTACCAGGGAATACTAGCAGAGGTAACAGGTGAAAACAATCAGAAGCAGGCAATTATACAGGCAGAACAGTAGCCCAGCCCAGCACTTAAAACTCTGCAAACAACAGTGCAGTATGTTTCTCTCAAGAGACACTGCAACACTGGAGTAAGTTATTACAAGTGAAAACTGAAAAAGCCTCACTCAGACAAAAAATGCTAGGGGCTGCCATAGCTGTTATAAGGCGACATATGCAACATGCTGAGGGTGGTGACAATGCAAATGCTGCCAGACAACCCACAGTGAGGAGACGGAGAAGAGTGTACAGGCCCAGGGTCACCTACCAGGGGTTACATGAGCTGGAGATAGTGGAGTGCTATAGAGTGGACAGAGACCTCCTACAGCAAATTGTTGAGCTGTGCAGGCCACACCTCACACACAGAACCAACAGAGGGGAACCCATCCCAGTGGAAACCAAGGTATGTGTTGGCCTAAGAATACTAGCAACAGGTACCTTCCAGAGACCAACTGGTGATATGATGGGGATATCACAGGCATCAGCAACCAGGGTACTGCACCAGTTCCTGGATGCCATGTCAGCACATGTTGATGATCATGTATATTTCCCCAATTCCCGTGAGGTATTGGCCAGCAATATGTGTCTCTTCCAGCAAATAGCGGAATACCCTGAGGTAGTGGGTGCAATAGACTGCACACACATATGCATCAAAGCACCAGCCGGTGAGCGGGGTAGGGTCTACTTCAACCGCAAGGGCTTCCCCTCCATCAACTGCCAGGTAGTGTGTGATGCCCAGGGCATAATACTGAATGTGTGTGCTGGCTGCCCTGGAAGCAACCATGATTCCCATATCTGGCATCTGACGCAGCTGTACCAGACATTTGCCAATGGGTACATCCCACATGGTCACCTACTGGGGGATGCTGGCTATGCACTGGAGCCATGGCTGATGACACCCATCAGAAACGCACACACACCTGAACAGGAACGCCATAATGAGGCACATGCACAAACACATAATGTAATAGGGCGTGTGTTTGGGCTGCTCAAGTCACGGTTCCGGTGCCTGGACACATCTGGTGGAGCCTTGCAGTACTCACCAACTACATGTACCCAAATTGTCATAGTATGTGCTATGCTACATAATATGATTCTGCGAAAACAGCTGCAGCAGGACCAGCATAGGCCCGGGCCAAACAGCCCCCCACCATTGCCATGGCCATCACAGGCAGAGCGTGACTCAGAGGAGGAACAACCTGAGCCTGCCCCAGTAGGCAGAAGGAGGCGTGCCCAGTATGCCTTGGCCTTGGCAAAGAGGAAATGCATAGCACATACACTGGCTCAGTAGGAACCCTGGAAATGATACCTCTCTCTGACTCACACATATAGTAAAAGGGATACCTAAGTTGACACAACCTGCTTTCAAACATGTACGGGGAGTGTAGTATGTGCATCCAACATAGGCAGCTCTGCAGCACCACCTGAGGCATGATTGCCATGTGTTAAGCAATGTAACACCATGTAGTATATGCAAACTTGATGACCCTGACTAACATACTACCCTCACCAAGCATGATGCCACAATATGAAGACAAGATGATCAGTTACAACAATTGGCTTAAGTATTGCTGTTAGTCAAAGGGGATCCAATGCCTGTCAGCCTGGGATGACATGCTGAGCAAGACATGATGCTCTACCTGCTAGGGATGGTTTGCACCTATCACCCGTGGGCTTTTGGATACTGGCAAAGCCTGTTGTCACCCCCATAGTGCCTTGAATAGGTAAGGCTCAAAACACAAACCCACCTCCATAGGTATCACAAGGGATAAGAAACTAGAAGTAATGCTACCCAATGCCAGAAGTCTAAACTGCAAGATGCATGCAGTCCAAACTCTCCTCAGCATGGAGAATGTTGATATCTGTGCAGTAACAGAAACCTGGTTCAAGCCACACAAGAGCACCCTAACACTACCAGGTTACACCTCAAGCCATGCTTTACAGCCCCAAAACATGGAACAAACTACAAAAGGAGGGTGACTATCAATAATTGTCAAGGATAACCACACCCCCAGGTTGGTGCCACAGCAAGAAGCAGCACGGACTATCCATGGGCAAGTAACAGTGGCTAAAACTGCCTCCCAGTTTGTAGCCTGCTACAGACCACCCTTCTAAATCCAAGAACTGCCTACATGAGAACACATGAAAATATGAAGGCCTCTCCAAACAACATTATATTGGGTGACTGCAACTACCCAAACATAGACTGGGAGCATTATTCTAGCTCCAACACCCTAGGACAAAGGTTCCTAGAATTCATAAACCAAAATGCTATGGAATAACTTACCACTCCCACAAGAGGGGTAAGCATACTGGACGTGATAATCACCAACATGGGGACTCAATGCACAAGACGAGAAGTGTATCCCTCACTGGTAAGATCAGACCATAGAGTAATCTCACTGGATATTCACATCCCGACCCCAGTCCCTCACCAGAAAACCACAGTGAAAAACATGTGTAAGACAAATTTTGCACTCCTCCAAACTGAGGTGGAATCCATTAAAGCCCTTGTGCCTGTGGAAAATATGGCCCAGACCTCAGAACCCTTTATAAATGCATTCTATGAACACCTTCAGGAATGCACAGATTATGCAATCCCAAATAAAACCAAGACCCAATCCTCCAAACGCAGGCATCCGGCCTGGTGGACCCCAGCCATTACCAAACCATGCAAGAGAAGGAGGAAGCTACTACATGATAGAGCAAAACCCAAAAAGGGAAGTCATCTCTGATCAGTATTATGACAAAGAACTATGGCCACACATAAAATCCTCTGAGGCTAGCTACAAGATAAAAATTGCACAGGACACTAAGGATAATCACAAGGCTTTCTTAACTGATGGTAGGAACCTGGGTGGGAATTCACAGATATGCTCAGAATTAGTCCAAAATGACAAACAATACACCAAACCCACACACATTGCCAACATCCAACCTGACAGGTTCAGTGCAAAATCCCCCCCCCCACCAAAAGGCAAAATATCTATCCCAGCAGAGTGATGTCCCGCTGACATTGCAGATGCTCAGGTAACAGCCAGCATCTCCAAAGCAAAACACACAGCATCAATGGGACCAGATGGTGTCCTGGGCTGTGTCCAACATGAACTCCAAGAAGAATTGAACACCAAATAAAACTACTACTCAGTCTCAGCCTTACCACAGGATATGCACCCAAAGAGCAGTGTACAGCAACAGTGGTCCCTCTCCACAAAGGTGGTGACTGAATGGATACTGCAAACTATCACCCCAGAATCCTGACTAGCTTGGTCTGCAAAGCTATGGAAAGGATCATCATGGACCTCAGAAATAAAGATATTGGGGACCTACAGACACTGGACCCTATCCAGTGTGGCTTTCTTAAGGGCAGATCCTACCCCTTAAACCTGGTTGAGTCATTTGAAACAGTCTCCAAGGCCATTGATGAGGGGAAGGTGGTCCACACAGCCTATCTGGACCTTGCAAAAGCCTTCCATACAATACCCCACTTGTTCATTATAGATAAGCTCTCCAGCTTAAATATAAACCCCTATGTCAGTAGATGGGTTGCAAACCAGCTCAAGGACAGAAGTGACATGGTCAGAAATGCTGCAGCCATGTCAGACTCCAAACCAGCTACAACTGGCATCCCACGAGGCTCAGTCCTGGGACCTCCCATGTGTGGTATATATTTCTCAGAGGTACAGGCCAACATGGAAGGACTGTGTCTGAACAAGTTTGCAGATGACTACAAACTGGGCACCATATCTGACCCTCCAGCTGACACAAGCATCCTACAAAAGGCCTTCATAGAAACAGACAACTGGTGCCAGAGCCATGTCATCAAGCTAAATGCAGAAAAGTGTATAGTCATCCCCTTTGGAAAAACAGTAAGTGCCCACCAATTACCACATAGGTGTTAACCCATTAAGTACTTTAGAAGTAATAAGAGACCTGGGGACACAAGTTGATAGAAATCTTGCATTTGACAACCATGTGGCCATAGTGGTTAGAGAAACATTTCATATACCCATCTAATCATGAAGGTATTCACATCTAGATCAGGGGAGGTCATTGTGCCTCTTCAGTCATCCTTCATCAGGCTCACAATTGAGTGCAATGGCCCTTGTGGGATGTACCTTAGCAGACACCTCCAGCAACTGGAAAGACCCAAAAGTACCTCAGCAGAAGGATCAAAGGGCTGTAACAGATGTCATGTGTTGCCTGATTAAACAAACTGCAGCTCCACACAGTAGCATACTGCCTGCCCAGAGGCGATCTGTGCCTGATGTATAAAGCCATGTCCAAGCTAGAATCAATGCACATGCTGCACCTTGTAAAATCTGAATGCCATTGAGCTATGCACATGAGAGACCTGAACCTCATCACTGACATAAATAGGACATGATCCATAACCCAGAAGCTTCCTCCACTCTTGTGTAAACTCCAAGTCCAGGTTAGCCAGAAAGTCCCTCATTGACTCTCTTCAAGAGGAATCTTGATGAGTGGATGGGAGATTGTAGGTTTACCCTGGGTATCACTTTTGTGTCACGGTTAGACAGAGGCACAGTATACTAACTTTGAAAAATGTCATGGCAAACTCCAGTTAAAATGTGTGTTGAAGGACAAGCACACTCTTTGACTAGGATTAGAAATGGCCTAGGGCACATAGCCTAGTGTTTCTCCATGTCCACTCCAGTTGCGGAATACACTACTAATGTTGGACAAGCCTGGTTTAAGTAGGCCATAGCTGAACAAAATGCAACATGGTCATATTTGCACAACTGGCCCTTAATCAGTCTGGTGTGCTCAGTATGAATATTTAAAGCAGTGATAGGATTGAAACCCAGGATACTGTCCACCACAGTGAAAGGACTGAACCAGTACACTATACAATATTACAGTGTTTGGTCAGTATGAAAGAATGTTGACAAGTGTATGCAAACTATCTCATGGAAACCCTGCAGGCACAGCATAATCCCTCTTGGGTTCAGACACAAAGCAGTTGGGCAGTAAGAACACAACATGACCTTCAACACACAACTATAAATGTCAAATATTGTTCAAGTTCACACACAACCACAAATGTGGTGGACTTCAGATCTCAACATATGGAAAGGTCACACTGGGCATGCTCACACACTTTGATAAATGAGACATATGTCAGGCAACAAACCATGGAAAGCCTGAACTGGGCATGCTCACACACTTAGGCCATGTCTCAGTATAGCAGTTGGCCACACTTATCTGGCATTTGTATGTGTTAAGCCAGGAACCTACCACAATACAGCAATCTGCCCAGTGCACACAGTTAAATGACAACAGAGACATAAGTAATATAGTGGAACTCTCTCATATTCAAACATCTTCCACAGATACACAAGTTATTCATAGAAACAGGGAAAGCTATGGCAATAAAGACCTGCAAACAGTTTCTCAGCAACAAATATTGTGCATCCAAAACATAAACATATGGGTGTAGAAGTCAATAATAGGCTGTTTGCCATATGGAATACATAAGCCTAGCCAGATTGTATTTGGCGTCTGCCTCCCCAGTACAGTAGCCTACTGTGCCTCTGTAAAGTAGGTCACAGAAGGCACCGTTTAAGGCTGGTGTGCTGTGCCTCTGTCAAGCAGAGACACGGTGGAGATCCCAGGGGTTGAGTTTGCAATGTCACATCCATGTGGCTGGAGTTTGCTGGAAGAGGGTTGGTGAGGGGCTATGTCTAACATTAACTGGGATTCAATTCCAGACTGAGGGGAGCCTTATCTGCAGTGTCTGGACAATTTCACTGTCAAAACTTGCAAGTGATGATTGAAGTGTCTTGCCAATACTGTTCAGAGATGTCCTCCCTCTGTGTGATATTGTTCTGTAATGTATTAGCTCCCTCCTTCTATTGTACAGCTTATATATGGCTGGTGTAAACCAGACAGGTCTCCTGTTGTGGAGGAGTCTTGGTTTTATTTGGGATAGCATGATCAATGCAAACCTTACGGATGCTCATAGAATGCATTTGTAAAGGATTCTGCAGATTGGGCTGTATAATCCTCCAGCATGGGGCCTTTGAAGTATTCCACCCCAGTCTTCACAAGTGCAAAGTCTGCTTTTGAGAAATACTTTGTTTGCAGTGATTTCCTTGCCTGGGGGTGGGGATGGGATATGGGCGTCCAGGGAAAGTTGGTTATGGTCAGGTATTAACAATTGTGGTCTACCTCTGGTGTGGAACATAGAGTCCCCATGTTGCTGATGGTCAGGTCCAATATGTATTCCCTCTTGTGGCTGTGGTGACTGGTTCTGCCATAGCACATGGATTCACAAATTGTACTGGCTGTAGGGTGATGTTGTTGAGGCCTGAGTAGTTCCCCCACTCAATATTTCTGTACCTGAAGTTAACCACTGTAATGGTGTATGTGAACACCTTCATATCTTACACTGTTCTCAGGGAAGCCAAGTGTGGTTCCTGGATATGGGAAGGGTGGGCTGAACTACACACCAAACCAAAAGTCAGTTTTGTACAATGCTAGTTGTATATGTATGGCCTGTCATGCTTAGTGCAGTGGTAACAACCGAGAGGTGTGTGTATCTGTGATGTATATGGATATGGATTGTGTGTTATAAGTCCTGTGGTCACGAAGCATGGTATAAAACATAACCTGGCAGTGGTGATGTGCATATGTGACCCTGAAGTAGGCGTCTGTTAATGCATATATATTCTATCCCCCATACTGAGGGATAGTAATAGATGTACATACCTCTTTGTAAATAATGATGTCAGCACCCTATAAATACTGCAGGAGAAGAAAAGCCACCCAGTAATTCGAATAGCTCGCTCTGCTAATGCATTTCTCTCACGTGTCAAAACATAGTTAGGTAGGGGTTTGAATCCTGCAAATGCTCAGTGTGTTTGGGGGGCAGGTTGTTTGTAACTCTCTTTGAAAGAAATGGACCTTTTGGCAACTGGAATAACACACTACATGATGTACATTCCTCCTTGTAAAGACTGATGATGTAAGCACCCTATAAGTATAGCAGGAGAAGGGAAACCACCCAGTAATGCAAATAGTGCGCTTTGCTAATGCGTCTTTCTCAAGTGTCGTAACATAGTTAGGCAGGGGTTTGAATCCTACAAATACCATGTGTATTTTTGACACAGTTTGTCAATGTGTGGTGGGTGTTGCTTTTATTATGGTATGACATATAATTATAACAGTAATTTCAATGCACACATCAGGTATGTGTGTGCCACATAGAGATATGTACCTGTGACCTTAAATAGTTCCTATGTGTGTGCCACATAGAGATATGTACCTGTGACCTTAAATAGTTCCTATGTGTGTGCCACATAGAGATATGTACCTGTGACCTTAAATAGTTCCTATGTGTGAAGCCTGCCTCATGTGAATACAGTTGTTACCTGTGCCAGCATGTCCTGCAGATTCCCAGACTGTACGCCATACATGTATGTTGTTGACAATGCAGGCTACTGTGTCCCAGGCCAACTGGATGACACACACTCATGAAAGCTGTGATATATTAATGTGGGTGAGGGTTCATGTCTGGAGTATATGTTACACATGTTATAACACAGCAAAGTCTGTGAGTAATGGACATCCAGTGTAGGTGTATGGCAACTGTTGCTGATATGCATAAAGACACCTTCTTGCTTAGGCGATACACCAAGGGAATGCACAATACCTTTGGAAATGTGAATATCACAGGATAGACAAGAAAACACTTCGCCATATGTACACAACATTACCCGTTCTACATGATGGGTGCTGCCACCTACATGGTACTACTGGAATACTATGTTAAGTACATGCTGATGACAAAGTTACAGTTGCGTTACAGTAATAGAGCATGGCGTGGACAACAGGTATCCATCTGTATGATACCCATGTGGTGGTCATGTGCAGAATGCATTGTAGGCCACTGTATACATTTCCAGTCAAGGATTAACATATCACTAGCATGATGGCATGTACGTGAGACTGCTATATGCCAAACAGCATTCTTCACAGGGATGAGTGTGGCTCAGTAAGAATGGCTACTGGTATAGTGTAGTACTGCAGGGATATCACTGACACTGGGTTTCCTACATCGGTGTATCAGTTGAGGATACATCATGTAATAGGTTCATAGGTTCATACTAGGCTATCTGCCCTAGGGCAGTTATAAGCCTATCCAGACTGTGTTTGTCTTTTGACACCCATGTTAAATGAATTTTGATATGGCCTTTTTCCAGGTTAGTATACTCAGCCTCTGTGTAACAGTGACACAGAAGTGATACCCGGGGTAAACCTACAATCTCCCATCCACTCAGCAACATTCCTCTTGCAGAGAGTCATTAAGGGACTCTGCCTAACCTGGACTGTGATTTTAGTCCAGAGTGAAGGGATCCTCTGGGTTATGAATCTGTCCCTCCAGCATGTCCTATTTATGCAAATGCTGAGGTGCAAGTGTCACGAGCACATACCTCCATGGGATTTGGATTTTCTGAGGTGCAGCATGTCCATTAATTCCAGGTTGGACATGGTTCTATATGTCAGGCATCCGTTTGAGTCCTTTGATCCCCTTGGTGAGGTACTTTTTTGGACTTTCCAGTTGCTGCAGGTCAGGTGTCTGGTAAGGTACACCACAAAAGGGGCATTGTACTTAATTATGGGCCTGATGAGGGATGACTAAAGAGGCACGATGACCTCCTGTGATCTAGCTGTGAATCTCTTCATGATTAGGTGGCCTATATAAACTGTCTGTGTAACCACTACAACCATGTGGTTGTCAAATGACAGTTTGCTATCAACTCGGGTCCCCAGGACCCTAATCATATACAGTACTTAATGGCTTACCACCTATGTGTTAAGTTGTGGTCACTTAGTTTTTGCCAAAGGGGATGACTATACAGGTTTTGGCGTTTAGCTTGAGGCCATGGCTCTGGCACCAGCTGTCTGTTTCTATGAGGCCCTTTTGTAGGATGCTTCCATTGGCTGGTGAGTTGATTATGGTGCACAGTTTGCAGTCATCTGCGAACCTTCTCAGCCACAGTCCTTCTGTGTTGGCCTGTACCTCCGAGAAATATACCTGAGTGGGGTATTGTATCAAAGGCTTTTGCGAGGTCCAGGTGGGCTGTGTTGAACACCTTCCCCTCGTCACTGGCCTTGGTGACTGTTTCAAAGACATCAACCAGGTTTAAAAGGCAGGATGTGCCCTCAACAAAGCTGAACTGGGTAGGATCCAGTGTCTGTAGGTCCCCAATAACTTCATTTATGAGGTCTATGATGATCCTTTCCATAGCTTTGCAGACCAAGCTAGTCAGGTACACAGGGCAATAGTTTCCAGGATCCCTTGAGGCACCACCTTTGTGGAGAGGGGTCACTTTTGCTGTATGCCACTCCTTGGCTACATATCCTGTAGTAAGGCTGGGATTGAACAGTACTTTTATGTTTGTGTTTAGTTCTTCTTGGAGTTCATGTAGGATGCAGCCTGGGACACTGTCTGCTCCCATTGATGCTGTGTTTCTGCTTTGGAGAGGGCGACTGAGCATCTCAGATGTCAGGGGGACATCACTCTGCTGGGATATATATTTGCCCTTGTGGTGGGGAGGGGGGTGAGATGTTTGTGCTGAAGCTGTCAGCAATGATGTTGGCAATGTATGTGGCTTAGGTGTATTCTGTGTCATTTAGGACAACTTCTGAGCATATCTGGGTGGGAATTCCCACCCAGATTCCTAACATAAGTAAAGAAAGCCTTGTGATTATCCTTTGTGTCTTGTGCAATATTTCCTTTGAAGCTGGCCTTAGACGATTTTATGAGTGCCCACAATTTTTGTCCAAATACTGATCAGCGATGCCTTCCCTTTGTGGGATATTGGTCGATCATGTAGTAGCTTCCTCCTTCTATTGTTTTCTGTTATGTGGCTGGGGTCCACCAGAAAGGATGCCTGTCTTTGGAGGATTGGGTCTTGGTTATATTTGGAATTGCATGATCTGTGCATTCCTGGAGGTGTTCATAGAATGCATTTATAAAGGATTCAGCAGTGTGGGCTGTATTTCCCACAGGCCCAAGGGCTTTGAAGGATTCCACCTCTGCCTCGGTTTTGAGCTGTGTGTAATTTGCTTTAAACAACTTTTTCACTGTGGTTTTCTGTGCAGGGGCTGCGGTTGGTATGTGAATATACAGTGAGATTACTCTATGGTGTCATCTTACCAGTGAGGGATACACTTCTGGTCTGGAGCATAGAGTCCCCATGTTGGTGATGATCAGGTGCAGTATGTTTTCCCCTCTTGTGGGAGTGGTAACAAGTTGCTCCATAGCATTTGAGTTTATGAATTCTAGGAACCTTTGGCCTAGGGTGTTGGAGCTACAGTAATGCTTCCAGTCTATGTGTGGGTAGATGAAATTGCCCAATATATAATGTTGTTTGGAGACACCTTCATATATTCATGTGTTCTTAAGTAGGCCAAGTGGGTTTCCTGGGTTTAGGAGGGTGGTCTGTAGCAGGCTATGAACTGGAAGGCAGTTTTACCCACTGTTAGTTGCACGTGGATAGTCTGTGATGCTTCATGCTGTGGCACTAACCTGGGGGTGTGGGTATCCTTGACATTTATTGATACTCACCCTCCTTTCATAGTTAGTTCCATGTTTTGGGGCTGTAAAGCATGGTATGAGGTGTAACCTGGTAGTGCCAGGCTGCTCTTGGGAGCCTTGAACCAGGTTTCTGTCACTGCACAGATATCAACATTCTCCATGCTGAGTACAGTTTGGACTGCATGCATCTTGCAGTTTACATGTCTGGCATTGAGTATCATTACTTCCATTTTCTTATCCCCTGTGCTACCTATGTAGGTGGGTTTGTGTTTTCAGCCTTACCGCCAGAATGCCAAGATGTGCAGACAGTACACTGTTGGAATTGACACTGGTGTATAAAAAACTACAATGACAATCATACTGTTAATGCATCACGCATGCTGGGATATACCCACAATGATATCATTACACTATACTGTTAACAACATGATAATATTACTACAGTTCTAAGTAGTCACCCTGTGCATCAGCACCATGCTATCCTGTTCCTGCATCAATGTTACAGATTGCAGGAGGTGGCACAGTTTCATCATATGCACAGGGTGTGTACTTGGTATGCCAGAGTCTGCCATTGACACATCCAATCGACATGTATGTGTGTGTGTGTTAGTGAGGGACAACAGTGCAACATGGGGCAATGTTGATGCAGTGTGTGTGTGTATGTGTTAGCCCTAGGTGTTAGCATTATGCATGTGTGTATGCATGCACACAGTTCCACCTCATGGCTGCCATATACGGGTGTTTGTGGACAGCCACAGACTGTACCTGCCAGGTCATACAGATCACTGTCTCTGGCCAAGGACATAGTACTTGTGCCTGGCAGGGGTGCTACGGACAGTATCAGGTACTAAGCCAGACTGGGTACTGTCATCAGAAGCAGTTGGTTGATGACTAGACACATGTCCCTGCTGGGACTGTCCAGAGCCACGTGCACGTGGTTTTCTAGGGCGGTCTGATGACAGCACAGACCCAACATTGCTGGGGCTGGTACTGGCACTATGGGAGCGGCTGCGGGTTTGTTGTCATCAGCGACGACTGCCAGCTGCTGATGTTGCTGGCATACGTCCACGTCGACGCCTCAGCCATCCTGCATTGCCCTGGCTCATGGACATGTAGTTGTGGAACAGATCTAATGTGTCCCCCCAACGTCTGTCAATGACCTCACCGACAGTACGGATGGCAGCCGCTATGTCACGCATAGTGTCATTCATAGCAGTGCGATGTGCTCTAAGCTCCCTCAGACCCTGTCTGGTGTACCGTTCCATACATGCCTGTGCCTGCATTACAGCCCGGAACATAGCTGAGGTTGAAAGACCTCTGTGGGCACGCCTGACAGGGACAGTACGACCACGGATGCTCCCACAAGAACCCCTGGACATCTGCCTGGGTGGTACCATGTCAGGACTCTGGCTATGGCTGCTGTGAGGGGGTGCATGTGCCACTGATACCACATTACCCTGGTCAATGCCCACTGTATGCTGTCCCTCAGCTAAGGACATTGGTGACAATGGATGTATCGGCAGGATGACTGTGCGCATTGATGGGGTTGACTGCTGTGTACTGTTGATTGGCTGACCAACAACAGACCCTGTCACACCTTCCTGTGCCATTACACATGTATCATAATTATCACTATCCCCAGCAGTGGCTTCAGGATCCCTGCTGCACACCAACAGAGCAACATCAGAACCTGTGAGAGGAAGACAGGAAACACATTTTACAATGTGTACACAATGTTACCACAGATGCACACGGGCATATGCACACATGCACACATGCACATGCACATCTGCACACATGCACATGGGCACATGCACACATGCACACATGCATGCGGGCACATGCACACATGCACATGGGCACATGCACACATGCACATGGGCACATGCACACATGCACACATGCACACTCCTCAGTGCATGAGATACAAACACACACACACCTGCAATCCAACACATACACAATACTGTTTGAGGGTATTATTACTATTATTATCATTAGTATTAATAGTATTGTTATTACACACTCACCAGCATGGATTGGCTGCCTTGCTGTTACTCCAGAGGGACCTGCACAAATAAGACAGTTATTGTCAGTGGGCACAACTGTGCCATTGATACTGTGAGTATGATACAGTACAGTAGTACAACAGTTGGCTTTCACAGGTGTACTGATGATATTCAGAATATCAATCTTGCACAAGAATTTCCAGGATAACAGCTACACACACAGTACACATCTCACACATGCATAAACTAACAGTGCAGACAACACTCAACTACAGATATGGCATGTTACCTGCACACTCCATGTCCACATGCTGTGTGGCTCCAGCCTCCATCATGACACATGTCTGTGGATGTTGTTGTTGTTGGGCTGGAGCCACAACACTTAGGAGGAGCTCCTCCAGTCTGGTGAGGGGGGGGTTGATAGGTAACCCACCACCTGTGGCAAGCTGTTGTCTGTGGATATCAGACGCACGCTGACGGACATTTCTAATTAAATCACTGCAGTGATGGCGTACCTGATCATATGTCCGGTTATGCATGCCTATGTCATTTACTTGATGGACAAGGTCTTGCCACAGTGCAGCCCTCTCCTGCTGGTTCTGGCTGGTCTGGGAAAAAAGTGTGGAAAAATCCTGCACCAGGCTCTGGTGTATCTCCTCATCCTATGCAGCTGAATAACAGGGGTTGCGCTGATGCACCATCACCCTGGAAGGAAAAGAAAAATATGTGAGCAAGTAATATGGCACACATAATACTCTACTGTACTGATATCACTGAACTGCCATATATAGCATCTGTCTGTCTATCGGGATACACATGTAAATTAACACATATCAGTGCTCATCCAACAACTGTGTGACAGTGCCTGCCACACTCCATACAACAAACTAGTATACACCAGCACTCGGCACACTGTTTGAGGTCCAATGCGCAACCTCACACTGGGGGTATGTATCAAGCTAATGGATGGGGAATATTGTCATCCCATGCAATGCATGCAATGCACAGTTACAATTTCAATGGTAATCCACCCTAGTCTTTGCTGCCATACCCCTACCTACACCGCAGTCATATATAGGGAACCACAGCACAACATACGGCAATGTAGTATGTTTGTATCCCAATAACTGACACATCTTTCTCTGGCCTCACACCAAGGACACACACTACCATGACAGACACAACGTCATGCTGAGCAATGACACCATTACAGACCTTGCACACAGTCAGTGGCACACTCATTCCACCTCACATATTTGGTATTGCAATGACTACATGTGTGTGCATTGTGTCATAGGTAGGTACTATGCTATTGGCCCTGGGCCTACGGCAGCATAGTGTTATGCAACCCTGCCCCTTGGGACACATGTAATGTGATTGTACTTGCTCCTGTTACACAGTTACACAGAGGTGACTCATACAGCATATTACCTATCTGCATAACATTCATCACGGGTATGTCTGACATCTACTAATAAGGAGCCTTGCTTGTTAATGCTGGGTGGTTTAGTCCAGGGTATGGCTTATTTGTGGATAGCAACCTGTACCTCCAGCATGTGCTCTTTACTGTGGTGACAAGGATGAGGGCCATAGGTCATTTAGGCTTGACAGATTGTGAGGTGTTACCATGGCGGTTGGACAACTGGTATGTGTGTGACATAACTCTGTATATCTAGCAGTGGTAACCTCTGTGTAGGTAGTATGAAAGGCACTCTGTGGTTTTGTCAGTCACTCTGCATAGGGAATGTGTTTGAGGGCATTATCACTCTTTGTTAGGTATGTCTGTGTCCTTTTCCCTTGCTGTAGTTGTCATGAGAGGTACACACCATGTAGGACATTGTGAGGTGTAGAGGGCTACAGTGACCTAAATTTCCCTAGCTGACACACCATTTGTGATGACACATACCATGTACAGGGATTACAAGACTAGTGTGCCACTGTGGATATCAAAGGGGAGGCTATTGTACACTTGTTTCCCATGTTCCCTTCTGACACCTCCAGTAGTAGGCAGGCAACCACCTATGTGGTAGTTAGTGGTTAAAGTGTTTTGGAATGGGGTATGGTACTCCAGTATCCACACTGGTGTTCAGTCCATGCCTTTGTCACCAGGCACCTGTTGCAATACATCTGCCCACATGTGCCTCTCTCAGTCTATATACACACATATATATATATATATATATATATAGAGAGAGAGAGAGAGAGAGAGAGATAGATATTCATATACACACATATCTATAGACATTCATATCTGTCTGTATATGTGTATGTATCTATAGATATCTATATATGTATGTGTCTATTACATATATATGTATATACATATTCTATCTATCTATCTATATATGTCTATCTATTTATACATACCTCTCTATGTACACACACATATATGTATATATATATATATATATATATATATATATATATATATATGTATATATATATATATATATATATATATATATATATATATATATATATATACATATACATATACATGTATTTATATATTCACATACACATACACACACTAACATACTTCTAAACATCCATTGCTGTACAACCTGCATTGTACATTGTACGTTGTACTACAACCTACATTGATATGTGCACATAGCAACCTTCAACTACATATGTATGTCCAGCCTTCACTAACAGTTGCAGTATGTCCCTTGCCCTATGCACATCTTCATATACATATAGATACAGACTGCTAACACATATAGAGGGTTCACAGTATGTAGATTATTAGATTATGTAGTTTACATTACCTTTGTTTCTGACAGATTTTTTGGATGGCTTGCTGCTGGATGGCTTGCTGCTGGCTGGGCGGCTTGCTGCTGGCTGGCTGGCTTGCTGCTGGCTGGCTTGCTGCTGGCTGTCTGGCTTGCTGCTGGCTGGCTGGCTGGCTTGCTTGCTGCTGGCTGGCTGGCTTGCTGCTGGCTGGCTGGCTTGCTGCTGGCTGGCTTGCTGCTGGCTGGCTTGCTGCTGACTGGCTGGCTTGCTGCTGGCTGGCTGGCTGGCTTGCTGGCTGGCTTGCTGCTGGCTGGCTTGCTGCTGGCTGGCTGGCTTGCTGCTGGCTGGCTTGCTGCTGGCTGGCTGGCTTGCTGCTGGATGGCTTGCTGCTGGCTGGCTGCTGGCTGGCTGGCTTGCTGCTGTCTTGATGGCTTTTTTTTTTTTTTGGTGTGTCTCTCTCTCTCTCTGTCTATCTCACTCTCTCCCTCCAGTTGCTGCAATGATATTATTGCATGTGTGGACTGGGAGTACAGGCTGCTTTTGTAGGTATCTGCACATGTCCATGTGATGACCTCTGCACCAATTGTTGGCCAGCATTTACTAATTGCATGTAGCCTGCTGTGTGGTAATTGCAGTTCTCACTGTGATTTCAGGACAGTGCTATAAAATGTTAGGTTAGGTAGGTGTAGGCCTTTCATTTTTTCAAGGTAGGGACCATGCTGGTTTACTGTGTACACTGTTGTGTGAGTCAAAAGGTTGGTATGTCTCACATATCTAAGGCTGTGTTGTAGTCACTGAAATGCATGTTGTACTGAAACCTGGCTGTTGCTTCTTCCAGTTCATCCTTCTCAGTGTGTATGTTAACTCACACCTAATAATGCTAATACTGTTTACATGGGAGTATGTACTTTCCTGTGGGACTTGTGGATTAACTGGTATACAACAGTAGCTCTTGCAATTTCTTGCTATGGCTTCACTATTCACTCCTCGAAGGCCTGTTATTTGTCTTTACTGGAATGTGTTGCTATGGCTTTCCTATTTTCCATTTACATTCACTCCTTGTAATGCATGATATATTTCTTTCAGCAGCAATTTCTTATATGTTTGGTGTGGTTTGGTGGCACTGCATGCAGTCTGGTGAGGCCAAGGTGTGGGGTTTGACACTTACAAGGGTATCTTATTTTGCTGCTGAGCAGTAGTGGGGCCTTGTACTTTGTACTAACGGTTATGAATATCAGGCACATGCAGTGCTTGTAAACTGCTATACTGTCCTTAGTTTATTAGATGGCTACATCCTTTGATATTTCTGGGTTGTACTCCTACATGAGGGTGTGCTTGTGGAAGCAGTTCTACAGTTATTCGCAGAGTGTGTAACGGCAGGCAGGCCTCAGATACTCTCAGGTATATATTTGAGCAGCCTCAGGGAATGGTACATATCAGTGGGATACACCCGTGATATATTTCAGATATTCTGCAGTTGTGACTGTGGGGTATTTTGAGCATATGTATTACTACACCATTTCTGACATGCAAGTAGTGTCTACTTTAACTTATTGACAGTTACCATTACATGGGATTCCCCACCTTTCTGCCTACTGTTAGTACATTTCACAGGGAGTCAGTGGGGCACAGTTAAAATTTATTTGCAAATCAGGGACATCCCTGTAAATCAGTCACAGTTGGGAGGTCTGGCCTCTTACCTATTCAAATATGGTGGTGTTTATCCTGCTCTGATACTCTGTGGGGTTTGCAAGGTGCTACTGTAACATTAGTACCTACTAGCATGGCTGTTTCTCTTATCACACTAATGTAATGCAATTCCACAAGAATTGCCAGTAAAGATACAAGAAACAAGCTTTGTGTAATAGCCTTCCTATATTCCCTTTACATTCAGTCCTTCTATTTCATGATATATTGCTTTCAGCACAAAGTTCTAGCATATCAGTCATGGCTTAGGGGTAAGTCATGCAGACTAGTGTTTCCAAGGTCCTGCGTTTGAGACTGACTGGGGAATTTTATTTTTCTGCTGAGCAGACTACAGGCCTTGTCATTCAGAGTGACTAAGGCACTTTTAAGCAGTTGTAAGTGGGTTTGCGCTGGTTTGTGCGGAGCTCATGCATGCGCAGTGCCGCTTAGCTACCAGCACACAGCTAAGTCTGGGACAAGCGCACACCCGCTGACTACTGCTTAAAAGTGCTTACTCTCGCTAACACCCGCGCTAATTTCTTTTAAAGAAAAGAAAATGGGGAGATAGGAAAGTGATGAAAAAGGGGGCACAAAGAGGGTAGGACAGTAGGAAAACAAGCTCGGGATTTGCAGGAAGGATGTAGGGAGGTCCATAGCTGCCCATTTCATTATCAGCAACAGCTGTGCATATGTGTGTAATTTGGTGTGAAATGTGAAACCTTCAACCCCTGAGAGAGGGGTGAGGCCAACAAAATATGTTGTACAGCCAATTTTAATTATCAGTTGACATGTCCAGCAGACATGTCTGCAAAGTGGGCAGCTATGTATGGGGTGTAATTTTTTTGTGGGAACAGAGTGTCCTTTTTTTATTTTTTTTTCAGGTGAGAGTGGAATGTGAGGTACAGGAAGTAGGTATATTTGGGGAGGTAGTTTGGGGAGGTTAACAGACAAGACAAACAAGATGCATACAGGGGCAGAGTATGACACATGTGGGGGGGAAGCACAATTGACGGGGACGGACTTTTGGATATCGTGAGCCCATGAGCCCACAGATGGCAACAGTGGAACTGAGATCCCCACCCATGGGCAGTTACCACTGCGCCTTCACTGCCCAGGACGGGGCTGTGCTGGGGGCTGTATAGGATGGGCAGGCACACCCGTGAGTTGCGCCACCCGTGCCTCAAGCTGACGTAGGGGTTCAAGCACAGAATGCCTGATCTCGCTACGCACCACAGACCGGACACCTTGGAGGGTGAGTGGACGTTCTCCTCCGGCCACGCTTGCAGAAGGGGGATGTGCCCCATCTCCTGCAGAGCTTCCACCTGAAGGTGGCACAGGGCCACCAGAGGAGTTTCCAGCCTGGGCACTAGTGCCAGGTGCACTCGCCAGCTGAGGTGGGAGAGGTGGGTCCGCTGGAACCCGCCTTCCCCCTTGTCCTATGTTTAGCAGTATTTTATGACATTTTGGGTTAGTAACAAACAACACCATTCAAAATTAGTTGTAACAGCATGCATCAGTATTCCCATTAACCAAACACCTATAAATTCCAAACATTGAACAGCAAGCATAACACATGCATGTTTAGAACAACAGTACACAATCCAACAGCATTCAGGGTTAATTGATGGCAACAGGCCATCAGGTTTGGATATGTGAACAGGGCACATGCATCAACGTACATGCAGATATGTATGAACCAACAGGACAAATGTCCATGGGAATTAATTGTGAATACACATACCCAGTTTGGTGTGGAATGGCATTATTTGTGAAATAGGGTAGGGTGAAGAAATCTTACATTAACAACTTAAACTACCTAACATATGCTGTACATTTCTAGTAGCTGCAGATATATATACCCTGCATGTCTTAGTACAGTTTCCTATATGTAACCTTAGGAATGTTGGTGGTGGGAATGTTACTGCTACATTCATATACATTCCATTTGTATTCATACATGTTCATATCTAGCTGTGTTCAGGTACAGCATCCTGCTACATTTGATTTATATGGCTCTAGACAACTGTGGATGTTCAGTATTTCATACGACCATACTATCTCCATATTGCAAGGGTACAGCAACATATCCAAATTGTGGGACAGACACATTCCAGGTTCAGTACTTTCTTAAACCCATTTCACTCTTTGGTTGTGGCTGTCTCATTCATTTCATAATGTACTGACTGCAGTATAACTTTATTCCAGACTTATTACAGCTTTCTTGGTCGATTCATACCTCTTTCTCACACTCTCACTTGTTTTATTTTTACAATTCATGATGGTACTGAATTATAGGCATTATTAACATTTCTTACTTGTTACAACAATCCTTTCCAACAGACTCACTTATTTCATATGGCAGATTTTAAAAGGGGATGTATTTGACACATGTCTATCCTGTGTAGATTGTTCACCAGTCATTTTCAGGCTGAAGCAGTTATCTGATATTACAGCTCTAAGTCCACATTCATTGCAATACAAAACTTTACTGTATATACTTTATTGCAGTTAATGCTTTACTTTTTCTTGCTTATTTCACTACAGTTAGCATAATACATCCATATTCACCACACTCATGGTACAACCTGGCTAAGTGCCCAGCATGTGCCTCGATGTTGTGATCCCTCTCCTCTGCAGCTGTTGGGAGAGAAGCACACCATTATTCATACCATTATTCATACCAGTTTATCAGATATTCAGATTAGATATTGGTGAAACAGATGTAAAAGTACTTAAATACTTATGGGGCATTCCCTGCCCAAGCTTCTTGGACCCAGGTGTCCAAGAGATCTCCTTTCATCTCTTCAGGTCATCATGGTGGTGATGACACTGCTCACCTGTGCAGGAGATACCAGTAGCACTGGTGAGTACCCTTGCCAGCTGGTCCCAGGCTTCCGTCTTACACTCCGAGCCCTGGAAACTTCCTTGCAGCAGCCAGTCATCGTGTATTTTACTAGGAGTACAACCATGACCCTGGACTCCAGAATGCCCCAAGGCTGTGCCTGAAAGCATGCACCCTCACCAATGCCTGCCATAGTATCCTTCAGATTCAGAACTCCAATGAATTCTGCTGTATGCCCACCTATTGGGCTTAATATGGACTGTTTTCCTACCCTTACAAGCCATTGGGCAGTATTTAAAAATGCTGCATGCCACTTAGCAGCATGCTAACCAACACATCTGAGCAGTGAGAAAACCAACAGAACCATATGCTTAGCAGTATGCAAACCAGCCAAGCAGAGCTGAGCACAGCGCAAACATTTTCAGCCATTCTCATGTTTATGCAGTGCTTAACAGGTCTTAGCACAGCTCAGCAGAGTGCAGCGGGCCATAATTTAAAATAATTGGCATAATTTGTATTTTGAAAATTAATGCTTATTTTCCCTTCCATGCATTCATACCCTGGATCTACTGCACATGAGGCTGTAACTCTAATCATTCAGGTACGTGGATATGTGGAGTTCTGCTATAACTGCTATACCTTTACATATACCTCTGAGCTACCTATAAGCACTGCTGAGCATCATGCTGCACCACACAAACCTGCTCAGCTATGCTTAAACATGACATTTAAGTAAATAATTAAATGCATCCGGTATCTATTTTTTGATGTCTTTCAGGTGTCTCAGTGCTGCTAAGCATTGCTGCTCTCCATGTCGAGTCATCAAACATGCTTTTTAAAAGAAAATAACATTGCAATAATACAGTTGGGCAGTGCAGGGAGTGTCTTACTCATCTGTGGTTACCACTACACTCCTTACACTGATTCAATAACCATGTCCCTCACCTCTCCTTGGCAATGTGCCATCATTACTATGCATGGTGCACTGCCAAGGGGGAACTTTGTTCACAGACATGGAAGCATTCCATATAGGCTCTACAGTGTGTCTACACAGAGTTTATTAAATTGTGGGGTATGATTGTACTTCCATGTAAATAGCTTCCAAAATAAACATGAAGAAGTCAAGCTAACATATATTAAAAGCAATATCTTATAATCTTAATCAGTTAAAATATGTAGATTACATACCTCTAAAAAGTCAATTTTTTTATAAAAGATATTATTACTAATTAAGATAAGCTTGTAAAACATACATCAGCCCTCCTTATTAGATACAGCTCCTTTAGTAACAGATGGAATATAACTATATATCTTAGACTCTTTATTCATAACTTTCAAAAATTCATTAAAGCATCTTATTATAATTGCCCAAACAGATCATTCTCAATTTTTAATCTTAATTTTCTGATTTTTTTTCCTACTTTTTTTAAGAATTTTTTTAAGAATATCTAAATAAGTAATATTAGAAATTTCAATAAAATTAGAAATATATGAAAAGAATCACCATTTTAATTACAGGCACTTTATAAATATAATTTCTAAAATGTGTTAAAATAAGCCTTATATGTATTGAGATTCAATTTCAAAAGAAAGGGTTCCGTCTAATAAATATCGTATCATCCGTAAAGCAAGATTATTTAATAATTTAATTTGCAAAAGCTTAATTATTTATGTCATAATTTAATAACTGACTCATGAAAAATTTTAATTTTACTTCTATAAAGGGGATTAAGTGAAGAGGCAACAGTATTTAAAATAGTTACAAAAAGCATTAATATCTAAATCAGGAAAACCAATCCCAAAAAATTCCTAAAGTCTAAAACGATTTTTTTGTACAATATCTTAGATTTTGAAGGGTACCACACAAAAAGAGAATATAATTTTTCCTAATCTGTAGAAATAGATTTGTCAGATAATAAAACTATAGACTGTAATCTCTCTCTCTCTCTCTCTCTCTATATATATATATATATATATATATATATATATATATATATATATATATATATATATATATATATATATATATATGTATATATAAAATACTTTTAGTTGAATGATAATTTTAAAGTTAACCTTTCTTCAAAAGAAGAAATATTTTGATCCCAAATATTAGATGAATTAACCAAAACATCCTATAGCTTATAAATATTATCATTAAGAATTAAGTTAGCATTTTTATTTAATGTTATCCACCCAGTTGTGTAAACCTTGGCTCGAGATGATTGTTAATGCTAAAGTGACACATTGACCCTATGTGCAAAATGGGAAAAGGGGATGAGGCTGGATGGATGGATTTGTATTTAATGTTAGGCCAACATATTTTAAATATTGTTTATTCCAATATAATATATAGTTTGAAGCCTACACAGAGTTTATTTGCTTGGGCAGTGAGCAGCAGTGCTAATTACACATTTATGCTGCACTCCATGTTTAAACATAACCAAGCATGTTTTTGTGGCTGGCAACAATGTTGCCAGCCTGTGAACCATGTAAAGTAATACAGACAACAGCAGACATATAAACCTGTTTATCTACAGGTAAACCGGTCACCATGTTTGTGCAGTATGTCAAAAAGATTACCAGTGTTATGAATAAATCAATGGATATAGTTCCAACACATTATATGAAAGTGTATATAGTGCAGACTATTGTGGAAACCTGTGCCAGGCATACTGAACAAGAAATATGTAAATGGTCAGTAACAGTGCATAGACTGCCAATAAAAATAGTCAGGGGAAGTGTGTGTGTTGAATAGGGGCACACAGCATACTTCTCAACCGACCAGATTTTTACAGAATATCCATATTTTACTTCATATTTTTGGTCAGTTTCTCATAAAATGTGTGGTTTTCTGGCAAATTACTGGGATGCTCTGAGGACTAAAGTCATTAAATAATGACATACACTGGAGTTTCAAACTTTACATTATTCAGAAAAATACATGCTAAGACAAATTCTGTTATTGTATTAGCTTTCTAAGTTTATAAGAGAAATATTTAAAATCTGTTCCCATTATTAATCCTTTGTCCCAAAATTAGGTACAGATTTCTTGCGCTAAAAGGTTGTGAGGTATGACACACAGATTAATTGTAGAAATAAACACAAGGAAAGAGGACAGTTAAAGCATGTCAGTGTACAGCAGAAGAGGGCATGCCAGTGAAGATGGTTGTAGCAGAAACCCTAATCACATACTGACATGATGCAGCATGGACTGCCCAGTGAACATTTATTATGACAATCACACAAGGTAACATAACACTGGAAACGATTTCTTTGTGCTATAAGCATCTTGACGTGAATAATGGAGGGGACATATATCCGGGGTTTGGAGTATAGTGTGAAGCTGTGCAAAACGAGTTGCCTGAATATGACTGTCATGTCAGCAAAGGTCTCAACCAAGTGGGACACATAGTTATAGGCTCATGAACAACAGTTAACAGAAGCACACACAATCATGGACAATATCAGAATAATGCCAACACTAATTCCATGTCTCTGATATAACGCGTGATTGTGAAGAAAATGAAAACACTGTCATCTGTGTTAGCATGTCTGTAAGGAGATTTGTGTATATTCTCAGATTAATTTGTATTGCATGACACAGTGTCTAATTGTGAAAATGTAACTAAGTTGTTAAAATGTTGAATATTTCCCTGTTTATACAGAATGTTTAAAGAACCTGTTAAGAGTTTTGATGCACTTCTAATTGTGCATGATTTCAGCCTTGGCTGCAGCCACAGCTCAGACCAGTTGTTCGAAGGATATCCAGTTTGTTGTTGGTGATGTGCAGCCTGCTGAGACAAGACAGTCCACATTTTCTTCAGAGAACCTGAGAATCTGTCTAGAGGTAGTGAGACTGAGCCTGGAAGCCAAATGACTGGAGACCAAGGGTAAACAGCATCAACATGAACTGGAGGCCAAACATCTTGAACTGGAATCAGTACAGACACTAAGGTGTTTAGAAGCTGAGGACAATGACAAACTGTGATGAGAATGAGACACAGTGCTGGCATAAAGTGGAGCTTCTTACTCTTCGAGAGGGTCATGGAGGTAATGAGGAAGGGAATAACCAGACCCCCGAAGCTGTAAAGGCAGTAAACTTTTTCCTCAGTACAGGGGTGGGGATGACTTTGATGGTTTTATTCATATTTTTGAGAGGGTAAGTAGACAATATGATGTTGACCATGAGCTCTGGGTTTGGCTCCTCATTCCCTTACTCCATGGTAAAGCTGTTCAGGATGTAGCAAAGCTAAGTGATGTAGATTGTTTGAAGTATTACAAAACAAAATGTTGGTTGCTTGACTGTTTCAAACTTACACTTGAGGCATATGGAAAAAAGTTTCATGATCATAGATGCAAGGCAGATGAAAGTGTACACGATAATATTGCCAAGTACTTATTTCACAGATGGGTGAGTAGGTGTCATATCACCACTTTTGAGCCACTGACACACCTTTTGGTGATGGAACAAGCCCTCAGTACTTTGCTTGATGATGTGACAGCATGGTTAACAGACTGTGAGTGTAACTCTGCAGAATAGTTGGGGAAAAAAGGGGATTTCCACTTGACAATCAGAGCCTACTGCATAAGGATGAGATACCCAGTGCTGCACATGGACATAAAAGAACCCATGGGGGCAGTCTAAACTACTACAACAGAGTGCACCAGTAATGAGAAAAACTACTAATCCAGGTGCACGGTTAGGGATTAGATGTTTCAAGTGTAACCAGAAGAGACACATAGCTGCCAAATGTCAATTGAGGCAAGGTGAGAAACAGAACATGAGGAAGCCAGTAAGTGTGGATGACAAACTGTCAGTGGTAACTTGTTTAGAAGCAACTGGGGTGCCAAATTATTACCAAAATGTATATCCTATCTTAGTAGATGGCAAACAGGTCACTGCTAAGAGTGACACAGCTTTTGAAATAACCATTGTGAGGCCTGCAGTGATTACAAAAGAGCAGTTCATGCTTGGGCAGTCCACTCCAATCAGATTGCTGGGAGGGACCCTGTTCCAAATACCTTCAGCTAGAGTTCATCTTGACTGGGAGGGTAGAAAAGGAAGCAAGCAGGTAGGTGTGTTTGAGGATATTCCTGCAGATGTCCTGATAGGGAATGATTTTGATGATGCAGTATCTTGTGTGCTTGCTATGACATGCTGTTAGGCTTGGAGAAAGGCATGTAGGTCCGGTGGTCTGGGAGAGACTCAGAAATATCTCATATCTGAAGCTGAGACTGGCATAGTGGCTGTTTCATAGAAGGTGCTCTCAGGTAGCGGTAAGTTTGAATGTGAGACACAGTTGCTGGTGGATACTGATATTCCCTTGGACATGGTGACTGCTAGGATGCAGGTGAATGATGGTACTCAGTGTGACAGCAAGGCACAACTGTTGGAAGTGACTAGGCTTCCCGTGGAAGGGGAGCTTGTGCTTGAGTATATTCCTGCAGATATCTTGATAGGGAATGACTATGGTGATGCAGTGCCTTGTGTGCATGCTGTGACACATAGTCAGGCTTGCAAACAGGTATGTCAGTCTGGCAGCCTGGGGGAGACCCAGAATGGTCTCATACCTGTAGCTGGGACTGGTGTGGTGGCTGTTTCTGAGGAAAAGCTATACTGCTGCAGTACATCTGAAAGTCAGTCATGGCTGCTGTGAGGTATTGATGTTATCTTGGACATCATGTCTGCAAGGATGGAGGTGAGTTATAGTACTTAGAGTGACAGTGCGGTATAGGTGTCAAAAGATGATAGGCATCCTGTGGAAGGGGAGCTTGGGAGGGTCGCAAATATAGAGTTGATACAGGATCAACTTATGTACCTTACATTACAAAGCTTGAGGGAGATGGCTAAGGTAGCACCTGATGTTCAAGGTAGAAGGGAGTCTGTATACTGGAACAAAGGTTTGCTGCATAAAGAGTGGACTCCTAAGGAAGGGCTGGAAGATGAGGTAGTACTGCAGTTGGTAGAGCCTAGAGCCCACTTTCTGCCACTTCTAGCAAAAGGCTTAATATTTGTTTTGAAGGTGATATTAATGTAGAAAAGATGATACATGCTTTGATAGAAATTTTCAGCGGAGTAGGTTTTCCATAGGAAATACAGACTGACCAAGGTGCCAACTTCATGTCAGACCTGCTGACTTGTCTGTGGAAGTGTTGTGGGGTGAAACATCTAAAGACCAGCTCTTACCATCCCCAGACTAATGGTCTTGAGAAGAGGTTAAACTCTACATTGAAGACTAGCCTACGGGCATTCGCAGACTAACATTTGAGGGAGGTCTTGGATAGATTAAGTAGGGCAGAATTAAACATTAAATGCAGTAAGTGCCAAGTGGGTATGGCAAAGGTCATATACTTAGGACACAGAGTGGGAAGTGGTAACATTAGGCCAGAACCTGTCAAGGTGGAAGCTACTCATGTGTGGCCAGTTCCTGTTACTAAGAAAGAAGTGAGAGCATTTCTAGGGAAAGTGGGGTACTATAGTAAATGTTTGCCCAATTAAAGCACAATACCTGCACCCCTTACTGACCTAACCAGGAAGAATAAACAGGACAAGGTATTGTGGACCACAGATTGTGAACAGGCATTCCAAAAACTTAACGAGATTTTGGGAGGACCTCCTGTGCTAGCCAGCCTAGATTACAATAAAGACTTTATTGTATAGGCAGATGCTTCAAATTATGGACTGGGGGCTGTACTCAGCCAAGTTTCCTCAAAAAGAGGAAAATGCTGCAGTGAGGGTAATAATGCAAATAATTTGGCTTCCCCATGAGAGGAGTGGGTTAATATTTCCTGGTAGATCCATTTTTTCAAGCATCAGTTTTCAAGGGTCACTTGAAAATTGTGCTTGAGTCATGGGGGATGTATAGAAAATGAAAACACTGTCATCCGTGTGAGCATGTCTAGCAGGAGATTTGTGTATATTCTCAGATTAACTTGTTTTGTATGTCAGTATGTCTAATTGTGTAAATGTGAATACATTTTAAAAATATTAAGTATTTCCCTGTTTATAGAGAATGTTTACAGAATCTGTCAGTGTTTTGATACATTTCTAACTGTGCATGTTTGAGAGGGAGATTCAAAAGTACAAACTGTCTGCAAAGAATCAGCTGTTTAGTAGGTGAGGTTATTAGAATGTTCCTGGTTGCTATGTGATTATTTCAACAGATGAGTGACAGGAAAAACTTGTTTCAAACAGCTGACTGTTATTTTTAAAATAAGATATTTGAGACTATTGACCTGGAATATAAAAGAGACTACTGAAGTCAGTTGAAGGGCAGTTAGTTAAGACTGGCAGTTAATTAAGAGTTACAATGCTGTGCAGTGATACCCAAAAAGAAGGATTCACCAAATATTACTACCCATGACTACCCAAGACTCACAATTCACAGTCCTAAGCACCATGGAGAATATTAGGGTCCAACCTAACACTCTCATACTAGGTGACTTCAACTACCCCTCCATTAACTGGGAAAACTGCTCATGTACCAATACACTTGCCCAACGTTTCCTGGAATTCATTAATTCCAATGCCCTGGATCAGCTTGTTTTTACTCCCACTAGAGGTAACAACATCCTTGCGCTGGTCATTACTAACATGGGCGACAATTGCTCTTTACCAATAGTCAACTCCTCCCTGGTTAGATCTGACCACAAACTAATCATCTTGGAAATCCACATCCCACCCCCCCCACCCCCGCAAAGGTAACCACCATGAAAAACTTCTCCAAAGCTAACTTTGGGCTCCTAAAAGCAGAGGTGGCTAACTTCATGGCACCCATGCAATTGGAGAACAGCTGCATGACTGCCAAATCATACACTAATGCCCTGTACAAACACTTACACAAATGCATGGATCTTGCCATACCCAACAGAACCAAGATGCTCTCCCCCAAAAAAAGGAAGCCTATCTGGTGGTCCACTGCCATAAACAAACTCTACAATGGAAGGAAGAAACTGATGTGAAATAAGGTGAAGTCCCAAGACTGGAAAAACTCCCTTATCAACCTCAACAAAAAGTTGAGATCCCTCATCAAATCCTCTAATGCTAGCTATGAAAACAGAATTGCAGCAGATAGTAAAGACAACCGCAAGGCCTTCTATAGTTATAGGTTCATAGGTTCATAGGTTCATACTAGGCTATCTGCCCGAGGGCATTTACAAGCCTAGCCCATCGTTTTGTGGCTTAGGCCACCCCTTTAGTATGGGGAACTATACCCATTATTTTTCTGTGCCTCTGTCGAGCAGTGACACTGAGGTAATCCCTGGGGTATATCTGCGATCTCCCATCCATTGGTCAAGATTTCTCTTGAACAAGGCCAGCGAGGTGCTCTGCCTCACATGTACCGGGATTTTGTTCCACAGCATAGGGAGTCTTTGGGTGATGAATCTATCCCTCCAGCACGTCCTATTAATAGCCGTGTCAAGGTTTAAGTCCTCCGCCCTTGTGGCTCTGATGGATCTAGATTTTTTGAGGTGAAGCATATTCATCAAATCTGGGTTTGACATGGCCTTGTATGTTAGGCAAAGGTCACCTCTGAGCAAGCGTGGCGACTGAATAGAGCTGGAGTTCTTTCAGTCGGGCAGCATAGGACAGATTTTGAGACCCTTTATCCTTTTGGTGAGGAACTTTTGTGGCCTCTCCAGCTGCTGCAAGTGTCGGGTCAGATACATTCGAATGGGGCATTGTACTCAATCATTGGTCTGATGAGTGATGAGTAAAGGGAGACTATGACCTCCCTTGATCTAGATGAGAATCCCTTCATGATATGGTGGGCAATGTAGAAGGTCTTCCTAACTACTTTAGCTACATGGGTGTCGAATGACAGACTACTATCAACCTGGGTCCCCAGGTCCCTGATAACTTCTTCTGTGCTCAGTGGATTGCCACCTATTTGGTAGCTAGGGGTAACCTTGTTTTTCCCGAAGGGTATGACTATGCATTTTTGGCATTTAACTTTAGGCCGTGGCTCTGGCACCAGTTATCCGTTTCTGTGAGACCCTTCTGAAGGATATCTGTGTCAGATGTGTTTTCTACTATGGCCCAGTTTGCAGTCATCTGCAAACTTTGTCAGCCATAACCCTCCTGTGTTTGCTTGTACTTGGAAAAGTAGATGCCAAACAAGAGTGGGCCCAGGACTGAGCCCTGTGGGACACCACTTGTGACAGGCTTTGAGTCTGACATGGCGCCAGCAGCTCTGACCCTGTGGGTTCTGTCACTCAGCCAGTTTGCAACCCATCTTGTGATGTATGGGTTGACATTTAAGCTGATGAGTTTTTCAATGATACCGAATGGGGTATTGTATCGAAGGCCTTAGCCAGATCGAGGTAGGCTGTATGGACTGCCTTTCCCTCATCAATGGCTTTGGTGACTGTTTGAAAAAGTCAACCAAGTTTAAAAGGCATGATCTGCCTTTGACAAAGCCAAACTGGGTTGGATCCAAAGTCTGCAAATTCCTATGTCTTTATTTATGAGGTCCATTATGATCCTCTCCATGGCTTTGCAGATAAGGCTTGTCAAGCTAATGGGCGGTAATTTCCAGGGTCGGTGGAGGCACCGCCTTTGTGAAGTGGTACCACAGTTGCAGTGCGCCACTCCTGGAGTGCGTATCCAGAGGTAAGACTTTGATTAAACAGCTGTCCTAGCTGTGGGTTTAATTCCTCATTGAGTTCATGGAGCACACAGCCGGGGACACCATCAGGTCCCATGGATGCTGTGTTTTTGCTTTGGAGAGAGCAGTTCTCACTTGGGCGCTGGAGATGTTTGGGGGCTGCAATCGTTTGGTATAGATATCTCTCCTTTTGGGGGGGGAGAAGTTTGCACTGAACCTGTCAGCCAGTATGTTGGCAATGTCTGTAGGATCAGTAATCTTCACATCATTTTGAACTAGCTCTGAGCATATCTGGGAGTTTCCTCCCAGGTTTCTAACATAGCTAAAGAAGGCCTTATGATTGTCTTTTGAGTCTTTAGCTATTTTTCTCTCGAAATTTGCTTTGGATGATTTTATGAGAGCTCTTAGTTTTTACTTATAGTGATCAAGGGTGTCTTACCTTTTAAGGATTTTGCTCTATCTTGTAGTAGCTTCCTCCTTTTGTTGTAGAGTTTGTTTATGGCTGGGGTCCACCAGACTGGATGCTTGCCTTTGGTACAAAGAGTCTTTGTTTTGCTTGGGATTGCCTTATCCATGCAGTCCTGCAGGTGCTGGTAGAAGGCATTTGTAAGTGATTCAGCGGCTTGAGTACTGTTTTCCGCCGGCTCGGGGCCTTAAAGGAGACCACACTAGTCTTTAGAAGTGTGAAGTCGGCTTTGAGAAGTTCTTTACTGTGGTCTTTTATTTCAGGTGGGGGTGGGATGAGGACCTCCAGCGAGATTAGTTGTGGTCTGATCTCACCAGTGAGGGTACACCTCCGGTGTTGAACATTGTGCTCCCATGTTCGTGATGATGAGATCAAGTATGTTATCTCCTCTTGTGGGGATGGTGACTAGTTGTTCCATGGCATTTGAGTTTATGAATTCCAGGAACTTTTGGGCTAGGGTGTTTGGGCTTGAGTAGTGTTCCCAGTCTATATTAGGGTAATTGAAGTCACCTAGTATGATGGTGTTTGGTGATACATTTATCCTCTAGTGTTTTCAGGAAGGCCATGTGAGGTTCCTGAGTTTGTGAGGGTGGCCTGTAACATGCTACAATTTGCAGAGCAGTCTTGCCTATGGTTAATTGCACCTGGATGGTCTCCGATGCATCGTGCGTTGCCACCAGTCTTGAGGTGTGGGTGTCCTTGATGAATATGGATACCCCTCCTTTCTTGGTATTGTCCAGATTTTGGGGCGGGCATGATATGAGGTAAAACCTGATAGCGCCGGGGTGCTCTCAGGAGCCTTGAACCAGGTTTCTGTCACAGCACAGACATCGATGTTCTCCATACTGAGAAGGGCCTCGAGTGCGTGCATTTTGAGATTTAGACTTCTGGCATTGAGCAGCATTACCCTTAGTTTTTTCCTTTTTGTGTTCTAGGGTGGTAGGTTTAGAATTTGAGCCTTGCCTAAAAAGGCACTATGGGGTGGCAAGAGCCTTTGCCAATATCCGGAATCCCAGGGTGACAGGTGCAAGCCGTCCCTTGCGGCAGCGTGGCTTGTCCAGCATGTCATCCCAGGCAGACAGACACTGGATCCCCTTTGAATGACACCAGTGTTTAAGCCAATTGTTAAAGCTGATCATCTTATCTCTGTATTGTGGCATCATTCTTGGTGAAGGTAGGATACTGCTCAAGGTCAGGGTCATACCTGTCTGGGCTACATAATCAGAGAGCTCCTCAATGTCTCTTTTCATGTAGTCCAAGGAGGTGCGTCTCAGGTCGTTTACACCAGCGTGGACAATGACTGAATCATATTTGTACCTGCTGTTGAGAGACCTGAGTGCTTGCGTTATGTGGCGGATTCTAGCGCCCGACAGGCAGCTTACTGTGACCTTCTCCTTACTCAGTCTGGTGGCGGGACGTCAGTGTGTCTGACTATGGAGTCACCAATGACTAGTGTGTCTGGCATTGTGTTTGGCCTTAAGGGCTGTGACTGTTTGACACTCTGACTGTGAGGTCTATGTGTTGCAGGTGTTGTGTTCTGAGGTGGTGGTTGTTTGGGTGTCTGCTTTGGTGGCCTCTGCTGTTTTGGTAGATTTTTGATCAGAGCCTCCGAGTATGTCTTTGTGTGTTTATGTGTATGATTTGAGGTTGTAATGGTAATATGTGAGACTGGGTCTATAGTGTGTGTGGTAACCTTCTCCTCCTGACTGGTCTTGCCAGTCCTATGTTGAGAGAGCTCAGCCTCCAGTTTGGCCGTGTAGTTGCATCTCTGCATGTATTTGTGTTTTGTGGGAGGAGGAGAGGGTTGTCTGTGTACATGAGGCAATTGTAACATTGCCTCAATATTCCCAGGTTCACCAGCTGAGCAGGAGAGGACACTAGCAACTGATCCCTCGACATGCTAGAAGGAATAGACAAAAAACTTTAAAAGATTCGGGGGCGTGGGTGACCGAGAAATGGGGGTTGCCTTTTTGGGGTACTATCTATGACAAGAGTGCCGTATCAAGGTAATAAGTACTGTAGGAGCAAGTGCTACGTTTAACAGATAGAGAATAGTCTACTTGGAGTCAAGTAGAGATGATCTTTTAATTATAGGATACGCTGATTAGATCAGTAGTATAGTTCGAGGAAGGTAGTTTTAAGGGAAAATTTGAAGAGTGGACTTTAGGTAGCCGAATAGTTTAAACCTGCTTAACCGGCTGCCCTAGTGTGCAACAGTAGCAACTCCGCTAAATCGGGCTAAATCGGCTAAATCGCTAAAGCGTGCTTTATAGCAGGGGCTGGAAAAGACAGGAAATGACCCAAATTGGCCAACAAACCACAAGTCACTGCCCTAAACCACTCCTCCGAGGACAAATGAAGGAGTTATGGAAATGACCCTAGTGGCCAATAAAACTACAGTTTCAAGTCAGTAACCACCTCTCCGGGGCAGGGAAGCTGCTCAATGTTAGTCACTCCCACTGATAAACACAGAGACCCTCCTTCAGCCCAAGCAAAATGGCCTCACAGAAACTTTCAAACAGTTCAGGAACAGCAAGCCTGTAACTGAACTTTTTAACTCTCAGAAAAGTGGGAAAAAGCAAGATTTTTTTTTTGTTTTGTTTTTACAGAGATAGCAGAGGTTCACAAGTAATATCAAGTTATAACAGTGCAGTAAATGACCCCACACAAGAGTGCTAGGTCAAGGACAGAAAATATGCAAGTTTTAAGAAAAAAACGATTTAAAATTAAGTGCAAACAGGAAATTCAGCAAACAGCTTTTGGTTGTGCTCTAAATACAGCTACTAATACAGAAATCAAGTTTAACAAGCCAGAAAATGCTCAAGCTAGGCAGCTATGCAGAAAAACTTAGCAAATAAACAGAGAAAAAATACTTAAAATCTCAAAAGTGGCTCCCTTCTTCTCTCAGCGTTTTTTCCTCTTGGAGGGTGCTTCACCAACAGAAAGAGAATTGCACGCACCCTGCCCTCCCACAAAGACACACTGAGCATTTGCAGGATTCAAACCTCTATCTAACTCTGTTATGACACTTGAGAGAGACTCATTAGCAGAGCGCGCTGTTCACATTACTAACAAGATTGCTCTCTCCCCAGGGAGAGACAGACACACACTTATAGTTGGCAAGTGCAGGATTCAAACTCCTACCTAACTACATCATGATACTACAGCAGTACACATTTACACAATGCGCTACACACATTACTATTATGTAAAGAATCTCCATGGCAATACCCAGATTTGCTCAGAGCTGTTGCACAATGGCACCTCCTATACTGAGCTAACAGATATTGCCAATATAAGATTCAGTGCCAACTTTACCCCGCCAAAGGACCAATCACAATACCAGTAAATTGCCAGGCATCCAGTATTACCACTGCACAGGTTAAAACAGCACTGTCCAAGGCAAAGAATACAGCTTATATGGGGCCTGACAATATCCATGGCTGTGTTCTACATGAACTACTGACTAAGCTGGCACCTCACCTGTGTGCCCTGTTCAATCACAGCCTCACCTCTGGCTTTGTCCCTACTAAATGGTGCACTGCTACAGTCATCCCTCTCCACAAAGGAGGAGTGACTACAGACCCTGGGAACTATCGCTCCATTAGCCTGACAAGTCTGATATGCAAAGCTATGGAACGTATTATCATGGACCTAATAAACAAGAATATAGGGAATCTCCAACTCTGGATCACACACAGTTTGGTTTTGTGAAGGGTAGATCATGCCTGCTCAACCTGGTAAACTTCTTTGAGTCAGTCACCAGAGCTGTGGATGAAGGCAAGGTGGTTCATACAGCCTATTTTGATCTGGCCAAGGCCTTTGATACCGTTCCCCACTCAGAAATCATAGAAAAACTCACTAAGCTAGGCATCAACCCCTATATCACTAGGTGGGTTGAAAACTGGCTCACAGATAGAACCCACAGTGTAAAAGTAGCTGACTCCAAGTCAGACTGCTGACCAGTCACGAGTGGAGTCCCCACAGGGTTCAGTCCTGGGTCCTCTCCTGTTTGGTATCTACTTCTCTGATGTCTAGGCCAATACGAATGGACTCTGGCTGACAAAGTTCACAGATGATTGCAGGTTAGGACCCATAATTAACTCCCCAAGTGATGTTGACATCCTACAGAAAGGCCTCACTGAGACCAACGACTGGTGTCAGAACCATGACACTAAGATCAATGCCAAAAAATGTGTCATCATCCCCTTTGGGAAAAAAAATGGTTCCCATGAATTACCATATCGATGGTAGTCCACTGAACACAGAAGGTGTCCTAAGAGATCTGGGGAACACAGGTTGACAGCAAACTCTCTTTTGACCACTACATTGCCACTGTGGTCAGAAATTCCTTCTATATGGCACATCTCATTAAGAAGGGTGTTGCATCCAGGAAGAAAGAGGTCATTGTTTCCCCCTACTCTTTCCTCATTAGGCCAATCATTGAGTACAATGCCCCATTTGGCATGCACCTCACTAGACACTTGCAACAACTGGAGAGGCTGAAAAGTACTTCACAAAGAGGACCGTAGGCCTTAAACACTTGTCCTATATGGACAGACTCAAAAACCACCAACTATTCTCTGTCTCATATCACCTACATAGAGGTGATCACTGCTTGACTTACAAAGCCATGTCTGACCCAGCTCTGTTAGAAATGCTACATCTAAAGAGATCTCAATCCCTCCACACTACATGTTCCAGAGACCTCATCCTCATTACCACAATCAACAAACCAAGCTTGAGGGACAGGTTCATAACCCAAAGACTGCCAATGCTATGGAATAGGCTTCCCATACATGTCAGGCAGAGTGCCTCACTGGCCCTCTTCAAATGAAATCTTGATGAGTGGATGGGAAACAGAAAATTCACCCCGGGGATCACTCCAGTGGTTCTACTCGACAGAGGCTCTGGGAACTAAGGTCGGGTGGCACGATGCCAGGGTAATCCTATGGACTAGGCTTGTAAAAGGCTACAGGGCCATTAGCCTAGTACACACCTATGAAGCTATGAACCTATAAGCCTACCTTTGCCTTACTGTTATGTTTTAAATTAGATCAGGGACAGTATTCTCTAGTTAGATTAGGAAGTTTAGTTATTTTGATACAGTTTTTCCATTGTGATGGACGTCTATCCTACAGTTTAATTTTATATTTCTGGTGATTGAATTCTGGCATTTATTAAAAGTTATTGATTTGCATTCTTGTAAGCATTTTACTTATTATTAAATGTTTTTCATTACTTTACATTATGGCTGGACAATCAGTGTATTCTTTAGAGATTAAAAAGTCCTTATACCTGTTTGATACTCCACAGGTCACCTCAAATGCCTGCTGCTTCTGGTGATAGTTATCATTTATTTTGACATTTAATTTTTTTTTATATAATCAATTTCTCTTTGAAGGGTATGTAGACCTGTCTGATTCTGGTGGCAGTGTTTACTATTTGTATTGGGGGGAACACAGCTGAAATCTGTGTCAGGCTTCCCATAAGTCTTTGAGTGTGTGAGATTTGAAAGTATTTTGAGTGTGAGTGAGTCAGAGGTTTTAAACTGTAACACATTCCTCTGATGTGTGTATTAAGGGAATACATTTGAGGTGGACAGAGGTATATAGTCCAGTCCCAGAAAAATAGAGCATGTTCCTGTTGTGCTTTTAAGGGAAACTGTGGAATTTTACTCTTGCATGCTGTGTGCTCTGTGTTTCCTTTGATGCTCTCACACTGGATTCAGTAGTGAGAATTGAGGCTCCTTAATTACTGACCCAGGTTTTACTTGGGGGAAGTTACTTTATTAGTGTCAGTCTGGTGTGATATTAACTGGACATCACAATACTTGGTTGTCAGTGGTGTGGGATTTTTAATTGGATTCCAGTAGCTTGTGAGTAGTTGTCATTAAGATGTGCACTCTTGATAGCCGACCAACATGTGAAGGAGGTATTAGATAGAGTAAGAGGGCAGAATTAACCATTAAATGTAGTGTGTCAAGTGGGCATGGCAGAGGTCACTTACTTAGGACACAGAGTGGGTAGTGATAAAATCAGGCCAGAACCTGTCAAGGTGGAAGCATACCTCTCAACATGGAAACATCAAAAACTGGGCAAAGGTCCATGAAAAATAGGTACAAATCAGTATGATGATTAACATAAAATTTGCATAAATAATTATGTAACCCCACTCACTCTGATGGAATTGTAGGATACCAACTTCCAAATGAAAACTGAAAAACAGACAACCAGAATATGGCCCCAGACCCTGTAGTATATGGTAAACATGGTCGAATGGAGCCCCTTGTACACATTCCTCCCCCCTGCAGCCATTCCAGTGTTCCATTACTTTGTTATTTCACCCCATTTACCATAAACACAATAATGTGCATACTGCTTTACTTATACAATAATTACTTGGATTTCATTTAAAACTTTTGTTTTACATTTTATAGCACAAACTCTAACAAGCATCTGCTAAACAACGCAACACAATCTTACAATGAAAATAGACTTAGCATTAAAACTTCTCTACCCTTGAAAGTAAATCCACATTCATTGAAACAGCATTGAAACCTAAATTCAAAGAAAATGCATCTGGCCAGTGCCAGATTACCTTTGGCCTGTTTTTAGATCATAGGCCCCTTGCGCATGAAACATACATGTGTTCTTTGATACACCTTCCTGATTCCTTGCATAATACAACACACTTGTTAGAGCGCATTTTAACTTTATTGTTTTGAACATTTTTTTAGTAAGCAATAAAACAAAATGCATGAACCAATAATGACAAAACCACCAAGTTCAGAACATTTCCATCATAAAAGTTTACTCAAACTTCTACAATCCACCAGTATTAGTGAATATGCACAATCTCTGCAAAAGTAAAAAGTCATTTAAATAATTCCATATTAAAGAAATCTGTAACTAATGAAGAGGTTGCTGCTAGCAAACAACTTTATATTTCATTGCTTCATCTACAAATATAGTGCTTGTTGCCTTTGAGGAATAAATTGTCTATGTTACATAAAAAATATATAAGCTAGTAACATTACAATAGGGGATGGATGGCAAACTGATTAACAGGTTCATAGTTACTAAATTTCTCTGCTAAAAAGTACATTTTCAAAACTGAAGCATCCACCCCCTTTAAAAGTATAACACAGTAGAGTATCAGCAATCCATCTGTGTTGTGGGAGTAGAACCCACAGCCTTCTGCATCAAAAGTAAGCATTCTACCTGTTGTGCTAGTAATAACACAGAGTTCATATAAGCAGCACTAAACTTCTCTTCCCCTGAAGAACTATGCAGTACAAGTGAATCAATAGAATAGGTATCTCACATGCATCTGGTATAATACCTTGATTATGGTTCCACATCATAAGACAGCAATGTTTCTTCAACAAAAAAGATAGTTAGGTATTGCTAATAAGATGTGTAGGAGTTCACTTTAGCAAATGTGGTACACTTGAGTTATGCATCCCTGGAAGATGTGTAGAGAGGTACATGAAGAAGGTTGTATTCTACTCAGTTACTGGTGATGAAGGCTGTAAACTATGGAAGAATAATGGTCTTTGATGTGGATGTCCTGCACATACTCAGAAATTGTGTTATATACAAAAGAATGGTCACCAGTGTGGGCACATGCCGGTGGATGCTCTGCATAACCATCTACCTCAGTACATAGGTCACATACCACATGGTCTACTGTCTACATTATCATTGATTTGTAGGTTCACCTTTATAACAAATCCCCCTATGATTTTGTTTCATTTCATGTGTCTTCATGGCTGTGGCACTAATCTTTTGTGTGTGTTGATACTGTCTGTTTTATACTAATATCACAGTTAGATTCAATGATTGTACACAATTTGCAATTCTCTAGGGAGCTGTTTGGACACAGCATGTGTAAGTTATTTTTTATGTCTGTGACTTAAATAATGGACAGGAAAGGGCCTACTACACAGCCCTGAGATATGAACCTGATCACTGAATTATAGATATAGGTTACTCATGCACTTCAACATATTTAGATGTCACATGTGTGATCCAGTGGTTTACTCACTTGGTGATGTAGGTGTTTATGGCCACTTGTGACTGTGTTACAACAATACCTCAGTGTGGATTTGTGTCACATGCCTTGGCCTGGTCAAGTTCTGTAGTATCATCTTGCGTACCTTGTTGACCTTCTTGAGGGCATCTAACCAATGTAACAGAGATGGATGTAGAATGAACAAATCACACATTTATCACATACAGCTGGGATATTACCAGAGTACATTTAGAAAAGGTCCATGATGACATGTTGGCCTTCCTCACAGATGAGGAGAGTCAGGATGTGTCTATGCATGCATGCATCAGGTGCTGTCCCCCCATCAGATAGATGCATGTTGATGTATACCCTTCTAAGGCATCTGAAGGCTATGTTCAAGTATAGATCCAAGTGTCTCTAGTATGTCTATGTTCTGACTCATGCTATAGGCAATCTGTGATGTTGTCACAACCCATTGATTCTGTGTTATTAGATATATAGAGCTCACAGATGTGCTACCCTCCTTAGCAGAGAGACTGAGTAGAGTTTGCATGTATACTTTGGCTGATGGACAGTGGCAACAATGGGGTGACATGTGAGACAGTCAGCTAGCAGATTGTTTATTCACTTCAGTTGGATATGTCTGGTGACATCCACATGCAGATTTGTGCTTATTTGTGTATTGCACTTAATATTTCAATTGTATTGGAATACATGATTTGTGAAAAGACCTACACGTACAACCATGGTCATTCATCACATACTGCACACTGGTACCATGCACACAGTCATGCAGCTGTAATAATGCCATGTACTTACATGAATTGCACAACATATGTCTACATGTGTTTCATGGGCAAGCTGTGTTTGAGCAGCCTAATGCCATATCAGGGCACATTATAGATATTTTTTTTGTGGCTCATGAAGAAAATTTACTGACACAAATGCTAATAGGTATACAATGCTGCTGCTGACCCCCCCCAATAATTCTTAGTTCTAGCAACAAAACTGTACATACAATGAATTTCCTAAGGTAATAAGTGCATCAAAACATGTGATACATTGTTGTGTATATCACATTAACAACATGTCTATGAGAAAAGGCATATGTAACCATGTAATCAATATGAATTTATATTGATGTGTGTGACAGAGCATTTTATTTATTTAATTTTTTTATTTATCATTTGTTAACTGGGAAAGACCAACTTGGAACAAAGCCAATTTCCAGCAGAGGCACAGGGAGAAATGGTCCAGATGCATGTCTTTGTAATCATTTAGTGATGGCATGCAGACTCTTGCACACCTGTGCCATACTGCCAAGTTTCACTGTGATGACGGAATGTGAACTGTGTAGACAGTTGATCTGCTCCACTACAACAATACATGTCCTAATACACTAGCAATATAGATACAGGTGTATCATACTATGTCTCTTATGTCACTCAACAATAATATCTTTATGACTGTCATAGCTCATGTTGGGGTGAATTACTTGAGATGTACCTCTCTGGAGTATATGAAGAGACACATGACCAAACTCTCACATTACATGTCCCACACAGGTATAACCCTAGCCTTAAGCAGCATTATACCTTCACCCAGGATGATGTCACAACTTAAATAACAGTTGATGGACTTCAACAATTAGCTTAGCTTCTGGTGTCAGTCCACAGTGATCCAATGTCTCTCATTCTGGCATGACATGGTAGACAAGCCACACTGCTTTATCAGAGATTGTCTGCACCTGTGTCCCCTAGGCTGTTGGATACTGGCAATGGTGCTTGCTTCCCCGATAGTGCCTTTTTAGGCAATGTCAAAGCAACAAAAGTTCCAATTTAACAACATCCACTGGAGGAAAACACAAAGTTCTGCTGCTTAATGCTACGAGTGTAAATATGAATCTGCACTGAAGGGTATTGTTAATTTGCTAGATGACAGCTTTTGCACAAACTTCAAGCCCCTGGCCCCACAGGTGATACCCCAATGCAAACATTACACCAGCTCTCTGCCTACTATCTCTAGACATCAGGTCATATCTGCACTCTCCAAGGCTAAAGGCATGGCCTCAGTGGTACCAAATAATATCCTAGTTTGCTTACTAAGCAATCTAGAACAGGACTTAGCAGACCCAATTAGCATCCTTTTTAATCATAACCTGACAAATGGCTTTGCTCCAGCATAGTGGACAACATCTGCAGTAATAATCCCCATGTACAAAGGGGGAGGGGTCATCAACTGACCCTAGTCTAGCCAGTGTCATCTGCAAGGCCATGAAAAGAATAATCAAGGACCATATCAACAAGGGCACTCAGGACCCAACCCAATTTGGCTTCATTAAGAGTAGAGCATGCTTATTAAACCTAGTAGGCTTCTTTGAGAAAGTTACCATAGTGCATTCTGCTTACCTTGCTCTTGCCAAGGTTGTTTTACACATCCCCCACTCCGGTATCATTGATACACTCTCCCAGCTGGGGAATAACCCTTAAATCACTAAATGGTTAGACAATTGGCTCACCAACAGAGCACATACTGTCAAAGTTGGTGACTCCACCTCTACCAGTAGAGCCGTGACCAGTGGTGTACCACAAGGATCTGTGCTGTGCCTTTTACTGTTCAAAATTTAGTTCTCTTAAGTCCAGGCTAAATTAGATGGCCTTTGAATTACCAGATTTGCTAATGATTGCAACTTGGGTGCAATCACTGTGTCCCCCAGTGATGTTAACATATGACAGGAGGGGCTAATACATACACGCAGTCTATAACTATACGCAAAAAGGTGCAATTATTATTGCCTTTTGCAAAGTGGAATTCCCCACTAATTACAGTACTGGCAACACCCAAAAGCTCAAACCCAATGTTGTGAGATCTGAGAAGACAGGTAGATAGCAATCTGAAATTCACCAACTATGCTTCCACAGTGGAAAGAAAAGCCTTCTACATTGTGCATGTCATGAGTCAGGGCATCGCATCCAGGTCTGAAGATGTTACAACATCACTGTACTCAATACTCATCAGTCCAATAATACAGTACAATGCTTCCCTCTGCATGTATCTCATACAACACTAGTGGCAGCTGGAGAGACCCCAGGTGTTTCTCAACAAGAAAATACAGGACTTACAAATCATGCCATGATGTACATGGCTAGAAGAAACCACTTTTATTGTGCTCTGTATTATATAGGCTGCTAAGAGATGACTTGTGCCTGACTTACAGGCCAGTTTTTTATCCTGGCCTGATGGAAATGCTGCACATCCACAAATCTAATGGCAAGCCAGTCACACACTATAGGGATCTTAACCTAGTCTGTGTCATTAACAGAATATGCTTGAGAGACAGTTATAGCTGATGGTAGCAACAGAGTCTGTTGAGAAGATGGTAATAACAGTATCCCACATGCTGATGTAAAATGTTGTCTCCAATGTCGCCCAAGTGATGAAACACACACACACTCACACACACACACACACACACACACACACACACACACACACACACACACACACACACACACACACACACACACACATGCACACACACACACACACACACACACACACACCATAGTTAAGTGCAACGAGAAGAGAACCCCTTCCTATCTAAGAACACTGACTAGAGACCTCCGCATTTAATGTAAGTGCCACAGCACAAGTCTGACTTGAAGAGTGTCAGACAACACTTTATAAGTGATGACATCAGACGTGTCTAGTGAGGAGAAGATGGAAATAGCATTGTCCTACATGGATGTAAAATGCTCTTTCTAATGTCAACTAAGGTAACAAACACACATGCACACACTCCAATTGACTGTGGTGAGAACAGAACCCATACCTCACTAAAAAGATAGACTAGAGAGCTCAGTACTTAACGCAAGTGCCATGATATGAGTGTGACTTTTATAAGGCTGCAGGACAATTTATAGTGGATAACATAATCACTGGATGTTTGGGAAGATGTTGGGAGGACTGAATGAAATGGATCTGTAAGCATGTCCAACTGTCAAAATGTTGGTACTTCATACAATTGCAGTGATGACTCCAGGATACACAATCATGCTCTTCTGACTAGACAGACAGACAGACACACATACACCTGCATCAGTTGACTACAGTGAGATTAGAACCCCTACCTAAGTACACAACTAAAGAACTCAGTACCCAACACAAGGACTTTTACAAGTTTGCAGGACAGTTTATTGTGGATTACATCATCAATGGATGTTTGAGAGAAGATGTTGGGAGGCCTGTTTGAAATGGGTAGCTAGCCATTTACAACTGCCAAGATATTAAAGATCTGCATGTTATCACATTGATGAGTGTGCAAAGCGCAGCATTTCCTGTTGTGTTTCCAGTGGTATGTATATCTTAAAAAGACAGGTTTGCAAACTACTTGCAAATGCCTGTCCACATTACTGCAGGTACTGGAAAATCTGAATGTGTATTGTCATTATAAAAGCTGTGCATGGTATATAAGAAAACATTTGTTATTTATTTCTCTGGTGTAGTTGATATATTTGTGAACAAGTAGTGAGAGACCAAGTTTGAAGTGCACGGGTGAAGGTAACAGATTGTTGCAGTGTAAATATGTGTTCTTTACAAAAGGTACCTTCCCTTTATTTGTGTTTTTACATGTACTTTCATGGAATTAAAACTAAATGGACAGTAAACATAAGAAATACATGCTATTGTGCACTTTCCACAGTGCACCGCCAAGCAGCTAGTTTGCATAGTCGATGGCAAAGTGTTTGCCCATGTGTGATATACATTTCTACTGCTTTCCCTGTTTGTGCATACTTAAACAACAAGCAAACAAGAGCCCCATTGCTAAAATTAAGAGAGTTCTGAGTACTGAGTGTAAGAAATGCACCTGCTGCTTAGCTGACTCTGTGCAGCAAGTGTAAATGCATTGATACATTCCTTTTGGAGCCAAGATGGTATAGGGCTTGAATCTAGATTTATCTAATACTTTTAAATTTGTACTGACAATGCAATGAAATAATTGTTTATACTGCATTCACTATGTGTTACTTCAGCGCAGTGTGTTTAAGCATCATTGCTCGGAGCTGAGCACACCATTGAAGAAATATTCAACATCGCTTGGCATTGCTGCAAGATGCCAACTCCATGACAACACAGAAGACAAAAAGTGACAGACTCCATTGCTGTTTTTTTATTTGTGTTGTGTATGATTGTATTTATTGACTAAATTAAAGGTGTTAAAAATGGGTAGAAATGTGGTGAAATGGGGGGGCAAGCAGGTGGAAGAACAAAGGTAAAGCAATATAGGAATGTAAAGGAAGAAGGTAGGAAAAAACCATATCTATCCACTTCTTCGACAGGGTAATATGAAAATATGTACAGAATATTAACTGCATTTGGACTGTCACCTCAAGAAAGAGGGTGTGATAACATAATCTTGTTATATAGCCAATTGGGCAGCATCAAGTTTGTAAAGAAGACATGTGCAAAGTGCAGAGTTATGTATTTATGTATGGGTCGACTTTTATTTTATTTATTTATTTATTTTTTTGTGAGACAGGTGCCAATTTTTTTATTTTTTTTTTTTTACTTCATTAAAACAGGAATGTTGAATAAGGGAAGTAGGTATTTCTGGGTCAGGTAAGTAGGGTAGGCGCGGAATCAGATGCAAACAAACAGGACAAACAAGACAAGACACAGTATTTTTAAGGGACACAAAAGGTTGAAGGGGGCACTATGATTGCGATTAAGGAAGGAACAACAGATGCGCATAACCATCAAACATGGGGCCAGTGAGAATCTATTCCTCACACGCAGAACTGTGATCACTGGCCCCTTATTCTGCTGGGTGCTGGAATGCTTGATGTCTTCTCTTACAAACCATAAGTGAGAGCAGCCTCTCCATCCAGCATAGACATGCACCAGTGGTGCTGTGCATGACTCTACATACCAACCCTGGCATCTTCTGGTAGGTAATAAAATCACCACTTCTGCCACTAGTCCCAAAAGGTACCACATCACCAGCAGCTGGGGTAGTGCAACCTAATGTGGAGGGCCCAGGTAGTTCAGGGGTAGCAAAGCCAGTACTGCCAGGTTGGGTCCCAGATGTACTGGGAATCGGTACAGGTGCTGATGGAGCGGGGGCAGTCTGAGCCATGGGAGCTGGCCTACATCCCTGTGCTGTACATCAATTTGTGATTTGTCAGAGATGGATGACATTGAAACATTTTGACAGCACAGAAAAAGAAAAAAGTGAGAGAAAGATAAGAGTTGGGGTGAGAGAAAAAAAGAGATAAAATTAGTACCATCATATGTTACATACAATGCATTATCACAATAATAAAGCATTTTATCTCAACTTTTACATTTAAGTATATTCCTTAGTAACTATAAATGATATGTAAGGATTACTCTAAGTAAACCTATGAATTGCTCAAAGTAATCCTTGCAATGGGCATATATTGCATATATATATATATATATATATATATATATATATATATATATATATATATATGCTTGGTCCAGTTATACAGATTAAGTTAACAGTAGGGCATTTATGCCACTTGTGTTGAAATTAAGTTATGTAAAATATTTTCAAAAGGATTTTACAATACATTTGTTACTTGTGGTATTTGAAGCCACATTATCCAAATACAGTATTAGACTTGACTCCTACAGCTGGCTTGTGCTACAGACCAAAGCATGCATGCTTGCTTTTACAGTTAGGATAAGCATGCTTACTTTGATACAATTGTATAGAAAAAATATAATTTAGCTAAAATAATAGTTCTGTAATACTGCATCCATAACCTTATGCTTCCTTCAGTCGTTGTAGATGCTCAGCATGGGCATCTCCTTTTACCATAATCTCTGCGTTGGCTGTGGAAAGAAGGGAAGATAACAAGAAAAGAACATTATGCACACCAGTCTTGCATATACACAACTTTATATCTAGTATAAATTCTCTTTATAAGTATACTTACACATATGTGGAATGTTGGCAGTCCTGAACTCATCTAGCCATGGTTGAGTGTATTCCTGTTGTGCTTTTTTGTGTCACTAAAGTGATGCCTACACTACTCTCCAGTGTGTGGAATTCCAGTCACACATGAGACAGTCTTGGCAAGACTATTCCAAGCCTCAGACTTATACTGAGAGCTGGTACAGTCCCACTACAAGAGCCTTTGGCTGTGGCACATTACAAGAGTACAATGAAGATTCTGGACTCCTCAACACCCCACCTTTGTGCCCTAAATTGTGCACCTTCCCTTCTACAATCAGAAATGTCTGACCAGGGAAAACAGCAATATTATAGAATAATTTCCTACCGATATCTTTTTATCACATTTATTAGTAGTGCATAGGCCTGAACAATGATGCCAACCATGTTTGTGAGATATTAAGTGGAGAGCAACAGTGCAAAAAAGAGGAAAGCAGTTTTTGAAACTGGAAGATTAATGTGACACTTGGCATTAGTTTGAAGAGTGTTTGTTGCTGTAACAGATAGGTGATTTAAATTTGTAGACATGTACTAGGGACATACATTTTATGACTTGACACATTTTTGTGTGTCTTTACACACTGATAAAATTAATTTTTATAATGTGGGATTCAAACCTATGTATAAGAGACAATACATTTTCTTCCACAGCTGTGAATTTCCATCCTTGTCACAGAAGAAGTGCTTCTCAGACATACTCATTATTTACAAATAAATACACATGGCTGGCTGAGGGGTTAATCATGTATGTGTGCGACCTGACAAAGTCCTGGTTTATATATCCTTGTGTGTATGACTATTATTGAAGTCTGAAGACCATCCAAGGCCAGAGAACACAATTACAATTACAGAAACATATTAATCAGTATATCCTCACTCATACAAATAATTCATATCAGTTTATTAAAACTGAGTGTACAACCCTTAATAAAATTGGGAGTGTGTAATATTTTTTCATGTGAATTTTAATACAAAGTAAAATGAAACAACAGTAAAAATGTTTGGAATTTGCTGTATTAGAACCAAGAATCATCTGTATTGCAGCCCAATACTTACACCTGCTGCCACATAAGAAATAGTTGAAAAACAGTTGGATATTTTTATATTCATTATTAACTTCTGTATGTTAACTGCCACGCAATGCCGCTTAGCATGTTTGTGCAGTGCCAAACACCCTTGATAGACTGTCTCTGTTTTGACATTGTCTACTCTCTGCTTCCTGCCTGCAGATGTTCTAGACCTGCAAGTGTTGGGGAAGGTTGTAAACTGCTGTTTCTGCATATGTTGTTGTTGCACTGTGCAACATTGCTTAGTGGGTTTGCGTGATGGAAAACAAAAGATGCAACAATGTATTCTTTTTTGAAATTGAGAATGTCTGCCTCCTGTCTGCAGGTATTCTCTCTACATCACATGTAGACTATTAGTCCAGGTTTGTGTTATGTTAAGTGACATGTAAAAATGAGAAGCAAAGCTAAACTTGTTTTATCTATGTGAGCAGTGTTTCTTAGGTTCCATCCTTAAAAGACAAATGTAGGACTTGAACCATCATCTATAGATAGAATTTACTGTATGGATTACCATGTCTAGAAGATGTGCTGCACACACATGGGATCCACAGATGTAGTTTTATATTGTTTATCAGAAAAGTACATTACATGACATTATTGTATTTATCTGTCTCCCAAGTTTGTGCTAAGCTTTACCCCATTTAAATATTGGTATATTAAAAAAAAAAGAAAATAAACAGTGCAAAATAAATGCTAGTATGCATGAAAGATTTTTAGTCAAGTCTGTATTTGAACTCTCACACCAAAGATCTTACAAAACACAATAAGGGTTTCTTATCCCTCTTTGCCACAGAAACAGCTTTGCAGCAGATGTTTCATCCCTCTTTGCCACAGAAACAGTTTTTCAGCAGGAATGAAAATCACTGTGCATACAAACAAGTCCAAAATCATCCAAAGTATTAACAAGACATGTGTCACTTATATACTTCTAAGTTATTTGTATGTGTTAATTTCAGATGTAGTGCAATGAGTGATCACACAATCATTTATAACTATTGTATGCAGAAATGCAACTCATGTTTTATCATACGGCATTTATTTTTCTCTTATATGAGCAGTAATCTGATATATGCAGTCTGTAAGGTATTTTGTTTCAATGTCCTTAAAATGTGTGACAAAATTAAATAGCAATATTATACAGTTTTCAACAAATGCAGGGGAGGTTGGATATTACTGAACAAAAACTGTGAAATGTATACTGCTTACTAACATTTAAATATTTAAACCTTTGATATGATTACTTCTATACTTTGTAAATCTAACCTAGCTGACAAACCCAATGGAGGCAAGGGAGACTGAATTGCTGCTACATTTTCCTTCTCCTACCAGTAATCATTTGCAGTTACAACCCATTAGCAACAAACACTGAGGGACTGCCTGCACTATGCTTACATCTGATACAGTGAGCCAAGAATTTGGGATTCAGCAATTCTAATGAGTTCACACATAATTTGCAACTTCACAGTGCTCACAGGCCTTTAAAACCTCGAATCACAGTGGTTGGAGTGCTCATATGAGCGACTCGAAACCACAAAAATATAAACATAGACAGTCCTTAATGTTCAAAAAACAGCAAATTGAAAAACAGATTCGCTGTTTTTTGAACATTAACGTCGAACAAAAAAAAACAAGTGTAAAGCAGGGGGCCAAGTCCACCTACACCCCCCATGTGGGGGGCTGTGCCCCCCACACACCCCTACTTTATTATTCTAACTCCGAGATCGCACTACAGTGGGGAAAGGAGCCATTTCCCAATCCCCACTATAGTGCAATCCATCCCAGAATGTCGCATGTGCAATGAGCGGATCTCAATGTGCATTTGCTCATTGCACATTCGTACCTTTTTCCGTTTGGCATTTGCAAATCATGCAGACTGCCTTTCTCACAATTGCAAGTCACCTGTGTGCAATACGCACATCTAAAGGTAAACCATACACACACACACACACACACACACACACATATATATATATATATATATATATATATATATATATATGTATATAGATATATATATATATATATATATATCATATATATATACATATATATATATAGAGAGAGAGAGAGATGGATAGATAGAGACAGATACAAAGATATATATGCATTAGCAAATGCTACTTGTATGTTTATGCACTTCTTAGAGTTTACTGACAACATTTTTGTCAGGAACTTTTACTTTCTCAGATGCACAGCCTTATTAACTGTTACCACAAGTGTTAATGATATAACTGTTTTTCATTCCAGTCTACTATTGTTTTTTTCAGTGAAATGCAAATGCTGTTTGTTGTTAATGATGCAGGGGTATGGCCACAGATAGAGTTGACTAACAATTGCATAAAAATTAATTTTCTGTGATAAATGTGTATACATGTTTTGGGGACAGTTATTACAATCACATAACCTTTTTTTGTATTTGAATAACTTGAAAGTTTTTGGTTTCTCCAGTGGGTAATGTTGAAAAAGGAATACTATGTGTTGTATTTAAGCAGGACTTTTATTTAGGCGATATTCATCTGTAGTATACTTCTTTTGTGTTTTATGTCACTTAGGAGTAAGGCACCCAAGCATCCCAATCACAGGAAACCTCCCTTTCAGTGACTCAGAGAATGACATGGTCATCCAAGCATTTTGGCAACATGGAGCCTTTCTGCTTGAGAAATGACATGTGGATATGTCTGGAAGAATGCAAATTGGAAACTAGATAGTGAATGATGTAACACTGTTGGGGATGCAGCAGGACAAATGATCAGGTGCATCATAGGGGCACTGACATGATCTTATTTTCCTTAAGGACAGCAGCTGTAGTGGCCCATTAACAGCTGGCTTCCAGGGAGTCCTGCTACAGAGACACAACTGCCACCAAATGAAGAGTTCCTGTCCACTGTCAGAATTCCAAGGAGCTCAGTGGAAAGTGCACAATAGCATGTGATTGATGTTGGTGTTGCTATTTCTGGAAGGACAAGTATGTCCCAGGAGAAGCTTCCAGGTATGTTTAACCGCATCAATTTTTAAATATTTCTTATATAATAAATTATTAAAAGCAATACTTAAGTTTGCTTAATCTATTTTTGGGGGGTTGTGGAACTAGATATTGATTGATACAGTTAACAACACATTCTGGTTCATTACACATGGACTTAGGGTGGAAGTGTCATCTGAGATTCAGTTAAATGTATTGTTAATGGACCAATAAAGACCAGAATCCCCCCTTGTTACTGCTATTGTTATTGAGATGATGGTGTCATAACACTTTGCTTAACTTTTTTCCTGGTGTAGAGTCATCTTTTCATGGTAAGCCAAACATTTTTATTTCAGTACTGATGATCATTTCACAGAAATATTCATTTATCCATGTATGTGAGATGTTGTTTAGGACTGTGTGTGTACTACTGTACTGTCTATGATAGTGGCACAAGTGTTAGTTTGTTAGCACATACTGAACTGTTGTAGTGTAGCTATTAATTTCTTTCCTGTGCTTGTTTCTTATTATCACAGGTGATCTTGACAGTGGAAGTGTAGGACTTGTACCACCTCATGTCAGAGTATTGGCAGATTCTAATGATAATAGTGGCCAAACACAGGCACAGTCAGGGCGTGCAGAGGTTGAATCTGACACTGAGGTTGACATTCAGCCATCACCTGTAATTCGTTTGGAAACAGCCTGGAGGCCTACGCAAACCCAATCCAGTGAGCCTTCAGATATTGGACAGGTGGAGAGTGAGACACTTGATCAGGGTAGTGTGGTTACTGTGGCTTCAGTGCCTGTTGACTCTGGCCATAGCCAACGTGAGAATGAAGTGCCATGCAGGAGAGTTATTAGCATTTCTCAGCGGAGACCATCTGTCCATCTTCCATCTGATTCTAATGTGCCTTTCTGTGTCACTTGACATATGTTTAGGGCCATCGTGGAGGTGCAGGCACATTCCAATAGTACCTCTGAGGAAATGCTTAGGTTTGTAGATGTGGCACAGGCTGACATCTGTGACTGCTTCTACCATGTTCCTAATTAAATAGATTGGGTGAATGACACATTGAAACAGGCAGTGTCTCTGAAGGAGTATCTGCTGGGAGGGGGACAGCATCCACATGGACATAGATCAGCCAAATCATCTGATGTTAGCCAACATGGCCATGCCTGATCACACTCCCATAGAGACACTACATCCACTTGTCCCATCAGTGGTTGAGGTGTCTACACCCAGATGCGGCAGGCCACTGGGTCATGGTTCTGGGTGTACTCATAAGAAGAGCTCAGATATGTTTAGGTAGCAGCTATTCATCTGCCCATGGGCATGGATGGGTCTATGTTTAGAGACTGAATGGAACAATCATCAAACAGCTGTTCCTCACGCATAAACAATTGAATCATCCCTTCATTGAAAGGTCTAATAATTGTAAAAAATTACATTGCACAATTGTAGTTGGCCAACATGAAGGGACCAGAAGATAGTAGGCAGTTACCAGTAACAGAGGGTATGGAAACCTGCCCTTTCCCCACTGTAGTGTGATCTCAGAGTTGCTATATAGCAGGGGTGTGGGAGTCACAGCTCCTCGCATAAGGGGTGGTCTCCCAAGTTCCAGTATCCTGCTACAGCACTCCACACCCCCTGCTAATTATATATAACAATTCTGAGATTACACTACAGAAGAGAAAGGACAGGTTTTCTAGCTCTGTGTTACTGGTAATTACCTAATATGTTATGGTCCCTTGATGTTGGCCAACTATGATCATGTGGTGAAATTATGTACAATCATTAGGCCTTTAGATGAAGGGATGATTCGATGGTCGATGTGTGATGAATGGCCATTCAATGAATGTTCTGTTCGATTGCTAAACATAGGTCCGGCATGGACATGCCAGTGTAATTCCTGGCAGAATCAGTTCTTGGGGTCAGAGATGATGATGATGAACTGCCACATCTACCATGCACTGCTCACACATGTTTGACATAAAAAGACATAGGGTAGTACAATGCTTGGCTGTGCTTTTTCTGACATGCAAACACCAATTTCTCCTGGTGTGCCAATACAGACACACACAGATAACAGTTACATGGGGTTATTCATGAGGCTTAATGCTCATTCTGTCTCAGTGGCCATTTGACACTTTATCCAAATGTCTGCCTGCCTCTCTTACTTACGTACTTACATGTACTCACTACCTTTTGTGTCAGTCTGGGCCTCCTGCCCCCACTACAAACAACACCCTGTGCAATGATGATAACTGTGCCATCATATCCTTGTTTTCTATCTTTTGGATTCAGGGATACTTAAGTCTTTTTTCTGATGCTCAGAGTGCAAAGCTGACTTAGTGCGTAGTATATATGTTTTTGTAATGCTTTACAAATTGTACTGCCTTCTTTTAGATTTTTGTAATGTGCACATCCCTCCCAACCTCTTAGGCCAACAAAGTTGGACCAAGCCATAAAAAAGGTGTGACAAAGTCCCAACAATGGGGAGAGTTTTTAAACATTTCAGTCATACAGATTTAGATAGCTGATGGAATAACAGGTTTTGCATTACTATTTGTATGAAGTCTGAAAATGAAATGTGTGTCATTATTTTCTAACTTCACTCTTTAATGATTCGCCATTAAAACATATGAGGTCAAAATGTGGACATTTAGGAAAATCTGTACATTTTAGATGTAAGGTCTATTAGTTGATAGAGGACACATGTATTCACATAAGTCACTGCTGTTATATCTTGCTGTAATTGCTGTAAAACTCAACCACCTTATATTGACTTCAACTGCCAAGTAACAGATATGCCATTCATTTGTATTCTTAGACATTTATTTTTGTGTTCCAGGTTCAATACTTATCTTAGAAATCCAGCAGTTGCAAGAGTTTTAGTTCAGGGCTGACTCTGTCTAATGCTAGCAGTACACAGCGATTACATGGTAAATAAAGGTTATGAATATTGCTAGCATCAATGTTACTGTATGTATGAGTGTAGGATGAAGGTTTTAGCTCCTGAAATGGTGAGCATGTGTAGTCTCCATTGTTGTTTGTCCAGTGTGAGGCCATATTGTACATGTATATGTCTGCATACACCCGCAGCAGCTGCTGGCTTCCTCCTCTGACTCCTCACCTGCATGTGGCTGTGGTTACCTTGCCAGCAAAGTGAGATGTGTGGCCCTTCCCTATGCAGTTCCTGCTGAAGCTGTTTTCTCAGGAAAATGTTGTGGAGCATGGCACAGATGGTGAATATTTCAGCCCATGTATGGGGATTGTACTGCAAGGATCCCCAGATGTATCTAGGCACCAGAACTATGACTTCAGCAGCCCAAACACATGCTCTGTGATTTTTCTTGTTTGAGTGTGAGCCACATTATAGGATTCTTCACTTACTATGTGTTCATTTCTGATGGAAGTCATCAGTCACAGTTCCAGTCCATAGCCTGCATCCCCCATTAAATGACCCTGTGGGATATCCCCCCAAGTAAACATCTCATACAGTTGACAGTTGTTCCAGATATATGAGTCAAGGTAACTGCCTGGTTTTCCAGCAGACACCTTCAGGATGATTCCCTTAGCATTACTCACAGCCTGGCAGTTAATAGAATGGTAGCCCTTTCTATTAATGTACACTCTTCCCCATTCCCCAAGTGGTGATTTGATTTCTACATGTGTACAGTCTATGGCACCCAGGACTGCAGGGTAGTATGTTGCAGGGTAAAACTCCCGCATAGTTTTGACCCTGTCCTCAGCTATATGAGAAAAAATATATGTGCTCACTGGCATGTTACAGCACAGCATTCAGGAACTGATGGATGATCCTGGATGTTGATGCCTGTGACAACCCCAGCATGTCCCTGCTAGTCTCTGGAAGGTTTCTGTAGCTAAAATAATAACTGCTACACATTCCTTTTTCTCATCTGGGATTGGTTCCCCTCGGTTTGCTCTTTCTCTCAGTTGAGGATGACAGAGTTTGTAGAGTTCCTGTAGTGTGTTTCTATCTAACCTGCAGTGCTATATAATTTACATCTCATGCAGATGATGAAAAGTTAAATGGGGCCTAAAAACTCTTCTCCATCTTGGCCATGATCTATCAGCAGCAGCAGCAGCACCATCAACATAGGCCTGCTGCACATACACATGAATAAGAGGAACAGCAGCCCCTAACATTCTTCCCATGTAGCCTAGTTTCTGTGGCTATATTCCAATACATTTTGGAATTCACAGGGAAAACTAGCACTGAGACTATAAGGTTGCTTTATAGCTTGTTGAATAGCTCCTCCATCTTGGATTGGTTGTTTGGCATATAATTCAGCTGTTTATACTGTAATTAGCATGCCGCAATGTTTACCATGTTGGTCCTTACTGAATATAAAATGGTGCATTATTGTGTGCATGTCTATCCACGATGCACACGTGGTCTTAGTGGCCCATGTGGCTTTATTGAATCTACGCCTATATGTTTTACTTATGGTTGACTAAACTTTCTGATTTACTAATAATGTTTCAGTTTTGCTCTCATTAAACTTTAATGATGAGGTCAACTCAATTATTTTAATTACTACCAACTTCAGATATAAAGTTGTTTACATCACTAATTGTTAAGAAAATATTATCTGTAAAAAGTTGTGCTTTAGATCAATGGGATTCAAACATGTTAAATCCTTCTATTAAATTACTTGATCTAACACTGCAAAATGTTTAATTGCAATAGCAAATGGTGAGAAAAGACATCTGTGTTTAGTCTTTCTATTAATATCAAAGAATTTAGATATGAGATGAGCTATTTTAATACTAGTGATAGAAACATTATAAAGATTTTTTATTAAGGTTTTACATTCTTCTGAAAAACTGAAGGCTTTTAAGGTTTTAAATAATGTACTGAATTAAGAGCTCTTTCTATCTCTAAATTACTTAACCTAACTTTTTCTTTAGTATTATTAGCAATTTATAGTAATTTCTCTTTTAGTATTTTAATGAGTTAATCTATTAACTATAAAGCCCATTTGATCTTTATCTATGAATCAAATATTTCTATTAATCTATTAGTTAAAATTGATGCCAATATTTTATAATTCACATTAAGTAATGAAATAGAACAATAAGAAGATACAAGAGTTTTATATTTTCCCTGTTTAAAAATAGGTGAAATTAAAGAGTATTTCCAAGAAGTGTGATATTAATAGGTTTCTGAGTAAGAAAAAAAGCTTGACCTATAAGGGTCATTATGTTAGGAAAAAAAGGTTTATATTTCTGAGATTAAACTGTCTGCATCTTTTCATTTTCATACTTATAGTGTTTTTAACCTCCTGAAGTGAAATGGGTTTAAATGTATAAATCGATTATTATTTAATTAGTTTGTATATGTTTTTCAAATGTCTATCTATTAAATCTGTATTTATTGAGTCCTCATTCCCCTTCTTTAAATCTTTATAATTGTTTGTGTCTTTCGGCTTTTCCCGGTTAGGGGTCGCCACAGTGGAACTCCGGTCCGCTAATGATTGGTAGTTGATTTTTACGTGCCAAGTTACCAGCCCTGACACACAACCTTCAACGAAGGTACGCCCATTCACGAATGTCTCCACGCAGAAGACACTCTAGCTGAGAATCGAACCAGACAGCTTCTTACTGTGAGGTGACAACGCTACCGCAGCACCACCACCGCGGATCTTTAATTTTTGAAATTTTCTAATATCTATCTATTAAATCTGTATATATTGAGTCCCAATTCACCTTATTTAAATCATCATAGTATTTTTTGAAAATTGTTAATATCTCACTAAGAACAGAAGTATTTTTCTACATTTGTGATTTTAAACCAAGTGTCATTTTGTGCTCTTCTATTAATTACTTTACTTTTATTTGCCAATCTACGCAAATTTATTGGTGACATAACATAAATGTGTAATTTTATTTTTCCTGGTACTATTTCAGTTTTATTTATTAAAATATCTTGATAATCTTTTGTTATTTCTTAATCTCTTCTGAAGTATTTACTCCTTTCTTCTGCAAATTTAATTTAGCTTTGTGTACATTTTCTTGAAACTTTACTAATTCTTTACCTGCTCTTATATTTTATTATGACATCCGTTACCTATTTTTTCTTTAATATGCATTTTAAAGAAGCACATAATACTGTATTGTTTATGGAAGCAAAAAACATATCAAAATTTGCCTAGTACTGTAACTCCTGAATATGTATGCCAACATATTGGCTAAGGGAATTCACTATAGTTATAAATCTAAGTTTAACCATAATCTGCCTTTTTGTCATGCAGTCTAAACTATTCATGTAACTGCATTTTGCCAACTGAACATATATAAAATAGGTTTAATTTCTGTGGGCCTCTCTGGTTAATAGATTTTACATAGAAAATAGAATATATGCAAATGTATTTAATTTTTTTAAATATAATACTAGGTTATAGTAATGCATAATAGTTAACAGATGTTTTTGGAATCTGCAGGAATAGAAATAAATTATACTTTGCAGTTTAAATGAAATTTTATGCACTGTACTGTCTGATATACATTTGTAAATGGTCAGTGCATAGACAGGATTAAAATATGATATTATCAAATAAAGCCATCATTTTCTTTTTAGTTCACAACTGTAGAAACTATTATCATTGAGTACTGCAAATATATATATATATATATATATATATATATATATATATATATAATATTTATATCTATCAATCTATGTATCTATATCTATACATCTATATATATATATATATATATATATAGGTATATGTGCGTGTGTGTGTGTGTGTACACACACACACACACACACACACACACACACACACACACACACACACACACAAACTTTATTATATTTTAAGTCATTGGGCTCATGTTAATTTTACTAATCTTTTGTGACTTTTTCTTTTCATTTTCTATTAATATAATAATTCAGTTCATAGCCATACACATCGAGCATATTCTTTGCCTTTAGAAAGTAAATATACATTCTTCATAGATGTCTGCTTGTTGTGTTAAACTTAATGATGAAAATAAAAATAAAGTGCAACCTTCCATTTATTTAAGTGCAACCATTTCTAAGTAGTAAACAGAAAGTTATACTTTCCTGCTTCAACTTTTAATTTATGGTAATGTTGCCTCTAAGTTGATCTGATCCTCCCCATTTCTGCCTTAATAAATTATTGCAAATTCTGATTAGATTATAATGCAATAATTATAACAATGCATATGTGGTGGCTACACAGGAAATATACATTTAAAACATGGATGAGCCAGGGCAAGTCAGTTCCACTATGTTTTACAGATCATTCAACAGGGGCTTGGGGAGACAAAAAGTAATGTTTTAACTATTCCAAACAAGATAATGACCACTGACAATCTCTGTGAAGAACTGTCTTACAAGGATCTTGATACAGTTTGATTTAACTCATTTACTCCTATGTGGCTTTGTAGGTTTGTGCTCTAACTTCCATGACTGAATACTGAGTTGTTTTTTTTTTTTTTGACAAAATCAAGTGACATTTCCACATTTCAACCAAATGTTCATATCTCTGGAACATACGAGTTACTAAAGAAATGTAAATGGTAACTGCTCAGCATAAACAAATCATTAAAGTGGAAGTATTGATTAGATTATAGGTTTTGAACAGGACCTTATCAGAATGCACATGATAAATATTACATTTGTAATATTTTGTAAACAACCTAACTATATCTCAGTAACCACACAACCTACACAGACATCAGCAGCATTTTGTTTTTCCTTTTGTCAGATTTGAAGCTATGCAGTTCTGTTTATGCTACTTGGTTGTTGAAATATTTTGAAAAATATAAACATCGTATGACAATAAAAATAAATAGTGCAGTTGTCTTGCAAATCATGTATACTTTACAATTAAATATTTCAATAGGATATATGCAGCCTGTTTTTGAATTATTCATGTAAATATGAATAGGCTATATTACACACCCAGATGCATCAGTAGGATTTAACTACATAAACTCCTGGAGGCATTACTAAGGTGAAAAGAATTGAACAAAATACTAACCTTGTTCGTTTTACATAATAATTGTACTTTGGAAAGGGGGTAGAAGTCATCTAGATTTGCAGGTTCATAAGTTCATAGGTAAGTACTAAGCATTCAATAGGAAGGTCATTACAAGCCTTACCAACAACACATATTCAGAAGCTCCCTCCAAAGTCAAGGAAGGCAAGAAAAGATGGTGGTTGTAGTGATGCATAATTGTATTTTTTGGGGGGAGATAGAAGATAGGCTAACGGTTATACCACATTCAACATGGATAAAAGGAGATAATGTTACCTGTTAATTACGTCACTATAAAAAATGATATCTGATATTTCAAGTCGAAATAAAAATCAGCATTTGTTTCACACACGCACCAATATTTCTGAATCCATTGACAATGTCAACGGGAAATTTAGGGAAGACAAATCTCTTCAAGGAATTATAAAAGATGGCAGCCCACAGGAATGAAAATAAATTCTTCCTTCTTTTCAGGGAGTAATGTAATTACACATTATAGATTCTTTGAAAATTCATCTCTAAAGATATCATGAATTACAAATATAGTTGAGTACTGTATCATATACTCTAATCACATTTTAATATACAGACCTACAGCCTGACACCATCACCTACTAGTCCTTTTTTTAATTAAATTTTTTTACTGCGCACAGCATTTAATACATATTTTCCATCATAGACATCCTTGAAATAAGGATACAATCAAATACCTTCATAAAAATGTCATCTAAAAGTAAGTGGTTCCATAGTGTAGAGGGATGGAGTCCAGAGAATGACCTAGATGACCTAATATCATCTTGTGGCCTGGTCACTGGAGGACATGGTGAGGTGGGGCTTTTCACAGCTTGCCTTTTCTGGGTGAGAAAGGTATTTGTCATGTTAAAGGCACATCCCTGGTCATTGGTATATACCATAATCATGGGATGGATTACTGGTAAATTGTTGGATCTGAGGTGGGTTCCTTCTAGCTATTGAGTGAGGTGATACATGTGATATCACTAGCTGCACCCATTTAGGGCATACCAAAAGTTCTCTCTCTCTCTAGTGTGCAGTACCCATCTATGTGATACTGCAGGCAGCTCTGCTTCACTTCACCTGACCAGACCAACACTTGGGGAGTGTATTGGGACAGTAAGCTTAAATGGTCCAGGTGGGCAACTGATGATCAGCTGTCGGCATGCAAATGGAAGGGAAAAAGAAAAGAAAACAAAAGAAAAAAGAAAAGAAGACATTATCTAAAATAACAAAGACAATTGAGAAAACAATCTGCACCACTGTCAGCTGTAGTTCCTTTTATAATCACTATAGGCTCCATCAACTGTACTGTATTTGTGTTTAGAAAACTAAAAGGAGACAGAATATCAGACAATAAATAAATCCATAAACAGTGTGCATTATATCAGTCTGATGCAAACAATATACCTGATAGGAAGGTGATTGGCTTTTAGTAATTTTCACCACATTATTATTTATGGGAGAAAATACCAATTAACAAATGGTTTTATCCTTATAATATGTAAAACTCACATTGCGCAGCACAGGTTCATATTTTTCCACCTGTTTTGTCTAATTGCACAATGCTACTATAGATATGTGCAATACAGTACATATCCCCTAAGTGGCTGCTTTACTTAGCTTAACGTTCCTTTGCATTTCCAATTGCATTAGGTACAAATATGAATATGATACCGAGGCAAGACTTTTGGAACTCAAATAGGAAATTGCTGTCTGACAGGTCTAGGAAGACTATGGTGTTAATGTTTTTCTTGCAAAGTACAGTAAAGTGCTCATGCGTAACACAGCTTTGCTTACAGATGACAGTAATTGTGATGATCTCAAAAAAAGCACACTGCTTTTTTTTGTCATTTTTAGGTGCTGCTGCATTATGGCCTTGCTATGTTGTTATGTTGTAGTAGAGACCACTGATTTCAGTCATTCACATGCATATGTGTGTGTGTTTGCTTGTGAATGAGACTAGCTATGCCTCACTATGTATACAGTCTGCATTTAATATATTTCTTTCATTACTACATGATTTTTATGTGGACTTTTAATATGAATCAAAACCTATTCCATTAACTGTGCTTTTTCCCCTGCTTCCTCTCCATTATGGTAGAGTGCATAAAACATATCAGCAGTGTTGGTGTATTAGCATGTTGTATGGTTATCTGTGACTGGAAAATAAGAAAAGAGTGCCCTTTCTCCACACCAAGTTTGTAGATTCCTGAAGGTGCACAGTTGTAATTATAGTAGAGTTGCACTCCAGATGTCCCAGTTTTTTCAGCTGGTAGTGGGTTATGCAGAGGTTTAGCAGCCCATGCTGGTCATTAAATGTATTAGGAGCTTCTACCAACCTTCCCAAAACAAGCTGAAAAAGCAATAAAACTACAAACTGAAGTAAAAGCCACAAAAGTCCAACAGCTTACAAACCCCAGTTTGTTCAGAACAACAAGATGCAAATTTTCCAGAAAATGCTATGTAATGGGTAGGACCGTTAAAAAAACTCTTTAATAAAAATTATTTAAAATAAGATAAGTGCTTTCATTTTGTTTCACCACAAAACATCAGCAGATAAATCCAAGAAAGTAGGGCTAAAAATTTATGTAAGAGTTCACTACTTAGCCAACCAAAGTGTCAAACTTGAGCCAGGGACCCCTTAAAGGGAAACTTGCTCTATCTTCTTAAAGCCTTTAATTTTAACAGACTGGAAATAGAGATACATTTATTAATACCTGGCCAAACATCAGCTTAAAACACCAGCTGCCAAAATACTTCTCTTCTTTCTAGAAATAAATGCCACAGGCCTCCTCTAATCACTTGGTGGTTCTGCACAACAACTACAAAGTAAAAGTGATGGTCATGAAATTCTGTTACATGTTTAGCCAGGGCATTCATAATTTTGCCTTTTTGTGCATTGTAAAGATGTTCACACATCCTTACTTTTAAGGCACGTTCAGTCTTTCCAATATAAAATGATGGACATACCTGACAAAGAGCAGCATACACCACAGCCTTGCGGTTATAATCCAATTTTCCTCTAACCCAAACATGTTGTTTTTTTATCCAAAAAGAATCACCTTCTTGGATCCACTTACAGAATGAACACCACCACCATGTTACTGGTTGCATTAATATTAAGCATTGTATTTTCTAACATTTTCTTTATGTTCTTCCCTCTTCTAAAAACCACAAAGGACACAGGAAGTATTTGTAAAAGTTCCCTGTTTTCTTTAAATAAATCCCAATTCTTCTTCAGTATCCATCTTATAGTCTGATGATCTTGGTTAAAATCAGTAATGAAGACAGTGCCTAGATCACTGGTTCCATTGTTGTCTTCATTGCCAGATTCAAATGTAACAGCACCATTGTTATTGAGTATCAGGATGTAGGGATTCCTTTTCCTTTTCATCACCACTTTCTCTTTGATGTCAGTTGCAAAGTCTTTTGGGTAACATCTTGCCAGAAACATGTTTTCCATGGTAGTACACTCTTCCCAGAAGTGCTGTTCCAGGGTGACCATTCTTGCTGCCCTCACAAATTGTCTCTTTCCTACTGATTTCTTTTGGGCAAGGGGATGAGCACTCAAAAAATTGAAGAAGGAGTTGGAGTATGTTGGCTTTCGATAAATCCTTGAAACATAATGAACATTATTTGAGTCCTTGGGCAAGAAACATCCAGATAAGAAATATTAAACGTATCCTTATTTATTGTAAATTTCAAAAACTCCATGCTGGAGTTGATGTAATTCATAAATTCCATCTGCTTTTCCTCAGTATCCATTTCAGCTGTTAGTTGCTCGATAGTCCTGCTGTTATATTTTACTAGAAAGAAAGAAGATGTTAGAAAATACAATGCTTAATATTAATGCAACCAGTAATGTTTGTAGAATTACCAAATGTGGACAGTGTTCATTCTGTAAGTAGATCCAAGAAGGTGACTCTTTTTGGATAAAAAAAAAAAAAAAAAAAAAAAAAACATGCTTGGGTTAGAAGAAAATTTGATTGTAACAGCAAAGATGTGGTCTATGCTGCTCTCTGTCAGGTATGTCCATCATTTTATATTGGAAAGACTGAACGTGGCTTAAAAAAGGATGTATGAACATCTTTACGATATACAAAAAGGCAAAATTATAAATGCCCTGTCTAAACATGCAACAGTTTTTCACGACAATGACTTTTACTTTGTAGTTGTTGAGCAGATCCACCAAGTGATTAGAGGAGGCCTGTGGCATTTACTTCTAGAAAGAAGAGAAGTATCTTGGCAGCTGGTGTTTCAAGATGATGTTTGGTCAGGTATTAATAAATGTATCTCCATTTCCAGTCTATTAAAATTAAAGGCTTTAAGAAGATAAAGCAAGTTTTCCTTTAAGAGGGTGCTGGCTCAATTTTGACACTTTGATTGGCTGCTGAGCAGTGAACTCTTACATAAATTCTTAACCCTACTTCCTTGGATTTATCTGATGAAGTTTTCTGGTGAAATAAAACGAAAGTGCTTATTTTATTTTAAATAATTTTTATTAAAGTGTTTTTTTAATGGTCCTATTACACAGCATTTTCTGGAGCTTTGCATGTTGTTCTAAACAACTGGGGTTTGTAAGCTGTTGAACTTTTGTGACCTTCTCAAAACAAGACATGGGATGATCAGTAAACTTTTCAATTCATTCTCTGTCTCACAAAGGTGACATTTTCATTACATGTCTTATGAGTATCCCAAATCTTATGTAACACCATACAACATGTATCTATAATATTTAGATATTCCATAATGTCAACAAAACATTTACTCCAAAACTGCTGCTAAAGTACTTTTTATTTTACATGTCCCCTAAGTAATAGTAGCTGTATTCATTCTGCATCATGCTTCCAAAAAAAAGTTTCTTCCTGCATTCTCAGAACATTTATCCTTTAATACTATGTAAAATGATATCTTTTTGAACATACCCAGCAATCGGTCCAATCCCTGCAGAGAACTTTTCACTTAAATGCAGTATCTAAAGCCTAATAATATTTCGCTACTTCTCTGACATAGTCATAGATGCATATTTTTCTTTAATTACTCAGTCCAACATAATGTCATTTGCCTCAGCTTTTCTAATGATGTAATAATACTTTTTGATCAGAAAATAAGACATAGCTAACCTGTTTTAGCAGAAAAGAACCAGAATGGTATGCCCTTTACCATCTCAGGTGTACTTCTTAAGGCATAGACAGATAATGGTTCAGACTTAAACAAGGGAGTCATTGATACTTTGCAATGATTGTGCAATTTGATATTGCAATATTTTTTACATTAGCTATTGGCACAACCAAAGAATTTGAAGCATTTGATAGGGCAATATTTTTTTCTTTTTTAATTGTCAAAGATTTGGCCAAAGATTCATTAATAACATGTATGCATTGCTCTGGAGCTAACACAAGTGGCCATCTTTACGTGATGAGCAGCATCATTGATCAAATATGCAGAAGCCAAGGCACACAACAGGACATGTATCCTAGTTCTACCCATGGTGGCCATGTCAACGGAAGGCAGGTCACAACCTGTGTGTGCACATAGTGCAAACTAGTGACTGTAAAGAAAAAAACAGACATCCAGAAGCGACTGTGTAGACACGGTCCAACAACAAACAGGTAAATATGGAGAAGCCAAGGCACACAACAGGATGAGTATCCTAGTTCTACCCATGGTGGCCATGTCAACGGAAGGCAGGTCACAACCTGTGTGTGCACATAGTGCAAACTAGTGACTGCAAAGAAAAAAACAGACATCCAGAAGCGACTGTGTAGACACGGTCCAACAACAGATAGGTAAATATGGAGAAGCCTGTCAACTAATGGACAAAGAAGGTTTGTACTGAGTGAATTCATGGACATGTGGAACATTTCTGACATTATCATGCACATTAAGAAACAGTTTTTAAATGATCAGAAGTAAAATGTGCTGTTGATTCAGACATCCAAGTGATAAAAGTTTAGAACTTCATATGGGAACATGTATCAATCTACCAATGCAGGAATACTGAAAAAAAAAACAAATGCATAAATGTTTGGACAAATGCAAAACAAATTTGGAGTGCATGTACACACTGCTCTCACAAGTAGTGAAAGTGAATACAACAACAGTTGTGCACACTGCTCTCACAAGTAATGAAAGTCAATACAATAACAGTTGTGGCAGCAGCATGCATGTTGTGAAAAGTTAGAAATTAAACACAAAACAGATCAAAATCATCATAGACAGCAATCAGCAATGCTATGCCATAGAAATACAAATGTCACGTGGAACAGAAAATAAAGTATTATGGTGCAGAAAGTGTTACATGTGTAAACTGATAAGTGAGATGTATGCACATGGGAGATGTGGGACATGTCAAGAAACCTGTACGAAGACAGAAATCTTACCAGAAAACAGTCATGTGGAGGGAGTTTATCAGTTTTACATGTGTGTATGAATACGAACATGATTAAAATGTGACAACAATGACCACCTATGAAAGTTTTTCCCCCTAGTAGAAGACATCACAACATGGGCGCATTAAGTCAGCATTGTCTTGCAACAACTGTTTCATATACTGTATCAAAGTATATCTTGATAAGAGTACTAGTAGCCTGTGTAACAGTCACAGCACATGTGTATTAGCTCAGGCTGCCTCACATAAACAGTGAACACACTAATGACAAAGAACGCATTTGAAGAGTTTGTGACAACATTTTAGAAAATGACAACTGGACTGAGCATTTCCCAACATAAATTAATACCTGGATCACAGCACTCAGCAAATCTCACAATCAGGTGCAACATCATAACAGTTTGCCAATGAACTGTGGAAACTGCTAGGGTTGGCATACAACATTTTTAGACAGACCTATAACACTGTTGGTGTCTTCAGCGTATCATCCCACAACCCGTACTGAGTGGCAGTGACCAGAGCCAAGCTGCCCTAGGCAAACTCTCTGTAGTTTTTGCCTCAAAATGAGAAATAACAGCAACTAGTCCCCAATATTGATTTTTATGCTGCTTTGTGCAAACAGTCTCACAATAAAAAATGTGATACATACATCATTAATGCATTACAGCCGGGTGACGCCAGTAGGTTCTTCTGCAGTTATATCCTACTGATGCCTCTAGGAGTCAAATATTGCTTCTTCATATTTGCATTAAAATTTTTAAAACCATGCTACATACAAAGTATTAAAATATGTTATCTTAAAATTTACACAATGGCAAACACAACTGTGTTGATATTTGAACTCTGTTTATAGCAGGTAAAGAGATATTAATTGCTGTTCATATTTATTTATATTGTCATAAATGTCATGATTTTCTAAATATCTCAACAACCAAGTAGCACAGTCAGAACTGCTTATCCTCATATGAAAGCTCTTACCTAGATGAACAAACTGCTTTTAACAGTATGTGTGTAACTTGAGTGGTTGCTGCGATAGGGTAAGTTGTTTACAAAATATTACGTTACTATGTTTACTGTGGCTTATAAAATCCAATTTAAAACCTAAAACCTAAAGAATACTATCACTGTAACAAGAGTTTTGGCTGAAGAGTTTGACATTTACACTTCTGTAGTAATACCTATCATTCCTGAGATATGAATATTTGTTTGAAATATGAGGACAAAGGACATCATTTTAATATATCAAAAAGCTTAAGCTCTCATGAGATAATAACAAAAAATCATGTGACTCTTCTTTGGTCTATTCTAGCCAGAAAAGCAATTACTAAAAACTGGAAAAGTAAAGTGCTGAATTTATTAGTATAGCAAGACTTGTTTGTAGTAATGAATTGCATATTATAAAGATGAGAACTTCTAATATTAGACAGTCATATGAATCTTGGCTTAAACCTAAAGACTTGCTTGAAAAATATTAATTGTTGTTGATGTCTAACTTTGATGCATTGGTCAGCTTGTGGACCTATGTAAATAGTTATTTGTTGTTTTTATAATTGATTTATTTACTGTTTTAAAACCAAAAAAAAAATAAAATAAAAAAAGCTTAAGTTCTGCCCAGTAGAAGTTACAATGCAATCTTCCCGAACTCTATTGGATGGAATGAGTTAAGGTGGGCATGTTGACAAGAAAGTACAGTACTTTGGAGGATGAAGATAACCCAGATATTGAAAAAAACAAAAAAAATGACACCACGCTTATCGAGTAGGACATTCCAGCTTGTCACCAGTTTCCTTATTTTTAAATATGCATGCTTTTTATTCACCCTTACAAGGAATGCATTGCTGGATATAAACATGTGTCCATTTAAGTCAAACAGTCTGTAGACATGTGAAGTTACTGCTGATGCCAGAGAAGAAGTCATAACACAGTAATGAGAAGGAACACAGTTGAAGTCATAATATGAGCAGTGTATTTGAATGCATATGGGCTGCATTAAAAGAAATGTATCACCTGGGTAATTAAAACATATCACCTACAACAGTTACCGCTATGTAGTATTTTACATGAGTGTATATTACGTTATCGAAATTTTAAAAGCTCAAATGTCATATGGTTAAAGCCATATAATCGAACTTTTAAAAGTTCAAAAAGCGAAAAAAAAAAAAACAACAGAAAAAAACCTACCTGACCATTTTAAGCAGGGGGGCAAGCCGCCCTGCACCCCCCACACCCCCTGCTCTTTAAATATACCAACTCCGATATCACACTACAGTGCAGGAAAGGAAAATCTTTCCATTCCGCATTGTACAGAGATCTCCATTGAAATGTTCGAACTTTTAAAAGTTTGATCATATGGTGTCGACCATATGATGTTAGAACTTTTAAAAGTTTGATAATATAATATGTACTCATTTTACACATCAGCATCTGTTGAATAAGCCATCCATGCTTGTTATCACTTGATTTTGAACACAGTAGTTCAAACTAAACCTTATTGGATTCAAACATCTGCCATTTACTTCAACGTTCTCTGGACCTGTCCACATTAAATCATATCACAGTTGTCAGAAAGTATGACATCGAAGTGTTAACATGAACATTGTGTTGGAATGTCCAAAGGTACAAAAAAGACCTCAGGGATCAAAAATCTTTCCCCATGTGAATGTCAACCCTAAGTAGAATTGTACACAATCATATCTGCTAAGTAAGCCAGTACTGCCTATTAACCTGTTTTTTTTTTCCCTTTTTTTAACACTCATAGGAGATACACCATGCTGAATTCAAACACCTGTCTTTAATAACTCCTACAGTTCCAGCACCTGTACACTAACAGATAACACCACAGAATTATACACAGCACAGATGTCAGCAAGTACACAGTTGAAATATTCATAGGTAAGTACTAGGCTAACTACCCTTGTAGGCCATTTTAAACCTAGGCAATTTCCCCTCAAGAGTGAGAATCAAACCTTGTATTCTGTGTCTGTAAGGTAAGCACCTCAACCATTATGATAACCTCATTTAAGTGAATTGTATGCATAACATCTGTAGAGTAAGACACTTCTACCTGTTAGCCACTGGTAGTATATGTCATACTATTAGTGGAAACCATCAAATCCGACAACAGAGCTGGTGACTCCCTCTTCCCCAACTCTGCTGGTAAAATTTGAAATTCTCTTCCTGCTAACATTACCCTAGATACCACTCTATCTCAATTTAGAAAAGCTCTCATGGAGCATTTGAAGCCTCAATAGATATGTCCCTGCTCCGAGTCTGACTAAATCTTCATGCATACTGGTGTACTAGTTCTATATCTGTAAGTGGTACTCAGTTATCTTTGTTAAGCCAGTTTAGAAGATGGTTAGACTGTATTATTTAACTGGACTATAAAATGCATTATATTTGTATAAATTTAACTAGACTGTAAAATGTGTTCTTTTTGTATAATGTTATGATCACTCCTGATCTATATGCACATAGTAATGGTTGTATATGAAACCACCTTGGAGGTTTTCTCCCCGGGCCTCCGTTGAAAATGGACATGTATCCAGTCTGACTATCCCGGTCAACAAATGTAAAATAAAAATAAATAAGTACTACATATACTCTGTAGGATTTGAAGATATGCTTAATAATCTCTGTCATCTCTAGGCTGTGCAGTAACTGCTGTCACCACAACAGAATTTCTATCACAGGGATTAGAAAACAGATATTAAAATGGATGTTTTGGGTAGCATGTTTGAATGCATATGGGATCATTTCAAAGTGAAAAGAAACAGGAGGATAAAATCCCTTCTCCTGTGGTAATGTTGCCTCATTATTGAATGCTACATATCACATACCTTGAGTAACACATTCATGTGTGTTAGTCCTTGCTTACACATTCCCAGATTCCTAGCCCTGCTTACCTTAATCCACATCCTCTGAAAGTATTAATTGCTGAGACTGCTGAAGAAGTCATAGACTAGAAGCGATAACCTCAGCAGTGCTTTTATATGGAAGTGTTTTCCCTAAAAGGGGATTTGATGAACACAAATCACATAGTTGGTACCACTATATTAAATTATCCACATCATGTCTGTTAATTAAGCCATTCCTGACTGTCATTATTCTGTTACACATTAAGACACATCTTTGGATTTGAACACCTGCCTATCTAGATCCACATTATCTAGAAATGTGTATCAACTGCTAACACCACAAGGGGGAGCCATATCACATGCGACTTATAGTGGCATTACTTTCACTATGTATAAAATCACTTACTTAAGCACACTGCTGTCAAGCTTATTTACACTACCAATTGCAAAGTATTACCACATGCTTAATTATTATTTGAGCTATTATAACATCAGACAATAACTAGAAGTAGGCTTTATTTCTCAATGCCAAGTATAAACTAAATGCTATATACAGAGATATAGACTTCTATTTATAAGACATTTATGGCCATTTGTGTGTAATATGTGAATCTATTTTTTGATAAGATTAAAAGTACAAAATGGAGTTTTCAGGGCAGTCTTTAACATCTGGAGCAAGCAGAGGGTAGGATACTGTTAGAGTAACTAAATAATAAGCAGGCTGGAGGTGGGACAGTAGCATAATGCACTTCTTCATAAGGTAAGATTACATAATAAAAACATAAAATAAAAGTTGAACATACTGTTGGATTTTAACACCTTCCAATATCATTCAACATTCTGAATATAATAATGATGTCTCTTCATAGTCATATCAGTACTGCTTTCTCTCATGCAGTGGTGTTAATCATGTTATTGTGAGAAACACCATACGAATGGAACTGGAAGAAATACATGATCGGTTTTTGCTATCGGACAGAAAAAGGTAGTTACTGTTATGTAAGTACAAGTAAGATTATTGCTCAATGTCAAGCCTTTGTATAAATGCAGAGTTCAGAAATACAAATATTTGTTAATGGGACAGTTTTAGTCATGTGTCTGGTGTGTGAATTGATTTTTTGACCACATTTAAAGTGTGAAATGGGGTTGATAGGAAGTAGTGAAAATGGGAGAGCAAGCAGATGGTAGGAAAGGGGGAAAGACTTAATGAATGCACACGATGGTGGTGTGAGAGCACTCTAGTGATCCACTTCTTTTTTTTTTTTCAATAATTTTTATTTTTGTTTTACATTTGCAAAAACCATAACCATTCCATATTTACAAAATGACCATATTTGCATGTTATACATTGTGGATAAAGTAGAAACATGTAGGTCATAATGATCCACTACTTTTTAAGCTAAGATCACAGTTTCACAAGGAATTTGAAAAAATTGGATAGTCACAACAACGTAATAGCATTGCGTGACTGAATTTACTAAGTTAAGTGTGTCATACACACACATATGTAAAGTAGAGATTTAAGTACAGGGTGTGTTTTTTTTTAGGGCTAGGTGCCCTTTTCCTTTTCTTCTTAAAGAGAGGAATGCTGGAGGAGGTAGTTCAGAATAAGAGGAGTAGGTTGTAGGTAGGGTAGGTTAGTTAGCAGATGCAGACAGACAGGGATGACAATGGACCAAAAGGATTGGGGACAGCATGATTGGAGTTAGGTGTGGGACTTCAGCGGTACATCCCCATCCAGAATGTATACAGTAGGAATCTATTCCTCACCCACAGAACTGTCATCACTGTCTCCTGTCACAGGCATGTGTGGCTGTGTGAAACGGGGCAGTGATTTGGTAATTTGCACCAAAATTCTTTCCATGAGGTTGATGTGGACACAGAAGCCCTTATCTATAACCTCCTCCACAATTGCTACTTAATGCCAAGCATTGTATAAACACCAAATACAGAAATACACCACCTCCACTGGCACCACTCATGGTGAGTACATTTGAAGCAGCCCCTGGAGAAGAGCTACCTGACACAGGTGGTGTAGGTAGTGCAAGGTTTGTGGAGGCAATGTTGACAAGCTGTGACCCAGAAATGTCAGAGGTATTACATGTCAGAATCCTTGTCTCTGAAATAAAAAACAACTCAGGAGAAAAATGAAACCCATCAAGGTCAAGTCTCAGGCTAAAATATCTACCCAAGCCAAAGAGAATCACATGGCATTTTTAGTTATGTTCATAATCTCAAAAGCATAATGCCGTAATGTACTGACCTGATTGTGAATAATGTTACCGACACTGAAGTTAAAGATATATCAAACATACTAGCCCATAGATTTGGCTCTAACTTTACCCCTCTTTCTCCTCTATCTGTCCCTCAAGATATAACTGAAACTGGCTTGCCTCTAGCTATCATACAAAACCAATCCCTAAAAGTGCTATCAAAAGCTAAAAATATGCATCAATGGATGCTTGCAATATCCTGGATAGATCTTAAATATCATGAAGCATGATTTAGCTACACCCCTAGCAGCACTGTTCAATTTCAGCCATTGTATACGTTTTGGACCAAGTGACTGGAGAACAGCTGCAGTCATTCCTCTGCATAAGTAAGAACCTTCCACAGACCCAGGAATTAAAAAGCCTTAAGTCTGACAAGCCTCATATACAAAGTCTTAGAAAGAAATAATCAATCAATATGGACGCATCTCAGTTTAGATTTGTCTAGGGCAGGTCATGCTTATTTAACTTGGTGGATTTTTTTGAAATGGTCACCAAAGCAGTGAATGAAGACAAAATGGTACACATGGCGGACCTTGACCTGCCCAAAGCTTTTGACACAATTCTCTGCTCATGCATAGTTGAAAAGCTAAATAAACTGCAAATTAAATTCCTATGTCATCCACTGGATTGCCAGCTGGGTCAGATATAGGATGCAGATAATCAAAATAGGGGAAGTTATCTCCTCAAAGAGATCAATCACCAGTGGAGTGTCCAAGAGTTCTATGCTGGGACCTCCCCCAGTTTGGCTTCTACTTTTTCTGTAGTTAAATCAAATACCAAAGGCCTCTGGCTGTAAGTTTGCAGATGACTGCATGTTAGGAGCAGTCATTGAATCCACAATGAGTTAGCCATCCTGTTGGAAGGTTTCTGCCAAATAAACATCCGGTGTCAAAATCATAGACTGAAGCTAAATGCCAAAAATTGCATAATTGCATCTTTGGGAAGTCATTTATCTTAGGTGATTATCACATTGACTATACACCCCTAAGAGCTGACTCATTTGCTCAAGATTTGAGAACTTATGTGGACAGTGACTTAACTTTTGAACAACATGTGCCCATTGCTGCTAGAAAGTCTTTCTATATTGCATAGCTTATAAAAAAAGAGACTGTGTCTAGTTCTTGGAATGTCATTGCCCCCCCCCCCTTTTACTCAGCCCTCATTAGGCCAGTATTTCAATATAATGCCCCCTTTGGCATGTATCTATACAGACACATGCAGCAACTGGAATGCCAACAGAGATACCTCACTAAAAGGATACAAGGCCTAAACAACATGTCCTTCATGGGCTGATTCAAAGCCTTGTCACTATATTATTTATCCTACAAACTGCTAAGAGGTGACTTCTGTATGGCATAAAGGTGTCGTTCCCACCCATTACTGATGGATTTACTGCACAACAGCAAGTTAGATGGCATCAAAAATACTTGGTCTAAGGATCTAAACCTCTTCTGCAACATCAGCAGAATGGTTTGGATGGGACAGGTATATCTTGCAAAGGATACCACTGCTGTGGAACAGAGTCCCCATCCACATACAAAAAAGTTCATCCTTGTCAAATTATCTATGGTATGATCACAGTTATTTTCGTTAGAGGTAATAAATAATTATTGACCATGGGATGGGTAAGGCCAATCTATAACCAAAAGGGATAGGTTATTTCAAGCACAAAAAGGGAACTTAGCTGGGCTTAAAATACCCCACAAGGGCAGTTAGCCTAGTACTAACCTAAGAACCTGACTGGAGTTGACTGGCAAGAGAAGTTGTATTTGAATTTATATTGTATTTGTTACCACCATTTTTCACTGTTTGTAGGTAGGAATGGGCTGCTTGTTAACAATACTTACTTTGATTCATATTTTGTTGTTTTACCTTTAATTTCACTTTTGATTGTTAGAAAGTCATAGGTTTTATACAGGCAAGGTCTAGCCACCCCAAGAGACCTAGACAGTTATAAGTTTGCACAGACTGCAGAGAGGAAATTCCTGAGCATATCTAAACAATCCTATCTTGGTTTATGATTTATTTAGATTTACTGTTAAAAGAAGTGCAACTGTGAGCAATAGTGAGCAGAAGCTACCGCGCACGAAGTAAAGGAATCACAACTATTGTCTGGCTTGTAGTACTTGTATGGTCAGAACAACTTTGCTGTACTTTATTATTTAGTTGTATATTGCTGATGTGATTTTTGTCATATAAGTTGATTTAAGTTCCCTCTGAATTCTGCGGTTACTGTTTTTAGTTATTCTTTTCTTTTAAAATATTTTATTCATTTGAAGCTGAATATGGATTCCTTAAATGAGTATGCAATTAACAATTTGCTAATGCATAAATATCTTGTACAGTGTAATAAATGCTATGCATATTTAAAGATAACAGCTGATAACACTGGTGATCTGTGTTCCTCATTTCAAAAATTGGAAGATTTGCTTACCATTGTTAGAAGTAAATCTAGATTTAATGATGATGATTGCACTTGTGCAATTGGCATAACATGGAGAAATGTATCATATATTAATGACTGAACTGATGAACTAAATAATTTTAGACATAGAACAAATAGAATAGATTTAGGAAATGATGCATCTATATTCTGCAAAGATCATTCAACACCTATGAAACAAGATGATGCCCCTGACTACTTTGGAATTCTGGATGCAAGTACTCAGCAATCTGAGGATCCAGTTTGTTTAGAAGGAAACAAAAAAAGAAAGAAAGGAAGAAGTTCACAACAAATAACAAGGAAGAAAAAGAAACTGATTAATGACTGTAAATAAGAGAATACGTAGTAAAAAGGACACTGCTTTGTTATGTAACACACACGTTACAGGGAATGATGATATTTTTATATCAGAAAACCTTCAGTGCACAGAAAAAGGCATCATTCTTCCAGCAGGGAAGGTAGAAAACAAGGCAAGGAGCAGGTGGAAAGGAAGAAATCAAAACTGAACGTGGAAGGACTGAAGGACATTACTGTAAGAAAAAAGAAAAGAAAGACAGATGTTGACCACATGTCTCAAGCTGTGGATTTACAATACCAGCCGGAAGAGAATTTAATACACAGTGAAAACAGTGGGATTAATAAGACTAATAGTGATGAAGATCTTTTCTTTGTTAACAATTGATAGAGCAGATATTACTGTATTAGAAGCTGAAGATTCTTCAGAGGTGGCTAGCAAATATATTATTGTAACTGGAGATTCATTTATTAGAGGAACGTATACTTATACTTATATTTGTAGAGATTATAATGAACAATGAATAGTGTTATGCTTGCCAGGAGCAAAAATGGAAGATGTGAGACAAGCCTTGGAATGCCTTAATATAAGGAAGTAAGGATCTGATTTTATTCATGTTGGTACAAATGATGTCACCCGCAAAGATTCTCTGACTGTTAGTTGGAAACTGACAGCCCTCTAGATAATATAGCTTGTACTGTTGTTAGGGCATATTTTTCACAAATCACTTATAGAAAGGATAGTCAGGTCACTGTGAATGAAAAGATTTTTTTGGGTAAATACCTACATGAAAAAAAAATTCCTGTTTTACAAAATGGAAATGTGTAGAGCATCCAAGCCTAGTTTTGGGCACTCACGTGTTCAGACAGGATGGTGTGCATTCAACAAAATCAGGGAAGAGAATTTTTGCAGCACATGTTTTGCAGTACTTGACAAACACTAGGCAGGATTTTTGCCAGGTTGAAAATTTAACAGTTCACAGGCAGCAAAATATGATATCTCTGATGGTTGGTAATGCTAGGAGCATTAATAATAAAGCTTTATAATTGGAAAATTTGCTATGTTCCCACAACATGGATGTTGTTATTGTTTGTGAAACATGATTAAAGAGCAATGACTGGAAACCGGCTCTGTCAGGGTATAAATGTTTTTACTGTAACAGATATTCTAACAAAAAATTAGGTGGAGGTGTTATGATAGGGATTAAAGATAGCTATGAGACCTGTGATTATTATAGGTTCAATCATAACACCAATACTATAGACTAACTGTGACAATAAAGACAACCCTTGAGCATATAACAATTGTTGGGGTGTATAGATCATCAAAGGCAATTGCAGATGACCTAGAGGAATTCATACACTTTCTGCATGAAACACAGGAGGGAAGAATAATATTAGCTGGGGACTTAAATTTACCAGAAACAGACTGGAATAATATTGATTCAAAAATGTTGGTAAGGAAATTATTCACAGGCTATATTCAGTAACAACAATTGCTTCAGATTGTTAAAAAAACTACCAGGGTACGGAACATACTAGACATTGTTTGTGTTCCCAAAGAAATTACTGGAACTTCAATTCAAGTTTTACCACCATTGATGTGCAGTGATCATGGGATTATCAAGGTTAATTTGTTGCTAGAGAATTCTACCAAACTGAAAAATAAGCAAATGCACGGAAGGTTAATTACAGATTATATGGAAGCAAAACAGTGTATGTAAAACTAAATTGAGTGAAGTGTTCAATGGAAAATCTGCCGATGGAATGTGGAAAGTTTTGAAAGAGAAATACACAATAAACAAAACATGCCAGATGGATAGGTTTCTGACCCAGATACTCCCCAGACTCTGGAATAGACTGCCCATACATGTCAAGCAGAGCACCTCTTTGGCCCTCTTCAAAAGGAACCCTGACGATTGGATGGGAGAAAGAAAATTCACCCCGAGGATCACGTTAGTTGCCCTGCTAGACAGGGGTCCAGGGAAGTAAATAGTGTGGGAAGAAATAGCCAGGGAATTGTTATGGCTAGGCTTGCATAGGCCCTAGGGCCAATAGCCTAATACCAACATTTGAACCTAAGAAATTGTTTGAGTGGCAAAAAATCAGAAAATGTTTACCATCAGGATCTATGCATACAATATCAGGGGGATATATTTCCATAAGAACAAGATATCTGATTAAGGTGAGAGACAAAAAATATAAGAAATGGAAGAGAGATCGAACTACAACTTTGAAAACTGAAATAAACAAGCTGGACAAACAGATTAAGCATAGTGTGAGACAAGATAAAGAAAAAAATGAAAAAAAATGTATATAAAGATATTGAGCATAATAGGAAACATTTTATAGATACATAAGATGTAGAAAGAGTAAAGACACACAAATTGATAAATTGTGGGCAGATTCTACAATTTATTCTCAGACACAACAGATTATATATATAGTTATAAAATATTATGCAAAACAATTTGACTCCACAAAAGGGGTGATAAGTTGTATGAGTGACATCCAGGTTAACTCCAGATACTGGAATCAAATTTAATTATATTGAAGAAGAGCTGCACAAACTGGATGCAAACAAAGCACAGGGAGGAGATAGGATTAGTAAAAATGACCTGAGAAAACCTCAGCAAGAACTTACAGTGTCATTATATCTATTATTCACTAGTTCATGCTGTATATGCTCATACCCACACTGCAAACTCATCCCTAGCCAACTCACAATCACTCACATTGTACCAACTAACCCAGACCTTCTCCCCCTTTTATCAGTGAATTAATTATTCTTATTGCTATTTTTTCTTCCATTGTTCCCTTCCTTTACAGCTCACTTCTGCTGCATCTGTCCTCCCCCAGGCATCCTCCATTGCTCTCCAAAATACCCTGGCTCTCCCTGAAAGAACAACTAAAAGGGATCCTACAGTGCATTTTATTTAACTATTCAGACTCCACCAAAGAACTTCTACAGCGTGTATGTACTAAAGTTTTAACCTGACATAGTGTATGCTTGTTAGCAGCCTACCTTGGCCTCAGTCCTCTCTTCCCCCCCAGACCCCTTTCTACTTTCTCAGCCCATCCTCGTAATCTCTTGCAGTTTGGCCACTAGGTGGCAGGATTTCTCCACTGTCTGCCCTATTAAACAGTACTATTTTAAAGTTCTTACCTTTTCCGCAGCTTATTCTGTTTTAATTTCTAACTGCCCATCTTCAGTTCCTAATCCCTGAAAATCCTCAATTCTCCTCTTTAGTTACATAGTGCCCTTGTGCCTTACCCCTGTGTCTCCTTACCTGAGTTTGCTCCTCATCTCATTGATTGTTTCATGCTGGCTATTCCTTCTTCTTGGTTCTTCCCACTTTGTTCGCCCTATAGGCTCACTCCGACCCCCTGCCCTACCCCCAAATTCCACCCACCCCCAGCACCTCTGCTCTTATAGATACTAAACCAGACCCAAAACCATCAACGCCCAATCCACTTAACCCACCCCACCCACAATATACCACATCCTCCACTCTACGCCCAAATTATTTCCACCCCTTTCATTCTAATACTAACTTATTAACAACAGTCTACTCTAGTATCTACTTAGTAATTCCATACCCTTTATTCAATAACATAAATAAATACCCATTTAACCCAAAACTCATATATTTAAACACCATAATTACTAAATGCCCTTCACTTCTAACTCACACACTATTTCTTATCACCTTATTCTACCTAAGCTACCTCACTACACCCTTAAATGCAAATAACCCCCTCATTCCATACAACCATTCCTTCCTTTATAACACATACACATTCCTTAATCCACATATCCCCCAATCTTTACCCCTTCAACAGTAATATGCTCTTCCCCTACAAACTCTTAATCAACCCTAAAATCACTATCCCCATTTCCTCCAGCCAAATTCTCACAAGGTTCACAACCTACAAACCTCATACCAAGCAATATATGCATCTCTTTCATCAAATCACCTCCAGCCTTCTCTCCGGCGACATTCACCCTAACCCTGGCCCCTCTGCTTCACTAAACTCAACCTCCTTACCCCATCACTCCCACACAACTAGCAAATCCCTGCATTTTGCAGCTCTAGATGTCCACAGCATTTGCAACAAAATTCCCAACCTCCATGATTGGCTTCTCCACAATCAGCCAGATATTCTCTCTATCTCAGATACCTGGCTAAAACCCCATATAACAGAGTCTGAAGTATTACCACCTAACTACTGTATGATCATGAAAGATAGAACACACAAAAAAAGGAGGGGGGGTCACTCTCCTTTACTCATTATCTCTTTTAGTTACCCCATACACAAAACCTATTCCCAAATTTGGTATGCAGAACTAATTCCAGCTCTACTCCAGATTAACAAACAAAAACTCATATGTATAGTCACCCTTTATATTCCTCCTGGAGACAATGTCTCAATCCTTGAAGATATTTTTTCCTGGCTTTCCAACAACATAACCAACGGAACTATAATCCTGGGTGATGTCAATATTAATTGGGCCACTATTCAATCTCCCACTAACTCACTAAATATAAACTTAATTAACTTCACTCAGCTTATCAATTCAACAACTAGGCCCTCCAAGGACTTCCATACCGGAAGCACACTAGATTGGATTCTAGTATCCCATGCCCATTATATCTCCAATAGTGAAACTCTTCCTGACCCACTAGGTGACCACTTCCCCACTTTTGCTCACTGTCTTCCCTCCTCCTTAAAATTAAATCATACCCATACCTCCACTTGCTGCCTAAAAAACATTAACTCTAGCATATTCTCAGATGCACTAAAAAGAATTAACTGGAACCCACTTAAGACGCTTCCCATCGAAAGTACTGTTGCATATTTTAAATCAAACTTTTTAACCCTTATAGACTCCTATACCCCTCTGAAAACAAAAATGCATAAAAAACAATCCTGTTCCATGGTTAACCAAAAATACCTTAGCTACTATGAGACTCTGAGATAAGGCTCGGAAACACTACCTCAAAAATAAATCTAACATCTCCCTCAATGAATACAAAACACTTTGAAACAAAGTAAAAAAATGTATCATCTCAGACTGCAAAGCATATTTCTCAACACTCCAAACCAACCATAATACCAGCTCTAATAAATTCTGGAAAGGAATCTGTCCTCTCTTGAATCCTGGTGAAAAAGAAAACCCTTCTCCCAACTCAAACGCTTCTGACTTAAACTTAGCCACCCAACTTAACTCTTTCTTCATTGACTCCATAGCTAAATTAACAACATCCTTTCCCACCAAGTCAACTTCCCTACCCTCACCCCCACCTATACCTTCCTCCCCTAGCATCTCCCATCCCCAACCTCCCCCCTTCTCCACAAACCCCATCCCTATACCTACCATAAAAAACTTCTTCTAAAATTGAAGCCTGGTTCTAATGCCCCTGATGATATACCCTCCTAATTCTTAAAACCATCTGCAGAAGCCATTGCCCTCCTTATATGCATTCTGATAAATCATTATATTTCAGATTGCCAAGTTCCCCAACTCTGGAAAAGGGCCTTTATTGTTCCACTTCACAAAGGTGGCAACAATAATAATATCTCTAACTTTAGACCTATCCCCATCTTATTCCCCATTTCAAAACTGCTCAAAAATGCATCCATCTGCAACTATTACCCTATCTTACAAACAACCATCTCCTTACTCCCACACAACTTGGATTCAGACCTGGCCATATCACCACCACAGCTCTCCACTCCTTCCTAGAAACTGTGAACAAAACCCGTGACTCAGGTCATATCATCTCCACCCTCCTCCTTGACCTCTCTAAGGTATTCAACACCATCTCTCATAATCTTTTTCTCACTAAACTCTCCAAACTAAATCTGCCCCATTCCACTATCAACTGGTTTACCAGTTACCTTTCAAACAGGCAACAAGCAGTCAGATGGAGAAAAGCCACCTCACCTTTCCTTAACACTCCCACAGGTGTCCCCCAAGGTTCAATTCTAAGCCCCTTCTATTCAATATATTCATAAACGACGTCTACCAAGCCATACCTAATGCCAACCTCATCCAATATGCCGATGACTCCACTATAATATGCTCCACTGCCTCCATTTCCTCTTTAACCAAAATAACCCAAGATGTCTTCTCTTCCACTGAGCAATGAATGCTAGACAATCATTTAGCACTCAGTGCAACCAAAACTAAACTCATGATATTTACCACTTTCAAAACCACTACCCTAGATAAAAACTCATTCTCAATCACCAGTCAAAATGACACTCCTCTCGAAATAGTCCCCAATGCTAAACTACTAGGAGTCCTCATTGATGATCAGCTAAAGTTTGATAACCATTTACTAGTAAACATCAAAAAATACATAAGAAAATTGGCATGCTCTACTGCTACAATCATTATATCTCTCCCTCCACCAGGCTCACCCTAGCTAACACATCTTATCTCATCTCTCCTATATGGTGCCACTATCCTCACCAACCTACAATCTTCCCTCAAAACAAAACTCTCCTCTTGCAACAATAAAATATCAAAATTTGCAGCTGGCCATAGATCCCCATCCCACCATTGTACTGTCCTAAATCAGCTTAACTGGCTTGAGCTGCCCAATCTCCTCATCTACACTCAACTTGTCCAAGTAAACAAATTATTTTTAGCCCCTCTCTCTGTCCCTCCCTTGTTTCCACCTTTAAAATGCATCAACCTTATAGACTTCTCGGATCCAATTCCCAAAATCTAGTTGAACTATATAAATCTGCCCGCCCAGCAGGCAAACATTTAATGTCTTTCTCTCTTGCGCGCCATTGGAATTCACTCCCACCCCTCATCTGTATCAAGAGCAGCCTCCCTTCATTCAAAACCTTACTTCACTCACATCTAACTTCGCAATGGATATGCTCTTGCACTCATTCTACATTATCTTCTCACACTCTATTAACCCTCTAGAAGCTATAGCACCTTTAAAACAGCGTCCTACAGTTTTAAACCCCCATTAAACTATAGAAATTTGCTTACCTTTTAGATACTGTAGAAACTATCAATAAAGATATAACTTGTGTAACTAAGACTACCCTTATGAACTTGATTGTTTTGAATAAATTTCTTCTTTACATTGCACCAGTTTGCTCCTATTAATGACTATTTTTACTTTATTTGTATTATTTGTATTTCTGTATGTATTTTTCTGGAGCTTTTCTCCCCAGGACCCCATTGAAAACTGGCTCCTCATGGCCCAATGGACTATCTTGGCAAACAAACTGCAAATAAATAAATAAATAAAATATAAATATGGGGAGATTGCTCAAGATTGGAGACATGCGCTTATTAAGCCTGCCTTTAAGGGAAAGGTGAATAGCACTAACCTAGTAAGTCTACTTTCGTGTTGTGGAAAATAATAGCAAAGGTAATACTGGATAAGTTATTGTCAGAACTGGATAGGTTGGGACTTGAAACCATATATCAGCATGCATATGTTGAAAACAGGTCTATTACCACCTGTAACACGATGTTATATAGCAATATAATAGCTATGAATGAAAAATTGTGCTGTGATGTAATTTATATAGATTTAATTTCAGCAGTTGACAGGATCATACACATAACACTGATCAATAAATTAGTACAACTAGGTATTGATGTACTCTTGATAAAATGGCTAACTGCATGGCTTACAAATAGGACATGGCAAGTATCATATAGCAACTGGACAGGTGAAATCCTTGGTTACAGTCGTGATTGTATCTTTCAGATAGTTAATGATAGTTATAGAACTATAGGTTATATAAAAAGATTTACAAAGTCTAGGAAATCAAAAATAATGAATTCCTTGTTTGTTAGTTACATTACTCCTAAACTTGAGTATGGAATAAAAATATGTAAACCCAATAAGAAAACAAGCATGAGTAAACTGGAAAGAGTACAGCGGAAATATACCAAGGACATCTATGGATATTAAAATTTAAGTTATTATGAAAGACTAAAATATCTGAACTTGTACAGTGTATATATATATATATATAGATATCTAAGAGGAGATCTTATTTAGGTATATAGGGCATTTAAAGACAGCTACCTCTGGGAATGTTTGGGGTTATCAGAAAGTACTAGAGAATCATCAGACAACCGATGTAGAAGATTCTATAGGAATGAGAAGTGCACTAATTGGTTCTCTGACAGAGTAGCTAATGCTTGGAACAGACTACCAAATTACATTAAAACAAGTACTAGTTTAGATATTTTTAAGAACAGTCTGGACACTTATTATGGGAACAAGTGTTTTGGTATATTGGCAAGCTAGAATGGCATTAATGCCCACGCTTGCATGTTTGTATGTATGTATGTATGTAAGAACCTATGAACCTAAGGGTCTATATCATATGAGTGAATCGCACAAATTGCGAACGCTCATAATATCAAATGTACCGGACCACGAACTTCCTATTGTGGGGGTCTGCACCCCTCACACCCCCTGCTAAATATATATTCCAACTCCGAGATCACACTACAGTGAGGAAAGGGCAAATGTCTCATTCTTCACTGTACCGCGAACTCAGAAAAAGCACTTTGAGGTCTGGTACATTTGATATTATGAGCGTTCGCAATTTGTGCTCATATGATATAGTCCCAAACTTAAAAAGTGCTTGGAGTTCATGCTGCCTGTGGTGGCACAACACAGACACCTGTGGAGGGATGGTGGTCTGAGTAACTGTGGCTGGTCTAGGTTCCATGCTGGTGGTTGTGATGTAGCAAAAATGATAGTTCAAATCTAACGATAACAAAAAAGATGATGATAAGATGGGGGACAAAATATAAAAATATAATGAATGCCATATAATTGTAATGTATCTATTTTAGCTGGTCAAAATTTTAAATTCTCAAAACTCATATCGTCGAGACTTTATGATCTACAATTTAAAATAATGAAAGTGAACTCTGAAAAATACAAGCCCCCCCTGCACTCCCCCTCATCTGCTGATAATTATATAAACTAACTCCAAGATTGCACAATAGTGAGAAAAAGGGCAGATTGCTGGACTCCCCCTGTAACATGATCTCCATGAAACCCTGTTTCTTTTTTGCCATTGGCTTTTGACATTTTAAATTATCGATCATAAAGTCTCGAACATTTGAATTTTGACAATTTAAAATTATGACCAAGTAAAATAAACCCATTGTAATATATCCCAGTCACTACATACGCGACAAACATTTCTAGAACTATGAGTCCAAAAATTTCTGTTACAATAAAGGTCAATCTCCATGGTTCTCACTATTATAAATATTGTACGAAACGTGATTATAGGACAGCTAGTTTATAGAGAACATTTCATTGAATGTTTATGTGATCTAACTATGTGGTATTCTATATTATTGATTACATATTCTAAATATTAAGACTTGGCCATGTTTGCTGGTTATAGCTTCATACTCCAACAGCAACTCCAGCTTGTGCAGGTTAATATTGATAACTCATTTACGTTTCTAATTATATATTCTCACCCTTGGGCTTGCATTCGGGGATGGTTTACAACATCACTAATGTTAATAGTGTGACACACAAATATGTAATTTTTTGCATAATATTGCTATTATTCTGTGTTGCCCTTATGTACATTTTATTTCAGTAACACAGGATGCCTTGGTGTCATATAAAAAAATAATAAATTGTCATTGATACCACCTTGGAATCAAACCGATGACAAAAAAAGGTACATATACTTTTGAACTGTGTGTATTAACAACTAACACCACAGGGGAAGTGACCTTCTGAGCATGTATGCTGAGGCCTACAAATATGTACATGAGTGGACATATACTTCTGACAACCCTATAAATGTTGTATTATAGTGAGTTCCTTTTTTGGAGAAATAATTTAAGATAAATTGCTTTTCTATTGAAAAAAATCTCATTGAAGAGATTTTTATAATATCTTCAATGCTAATCGACACATGCCAAAGCCACGCTTATTTGCATTGCCAATGATAGAGTTTTAGTGTGTGTGTAATTATTTTTTTAAGTTTTGCGCAGTATATAAAAAGCCAGTTATGAAAAGACATTCTTGAACAGTGGCAGATTTCCATGCCAATTGTCGTGTAAAGAATAAGAAACGTTAAGGCTGTCGTCCATGTGTGTGATGTGCTATTGTTTTAACTGACAGCAGTATTGCTTTATTGGAGAGCAAATGTTGAGGAACGAGCTGTACGGAGTGTACGGGAAGGGATGTTCTCATCGGTGTATTCCAGGACGATTTAGACTTGATCATTATACAGGTATGCCACTAAGGCTGTGTTCACACGTTTTGAAAGCTGGGATGCTGCACTCTTCATATTGAACTAAATTATTGCCTCACTGCTTTTATTTCCTCATGGTACTGTGCATGTGCTATTGATTACACAGCATGCACACAGGATTGTGTTATTACTTTAATTAGTGCTATGGGCAATGCAGGTAACACAGGTCGCATTATTAGGTTAGATAGCCACACTACATAGTCATATTGGAACATTAACATTACACATTGCATGTATATTTTGGATTTAAACAAATATAAAGAATAGCACTTGGATTATGCTACATAAAGTAAAAGATCCCTAATGTGAATGCATGCCCTGCATCTCTTGTGCTGTTATTCAGGACATATTTTATTAGCACATGCATCCATTCAGGAAGTTACAACAGAATTTTAATTTTCTGCATTCATTAATGTCCAAAGGGCTACGTGAGGCACACCAACTCCACTCTCATTTGCAGGACTGATGGTTAAGTGTTTGCATATGCCATAGGATGAAAAATGTCATTCACTAAAGGGCATCGATAACCAGCACCTATGCGCAATGCCAACTGTCACGCAAAGGATGAAAATAAAATAAAAATAAATAAATAAAAATAAAGTGTTATTTATAAGTCAGTGTAATGAGTTCTCAAAAATCCAGGTATATATAAGTAAAATTTTACAGTAAGGATCCATACACTTACATCGACAGTGCCTTCATAAGATATGAACACTGCACCTATATCGTTATAATGACATATGAACATGATAAAAATTTTGTGCCACATGAACTTTAAAATAAATAAAGAACAATGGCAAGTACATGTGATTAGGATTGTACTTCTTAAACATCCTTTTATTCTGCGTTATAGCCATGCTAACAGACTGTTGTAGCTTTTCTGGTAAGAGTACAATTGTGTTACTATGATCCTAGAGGAGTGTGGATAATAAAGGGTGTGAGGTTACAAACTACAGACTGCAAAGCAAGAGTGACAACAGCAGTTGGTGTTCATTATGTCCTTGTACTATCTTTGTACAAGGAATGTCGTGGTACAAAGTGTTCTTTTTATGTGGTATGTAAGCTTTAGGTTTCAGACACTTATCCTCATTCCATGTGTGGATAGGCACGTCATCCTTTTAGAAAATGTTGACATACGTGTGTATCAAGATTCACTCCTAACTCAATAAATTTAACTGAAACCTTCTTTGTCAGCTTTTATCTCCAGCCATAACCCTTCTAACTGCTCTTCTCATAATTAGGGACACCGGCCAAATCATTGTTTGAACAGTACTGCTAACTGAGGCTAACTTTCAAGGGATTGCATGGCCAAAACTTATTACTGTATCCCAAACTGCTCAGGCATGTGTACATCAATGTGCAGGAACCAACACCATGTTTACCTACACAGCACATAGGACAAATCAAGTGATTTAGGAATGATAGCACCACAATTCCACAAATATGTAGAAAACTGAAGATATCATACATAGGAAATCATTATATATCTATATATCTATATACATACATATATATATGTATACATTAAAACAAACAATTTCTGAAAGTAAAAGTAAAAAATTAAAAAAAGACACAGGCAGATCCTTGTGTAAATTTGGTGCTTTTGTTCATTTACTAAGTATTAGAACTTCTTCAGAATAGAAAATTACAGCAAAAAAAAAAAGACCAGGACACTCAAACACTCATTTGAGAAAAACAACAGAGTTTTTTTGATAAGAGACTGCCTTTCTAAAGGCAAACCAAAAAGGTATGTTTTCATGTAACAAATGTGTATGTTGTGCTTTCATACACACAGGCTCCACTTACCTATTTTCTCACTGCAATCCCTTGATTGCTTTCCAGAAACACTATGACTGTCACTCTGAAAATGTGGTGTATGTTACGATCTGTGACTCCTGCCATTGTTTTTACACAGGTAAAACTTACTATATATTGTCAGACAGGATTAAGGACCATAATGCAGCCGTTCATTCAAAGGATGTGGCTAATGCTTTGGGTAAACACAGTCTTTCATGTTCTGAATTCTCTTCATACAAATTTATTGTGCTGGAACAAGCTGATTTCTTCTTTGGAGACTCTAACAGTTTTAATTGAACTTACGGAACTTTGATGACAGCTTTTACTTAATGCCAAAGTACCTCCTGGCATTAATGAGAAGTTGAACTTAAGATGTGCATTACGATGGCTTACTTGAACCCTCTGACTGATATGTATTCAGCATTACATGTAACAAACTTTACTGAGAACTTTTGTTTTACTGTTTTACTGTTCTACTGTATTCAATATTTGGCTTGTCTTTTGCAAAGGATTTATTGATTACCCTGCATTACATGTTTTTCAGTAATTATTCACAGGTAATATTTTTATTGACTACTATACATGATTCTAGTGTTTCCATTTGTTCATACATTCTATGCAACAACTGGTTCCTTTTTTCATGTTCAGCACTCCATTGGTCTTTTATTATTATATTCCTATTAGTTTCTTCACAATGAGCTGAACACTCCTTTGGTTACTACTGATATTAAGGATGTTATTCTCATAGTCTATACTTTTACATTACATGAACAACATTTTTTATGTACGACTTTTTTCTTTATCTTGACACTAGTCACCTTCTGTTTTACTGACCTCCACACCTTGCTTGAACTCCATTTACTTTATAGCTAGCATTTATATTTACCAGTATTGCCTCCAGGCATATTTTAGTACCCGTATGTTATTTTATTTTGTGCCTGATGATACTGTAAACAATGTGCCTTACAATGAAAGTTTTAAATTACAGTTTTTGCTACATTTTAGCACCTACACGCTAAGTATGCATAATAAAACTTCAAACACGTGTATTGCTTACCAGCAGACTTTTGACACTTTTTACCACGTATGACTAAACCTTAGGCCATTAATGAATAACTGGATGTTTGAGTTTAGTGTATGCTCTACTTCCATTTATTATATATATATATATATATATATATATATATATATATATATATATATATATATATATATATGTGTATATATATTTGGGTCTATACCACATAGTGGAAGTTTTATAACTTCAAACACGGAATGTTCGAACCATTCCAATTGAAGTTACAAAACTTTGACTAGTGATAAATAAAAAAAAAAAAAAAAAAAAAAAAAAGAAGTAAAAACAAAATAAACTGCACCCCCCACATCCCCCTCACTACTTAAATATACCAACTCCGAGATCCCAGCACATTGAAATGAACGGAAAACTCCCCTTATGGAGATTTCCGTTTAAATGCTCCAACTTGTACAAGCTCAAATTTATGGTCTCGACCATATGGGGTTCGAACTTGTACAAGTTCAACTATGTGATAGGAGCCCATATTTTTTTTACTAGTTTCAATATATTTTCCTACAATTAGAGTGCTAATTATATGCTTCATTAAAAATAGATGTGTCAACATTAAGCACATTTACGGGCATTTAAATATAAGCTTTATGTACTTCTATCAAGACATAAACTGATGACAAATCTCAGAAAGTCTGTTTAATTTTCATTTTCTACTAGTTTGTTTGGGGAATGTTTTGAACTCTGTTATGTGCCTTAATGAGTTTTGTGATTCTGTACTGACACTGATATTGCTGTTAATAATGGAAATTTTTGCCTATATTTAAGTGAAATTGGTTTACTATGTTTTTAACTGATGAAACATATCTTTACCCAGATATATTATTAAAACATTGCTGGTTTTACTGATTTATGTGTTCAGCCTTACTACACAACCATTGCTTGCCTGTGCTTTTGTACATTTTATTTTATTATTGGTTCCAGGTTGCTCTACTATTATTTGTCAGATGACCATGTTTGCTACATTCTATTTGATGCTGTATATACATTTTCCCCTGGATTCAGCAAGCCCTGCACAGTGTGCAGGACTAGTGCAGGAGCTCCAGCAGGCAATATGTCTGCCGTGCGATCCAGGAATAAGCTGTAAGGACGTGCTTGAGTGTTCCTGCACTAGTCCTGCACGGGCTCAGCTTCTGTATGCAAATTACCCCATTTGCAGGTGAAATCCATGCAAATGAGGTGAATTTGTGATCCAGGAAGCTAGAAGTCGGCCATGCAGGACTAGTGTAATCTACAGAAATGTACTCAGTTAGTAACCGAGTACATTTCTGCAAACTACAAAACAGAGCCATGACAGCTCCAAATAAAGGGTGGATATTATGTAGAAAGCATGCCAATGGCCATATGGCCATTGGCATGGAAAACAGTTGCAAAAATTTAAAAAAAATGAACTTTTATTTTTTTAGCTGATCTCAGCTATTTAAGCGTAGGGCAGCAGCACGCAAATGGGATCGGGCGAAAAATAAAAAAAAAATCCTACAATAAGCATTCTAACCAAAATCACTATTTTGCCATTATACTCAATGGCCGGCAGAAGACAACATGACCAGTGAATAGTGGTTTCTAAGTGTGAGACCTGTAACTATGCATCAGCAGGCAATCCTATGCAAATGAGGGGAATGATACTGAATCCCAGATTTCCCCTGCATGCTATTCAGCACCCACCAGTGTAAGAGCAGGAATAGCTTGGTGCAAGCCTAGGAGTTAACTGACATCATAGAGGGGTGTGTTAGGCATACTGTAACCAGATTGGAGCCTTGTGGCTCGGGTTTGCACTTAGCTTAGCAGAGCTAAGCAAGAGTGTGTGTCTGAGGCTGCCTAGCACTCTTTACATTGCCTAAGCAGGTGTGTGCACCGTGCACTGGGTTGTAAAGGAAAAAAAGTAAAACATGAAATAGCAGCTCTGTGCACATTTGAGCACTGTGTTTTCACTGCACGCCCCCCCGGGCTTAAACAGGAAGGCAATGGGAAGGGAAAATAGCAGTAAGAAGGTAATCTATGAGAACTAGCATAGCTGGCAGGTGAAATGTATCAGAATCAGCCAATTACACAGGTAGCAGTCCAGCCCTGCCCAGAACACTACTATAAACTGTGCAAACACCTTTCTCTCTGGTATTTCCCACATACTCTACACCACTGGTGCACACAAGCAGGAAATGTTTAACAAACAAAAACAACAAAATGATAGGGGCTGCAGCAGTTATCAGACATCAACATGTGGAAGAGGCTGAGGATGGTGAGGATGAGAATGCTGTTGACCAACCCAAAGTGAGGAGACAGAGAAGGGTGTACAGACCCAGGGTAACCTACCAGGGGCTACATGAGCAGGAGATAGTGGAGCACTATAGGGTGGATAGGGGCCTCCTACAGCAAATTGTTTAACTGTGCCAGCCCTGCCTGACACACAGAACTAACAGAGGGGAACCCATCCCAGTGGATACCAAGGTATGTGTAGGCCTAGTAATACTAACCAAAGGCCAACTGGTGATATCATGGTGATCTCACAGGCATCAGCATCCAGGGTATTCCACCAGTTCCTGGATGCCATGTCAGCACATGCCGGTGAGCACATATATTTTCACAACACCTGTGAGGTGTTGGCCAGCAATATGCATTTCTTCCACCAAATAACAGAATACCCTGAGGTAGTGGGTGCTATAGACTGCATGCACATACACATCAAAACACCACCCGGTGAGGTAAGTAGGGTCTACATCAACCACAAGGGCTTCCCATCCATCAACTGTTAGGTCATGTGCAATGCCCAGGGCATTATAATGAATGTATGTGCTGGCTGCCCTGGAAGCTATTATGATTCCCACATCTGGAATCTGATGCAGCTGTACCAGAGATTTGCCAATGAGGACATCCCTTATGGTCACCTAGTGGATGATGCTGGTTATGCACTGGAGCCGTGGCTGATGACATCCATCAGAAATGCACAGACACCCAAACAAGAACACCATAATGAGGCACACACACAGCCCAGAATCATAATAGAGCATGTGTTTGGGATGGTCAAGTCATGGTTCTGGTGCCTGGACACATTTGATGGAGCCTTGCAGTACTCACCAGCTACATGTACCCAAATTGTCATCGTATGTGCCATGCTGCACAATATGATCCTACGGAAACAGCTGCATCAGGAACAGCATGGGGCAGGGCCAAACAACCCCCCACCATTACCAAGGCCTGCACAGGCACAGAGTAACTCAGAGGAGGAACAGTCTGAGACTGTCCCAGTAGGCAGATGGAGGTGTGCTCAATATGCCCTGGCCTTGGTAAAGAGGCAACGCATAGCACATACACTGACACAGTAGGGACCCAAGGAATTACATCTGTCTCTGACTCGCACATAGAGTAAAAGGGACGCCAAACATGACACTAGCTGTGCTCAACCATGTATTGGGAGTGTACTATGTGCATCCAACATAGGCAGCCCTCCAGCATCATCCTCAATACTGACACACCCACAAGGTAAGTCACTCTCCTTACCAATTGCTGAATTGAGTAGTATGTGTTGTTACTTGTATCTATGGTATGGATGTGAGAATGCAAGGAAATTGGGTGGCTGAATGGGATGCCAGCATATAGTAGACAACTATAGTGGCAGCATGAGATCTGTGATCAATACTGGTGTCACCATAGTAGCCAGTACTACACATGGTGACAAAACCCACTGCAGGAAATGCGCTGGACCACATGTGTGTCCATATGACTCACACATGCCAGTCAGGGAGGTTCACATGCCAGTCTCAGCCAGCAGGACAGTTGTAGACAAACACAAACAAAGGCTGTGCTAAGGCCTCTGAATGATGGCTATGAGTAACTTCACTCCCCAGGCCTACACAGACAGACTACAACGAGTCAGGCAGTGGGATGTTAGTTATGAAGGGTAAGAAGTCAGAAACTGATATGTAGGTCAATGAAACCTAAGAGCTGTAGTACACTGATATGCCTCTAGTCAGCATGATAGGTTAGAATACAGAATGAAATGGAGTACCTGACATACCAGTATAGTCATAGCAAATGTGTACAAGTGTCAGATGTGACCCCCCAGTCCTATGTAGAAATGTAGAAACAGTCAGGTGTTCCCCCCAATCCTGTGTAGAAATGTAAAAACAGTTAGGTGTGCCCCCCAATCATGTGTGGAAATGTAGAAACAATGAGGTGTGCCCCCCCCAATCCTATTTAGAAATGTAGTAACAGTCTGGTGTGCCCCCCAATCCAATGTACACATGGTGCAACAGTCAGGCGTGCCCCCAATCCAAAGTAGAAATGTAAATCCAAAAAGGCAAACAGCAGCTGAAATGACACCAAAGAAATAGCGTAATGCACTTTATTTACCGCTTTCGTCCGTAGACTTCATCAGAATAAAACAGTTCACAAAATCATGACTTAAATACATCACTAATTACCACAAATTGATTGAAACTAATTATTCTGTTAAAAAGATGATAAATTAAAAAAACATTTTAAAAGAACAGGAACATTGTTATGTAATGTGAAGGCACACTAGATCATTGCTTTTATTGACCTTTAGTTTTTGGTGTTTAAGAAAGCACTTCACATTAATTGATTCATTGAGCCCGGGGGGACTGTCCGACCTCAATTTGATCTGCCAATGGGTTTCTCTTTGTAACAAAAAATTCTTGAAGTCACCCTCCCTCATGTCTTTATAACAAACTTCTAATATAGAAAATAAAAATTTGTTAAAACTCTCGCACACTAAACTGTTTGAAAAGGGCATTTTTTTCATCTTTAGTTTTAATGCAATATAAATGTTCCCTAATACGTGTCTTCAGTTCCCTTGTCGTCATGCCAACATAAAATGCGGTACATGATGAACAAAGGGCAATATAAACTATACCTGAAGTGCGACAATTCGCAAAACCAGGTACAGGAAGAATCTTATCTGAAGTTACTACCGAAATGTAAGGACCAGTTGAAATGTACCTGCACATATTACAATCGTGACAGCAATGAAATGTAGTAACAGTCAGGTGTGCCCCCCAATCCTATTTAGAAATGTAGTAACAGTCTGGTGTGACCCCCCAATCCGATGTACACATGTTGTAACAGTCAGATATGCCCCCTCAATCCTATGTAGAAATGTAGCAACAGTCAGGTGTGCCGCCTCTCCAAACCGATGTAGACATGTAGTAACATGTATGTGTAGGTATAATACCAGTGGAGCACAGATGACCTGAGGTGGCCAAGGTAGCAGGTAAGATTGTAGCATTTGTACAATATGCAGGTATGCGTGTGTTAGGTTGGTGTGTGTTTCATATTGTGTGGGAGTGGTCAGTATGTATGCATGTTAAGGTTTTACCTGGTGGCCATTGCCCACTACTGCCAATGACAGGGCCAAGTCCTCACAACTGCAGTGCCAAAGACAATTTTCCACAGTATAACACATGCTAGCAGTAAACCATTGTAAATGTATGGTGGTAATATGTGTCATCATCTGAAAGATGGACATGGCATGACAGTTGAGTTAGATATACAAGCAGTACACAGGGAAAAGTACCCCAGACATACAGTATATAATGTGTAACTGTGAAATAGACACACCTTTGGAATTGTACATACAGGTATGCATCACATTATCTGGGCTTGTAGTAGGTAATACTGATGTCGTCTGGCCGAACACTTGCAGATCACAAAGGTGATAAGACTGATGTATTGAGAAATGGCTGATGTCCTTGCACAAGCCAGCATAACTGGAATGCCCCATGCATATCTGTGAGTCAGATGCAAGTAGTGTCCATAGCACACATGCATCCAGCTCACCCAAACACCACACACAGTACCTCTCTGGTCGTATCCGTGCTGTTGGGAATGGGTACAACATGACTCCCACCTTTGCATGGCAATAGTGAAAGAATACAGCATACAATGCAGGTGTCACATGCAGGTGTGTCCCTAGCTTTAAGTAGCACCCTGTTAGCATTCACACCATCTGATCAATACTGATAGAAAGTATTGGCATGAACACCTAGCACACCTAAATAAAAATACAAACTCAAATGGCTTCAGGTACACTGAGGTGCCCAAAAGCACACAACAGCAAAAGTAAAATTAAGGCACCAAAGTTACACACTAGAAATCAGTCACAGTACTTTATTGCAAAAAACAAAGGGTGAGCGCTTTCACAACTTTAGGATAAATATCCTGGTTTGAATGGTTGTACTTCATTAGTTCCTTACCTTAAGGCAAGGCACCTTAAACATTAACTATGAGTCTTTTATTGTGCTATTAAGGTTTATATGTGTGTAATGTGTATATGTATACATATATTTTAATGATTATTACTAATAACCATCAGGGAGGATACCTCCTTTCTTTTACTATATACTATATATATTTTTTATTTTTAAATTTTATCTTTTTACTGTATATATACATACAATTTCTACATTTTTTATGCATTTTCTCATTACAGACATTGGTATATTTTTATGGTTGTGGAGGAATATTACTTTAAATTGTGATGTCATACTGATTGCTTTAGTATTTAATCAAGCATCATTTGCAGTGATGTGGTCTGATGAAGCAACATTTAGTTGTGAAAGCGCTCACCCTTTGTTTTTGCAATAAAGTACTGTGACTGATTTCCAGTGTGTAACTTTGGTGCCTTAATTTCACCTAGCACACCTACCCTGTCACCCCAGGGGAATATACTGTATGGCAGTCTGGGAGTATAGGACTGACAGAATGAATGGCCTGCTACAGCTGGCTTGCATCACCACCAAATGGTCTACAGGCCTCTGCCAAAGGCCTGCATCTCACCCGTACTGCCAATGTACGTTATGTCATGGACACCCAAATAACAACATAACACACTCTACATAAGTCATATGCAAGGCCATGTGCACATACCTCAGTAACATGTCCACCACATCCCACTGCATGATTTTTCATGATCGGGTTTGTAAAAGGCAAACCATGTCTCCTAAACCTGATAGACTTCCTTGAAGTGGTCACCAAAACCGTAGATGAGGGTAAGGGTGTTCACACAGCCTATCTAGATCTCGCCAAGGCTTTCAACACCATACCCCAATCTGGAATTATAGACAAACTCACTAAACTAGGTATAAATCCCTATGTCACAAGATGGGTTGCCAACTGGCTCACTGACAGAACCCACACTGTGAAAGTAGCAGACTCTAAATCCAACTTCAGACCAGTGACAAGTGGAGTACCACAGGGTTCAGTCCTAGGTCCTCTCCTGTTTGGTATCTACTTCTCTGAAGTACAGGCTAACACAGAAGGTCTTTGGCTAACAAAGTTCACAGATGACTGCAAACTAGGAGCCATAATCAAAACTCCTAACGATGTGGACATCCTACAAAAGGGCCTCACTGAGACAGATGTCTGGTGTCAAAGCCATTGCCTCAAGCTCATTACCAAAAAGTGTATTGTCATCCTTTTTGGTAAAAACTCTGTACCCATGAACTACCACATAGGTGGTAGTATACTTAACACCGAAAGTGTGATAAGAGACCTTGGGACCAGGTGGACAGTAGTCTCTCCTTTGATAATCACGTCGCCACAGTAGTCATGAAATCCTTCTACGTGGCACACCTCATCACAAAAGGTTTTTCATCCAGGAAAAAAGAGGTCATTGTTCCCCTCTACTCATCACTCATTAGACCCATTATAGAGTACAACGCCCCTTTTGGTATGTACCTCACAAGACATCTAAAACAACTGGAAAGGCCACAGAAATACTTCAAAAAGAGGATTACCAGCCTCAAACTGATGTCCTACGCAGACCATCTAAAAAAACCCAGCTTTATTCTGTCGCATATCGCCTACTCAGAGGCAATCTCTGCCTAATATACAAAGCTATGTCAAACCCAGAGCTGTTGGACATGCTCCACGTAAAGAAATCCCAATCTCTCCGAGATACATGCTCTAGGGACCTAAACCTTGTCACCACAATAAACAAAACATGCTGGAGGGATAGATTCCTGTCCCAGAGACTTCCCATACACTGGAACAAACTACCTATCTATATCAAACAAAGCTTCTCATTAGCACTCTTCAAGAAAAATCTTGATGACTGGATGGGAGATAGGAAATTCACCCCGGGGATCACTTCTGTGGCTCTGCTTGACAGAGGCACAGGAAAATAATTTTCTTGGGTGGCAAAAGCCAGGGTACTGTTTGGCTAGGCTTATATAGGCCCTACGGTCAATAGCCTAGTACCTACCTATGAACCTATGAACCTATGAACTGTGGACCAACACCAAAACACAGCTGTGATAAGGTGATAACTATAGGGAAAGTATCAGAGAATGTATGCGTAATGTATGGAAGAGGATAGAATAATAGAGGGGGTGGGAGCATGGGCAGCATGGAATGTGCAAGGTCCGACACACAGCCATGTGCACATACTATCCCTGGCTGCAAAGACAAAAATGGGTGGCTACAATCCTGCCCATACACCACAATAGGGGTAATGCACTGACTTATGACCCCTGCCTCTGGGTAACCTGTGTGAATCTGTACAGCGGTGAGGTATTACCACAGCAAGATAAGGCCATACTGTCATGTTGATGGATGTACAAGTATAGGATCCCCTGCCAGCACTGTACAAAGGTGCTGAACTGAATACACAGACCCAGCAGCAAATGTTTGCAGCTCCTCCTACAGAATGGCATAACTTTCCATGAATATGTAGGCATTTGACCACAATACTGGTCACAGCTGCATTCACCCTGTGTTCCCCAGGACATCACTGTGATCAAAAATGTCCACCTGACAATACTTGAAGGCATAAAACATCACAGTGTATAACAGTACACATGTCTGAATATCTCTGCTAACACCAGTACCACGTAGCAGAAGCAGCACAGACACAATCATCTACATTACACACTATCCCTTGCACAGTTTGACCCCATATTGCCAACTGATCTACAGATAACCTGCAGAAACAGTTTGCTACCTGTAGGTATAGAACACAAAGGTATGCATTGGAGTACAAACTACCTGGAATGGATCCACACATTCAATACAGAAGAGGAATACTGGACATGCTCACACACTTAGAGAAATGAAGGCAAAGAAATGAAGGTAATGCCAGACAACAACATGCTGAAAGGTCATACTGGACATGCTCACACACAAACAGATGAAGCCCATGTCTGCCAACAACAGTAGACCATACATATCTGACAGTTGCAGATGTTAGTGCATACATTCCTTAGTATGCACCAGTCATGCTTTGCACACACATTGGATAGGAATACTCGCAAATATCCAAGGACAACACACTATAATATGCCAAAAGTACACATAAATAGATGTGTGGAAGAGAGTGACAGAGACAAAGAGCCTTCCATCATGAAGCCTGCCCACCCAGCACACAGCCAAATGGCTACAACCACATGATGTGTAAATGTCACTCACTGTAAAAATTAGCCACTGGTATCCCTCAGCATTACATACTCTGTTGTGCAAGTACTAGCTGTGCAACATGACTGTACAATGCAGCAGTCATCTAGCAGTTGTATACACATACCTGTGGAATATAAACCTGTGTGTGCCTGAGTGTGGTGTGTCTACCTCTAGATGAATGCGTTATGGCCCATACACACACAGCCCTCCTCATAGCCCTATTATAACAAGCCTGCTGATGTCTTTCACTTTGAAATACACCTTTGGGAATGAAGTCGCCCCGTAATCTCTGTGGTACATCCTCTAACTGCATAATGCTGTAGTGTGATAAACTATGAAGGTAGGAGTTCTAATCCCAGGCATGACAAGTGTGTGTGTGTTTGTGTGTATGTGCCACTGTCTGTGTAGGGAGCAATGCTTTTTAGGCTAGTCACACTCACTAGAATTCAAATGCCCTACTTGGCAAGGCTGCTGATGTCATTCACTTGGAAATACACCTTTGAGGAAAGAGTAGCCCAATAATCTCCATGGTGCACCCTATAACAGCAAAATGCTGTAGTGCTATATAATATTTTTGTAGGGGTTCCATTACCACACATGGCAAGTGTGGATATTTGTGTGTGTGTTTCTTTGTCTGTGTAGGGAGCAATGCTTTTTAGGCTACTCACACTTGCTACAATTCCAATGCCCTACTTTGGCAAGCCTGCTGATGTCATTCACTATAAATTACACCTTTGGGAAAGGAATAGGCCCAGTAATCTCTGTAGTGTGTCCTACAACTGCATAATGCTGTAGTGTGATAGACTAGTTAGGTAGGAAATCTAATTCAGACATGGCAAGTGTGTGTGTGTGTGTGTGTGTGTGTGTGTGTGTGTGTGTGTGTGTGTGTGTGTGTGTGTGTGTGTGTGTGTGTCTCTGTCTATGTAGGGAGCAATGCATTATAGGCTATTCAAACTCACTACAATTTAAATGCCCTACTTTGGCAAAGCTGCTGATGTCATTCACTTTGAAATACACCTTTGGGAAAGGAGTAGCCCAATAATATCTGTGGTGCATCCTATAACAGCGTAATGCTGTAGTGTGATATAGTACTTTGGTAGGGGTTCTCTTCCCACACATGGCAAGTGTGGATGTTTGTGTGTGTGTTCCTTTGTGTAGGGTGCAATGCTTTTGAGTCCATTCACAGTCACTACAACCTTCACTGACCTTCATTGGCAAGCCTGCTGATGTCATTCCCAGTGAAATACACCTTTGGGGAAAGAGTACTCCAGTAATCTCCTCAGCATGTCCTATAACTGCATAATTCTGTAGTGTAATAAACTAGTTAGGTAGGAGTTCTAATCCTAGACATAGCAGGTGTGTGTGTGCCTCTCTGCGTCTGTCATTCATATCCTATGGGGAGGTGGCTGTGAGTGTGTAACAACTTGACTCATTGTGGAGTGGGTTTTGCAAATTTCTTATATGGTGGCCCTATTACATGTCACAATGTCCACCTTACAAAGATAATAGGTGTGAAATAGCTGAGAGGCTGGGGTGCCAATCCATACCCTTGCATGTAACATCAAGGCCTGTCAAAATTAGCAACCCTTGTATTACCCAGAGTACACTCTCAACCCATGTCTCATACACAAACACACTGGCCTAAGCAACAACTGCTATGTTTGTAGTACCCTGCATATTGCCCACAGATAGTAACCATGGTGTGATTTCAGTGGACCACAGAGGGCCTGGCACCCTGTCCATCAGTACAATAGGCACGTACATGCAGACAGTGTGCCTTCACTATGTTCCCCACTGAATGCCTGCAACACCTGTGGTGCCATCAAATGTGACCCACAAAGGACATACCATACCTTAAACACATGCCTTGTATGAACAGATGCCACTGACATGAAGGAATACCTGTATCATGCTATCAATGTAGGTACAGGGTCAACCTGCTGTCCATTACCAGTTCCCGCCACATGAGGTCAGGACTGGCACATCTGATGATAATCTGTGTACACAACATGGGCCATACACCCCAGATACAGTTCCACATGTCACTGTACATGCATGTGGGATGTGTGCACATCTCAGACAGTGTCCATCTCATGGACTAAAGAACACATACATGACAAGCATTGCAGAGCAATGGCCACACACAATAGTTACCCAGGTGACTGGATGGTGAATACAATATCCACCTGTGTGGGCCAATCTGGACCCTACACCCCTGACCCACACTGCAGACCATTGTCATGTGGCCTGCTGCCAAGGTATACCCTTCCCCCAGCCTTGTATAGCTTTCTGGCATAGTCAACCACTACATACCCTTGAAGCAATGCACACATGCATGTCAGTACTGGCACCCTGTGTCTGTGTGTGTGGTGTATGATGCTTTTGACCTCATTCACACTCACTACAACTCCCATTGGCATACTGAAGCATGCTTTCTGATGTCAGACACCTTCACATACCCTTTGCCCATATAACCTACAGATAACCCTGTGGTGCATGGGATACCTGCACATTACTGTATTGTGGCAAACTAACTAGTTAGGAAGTGTATTCCTGACCCTGCCAAATGTGTCAATATGTTTGGAGAGCTCCACAACATGTAAGCATGCAAATTCTGCATTGACATGTGATAGCAATACATAGTCAGTGGTTTGAAATCCTGTACTGGTAGGTGTGTGACACAAACATGCCTAGGTTTTACTCTCCCACCCCTCCCTGACTTACTTTGTCTCTGTCTGTCTCTCTCACTCCCTCTCCGGTGGATGTGGAGAACTACACCCACATTGCTTAGGCAGCAACTTGTGTTTTGTAAGTAATGCTCATGATCAGCTGATGGCCTCTGCATGAATTGCAGCCCTCCTTTAGCTGATTGCATGTGGAACAGTTGTGGTAACATTCCCATAGCCAATTGCATGGAAACACACCCCAATATCTAGGAATATCATGTTGACGTTAGGGCTTTTCATTCACTCTGAGCAGGGCCTAAATCTGGTGTTTGGCAAGCAGCATCATAGATGGATTTGGGATTTACCTCTAACAACATACACTGTGGAAACAGGCCAACACACAGGAAGGGGATGTGCCTGACATGACTACAGAATGTAAGTGTTGCTATTCTGTATTTGGAGTAATGTCGGTTTAATAGGGTGTGTGTGGATATGGCTGGTTTACATGTTTTAATACCTGCCATGATAGTGCTATGATTTTGAAGAAACCCCCATCTGTAGGGTCATCCGCAGACTGGGCAGTGTGTGGAGCCTTTTGTTTCTTGTGTTACTCACAGAACACCTATCTGAGAACTGCAGAAGCATAGTGTGAGTGGGGTTGCTACCTGTTCAAATGCCCAAAGTGGGACATTTTTGGTACAAACGTCAGATTTTGCAGGCCAAAACATACTCATGGTCAGTACAAAGGACAGAACCTCACTTTTTTGCCTAAATAAAAGCTTATTCTTACAGCATTTTAGTTGCTTATTCTTTTTCTTATCACATTTAGGTGTTTCAGATACAGAATAACTAACTGTTTTATGCAACTATTAAACAAAATATAGGAAATAATTTTGTCCTAAAATCTCAGGACATTTGCCATTTTTACAATTTTGTGGCAGGACGCAACTACCCAAAGAGGAACTGTCCCTCGCAAAGTGGAACAGGTGGTAACCCTAAGTGTGAGGATTGCAGTCAGTACATGGTGACAGCCTTGAGAGTTACTGACTTCATATCCCTGATAGGACATATGTCACAATAAACCCCGGTACAACAGCAAATGTATGAGGTTATCACAGCAACATGCCAATATTGGGGCAGTGTTTGTAGCTCCAGCCACATGTCTGTCAACCTTTGTACATATGTCATGCAGTAAGAGGTGCATATGTCCTGTACACCATTATTTATTGACATCATACCTGATAACAAGCCAGTCAGATATCAGACTGCTAGACATGTTAGGTATAGTAGGGGTTGTTTTTGAGGACATAGCTTGGCCATTCTGTGGTTATGTGCACAGTACTGGGGTCTGTGTACCTAGGGTGATTGTCAACAGTATGTGTACTGCACATATGTACCTTGGGCTGTGCACAGACTGTGGTAGATACCATTGTTGTCGGTCCTGTTCTATCTGATGTGACATGCTGCTCCAGTGAATGGTACCCTATTGACTCACATGTCTGTAGGGCCAGACACACATGTCCCATACCACAGACAGCCATCGGACCACACAGTGCCATGACCCAGTGTATGTAGGGTCAGTGTGTGAGTGGCACATATGAGGATGGTGTTTATCTGACAGTCCATATAGTGTCATATTAAGCATGTGCATCATATGTGGCTGTGGCTGTGTTTACATTGGTTGTGGGTATGCACTTTCACACAGGTGCCTGTTACTATGTGCGGTGACATGAGTGTAGAGCCCACTATAATCGCAGGTACATGTGTAGTCCCCCATACAAAATGTAATCCAGTGTTGTGGCAGTCTGCCTGTCATTTGCACAATGCTTTGTGACATGCCTAGCAACCTAGTGTAATTACCCAGTGTGCTGGTATGTCCAGTTATTTGCAAGACATATTGCTGCCAGGCCACCATAACTGTTGTGTATTTCTGACAAAGCCGTGGGATTCTGTACAGATGTATGTCACTAACTACTGGGTAGTATGTGGCCATGTGACCCCTGCACCACCAGTTATTATGTGTCAGGACAGACTGGCATGTGTGCTTGCATAAACTGTGTTGGCATATGTAGTCCAGTATTTATGTGATATACCCATGTACATGGCTATTAACATCCACATTGGGAGGCGTGGTCCACATGTCTCTCATGAAGGGGATATGTGTACATCTCTGGACTGACCACAGTGTGCCAGACTGTCCACATATATTGGTCATATCTCTGCTGCAGTCCACAGGATCATTACTGTACTAGCAGTGGTACTGTACTATGATGTCCTTAGGATGTCTGTCAGTAGCCAGTGGCACACATGTTTAAAGCAGATGTTACCTCCAACACACAACATGTCTGTTAAGACAACCCCGATTACAGTAGCAACAGTCTACATATATACCTGCAATACATACTTGACATCCTCTTGTACTAAGAGGTTGGCCTATTGGGGCTGTGGTAGGACTCTACTCCATTTTCAGGACATATGGTGAATATATATGTATATATATATATATATATATATATATATATATATATATATATATATATATATATATATATATATAGATAGATATAGATATATACACATATACATATTGACATACATAGATGGATATATATATATATATATATATATATATATATATATATATATATATATATGTGTATGTATATACAAATAAACACTCAAATATATACATATGCACAGCAATATATGTCTACACATATACAGATATCGATACATATGGACATATACTTATGGATATCTACATATATATCAACAGTAATAGATATATCAGAATAGATATGTATGCACATATAGCTATAGATATCTACATACCTATCTACATAAATAGACATATATGTACACATAGGATGTGCATACATATATAACTCTCTCTCTCTCTCTCTCTCTATATATATATATATATATATATATATATATATATACAAAAAGATCTACACATGGCCATATATATGATGCACTATACAAATGTGAATGTATGAATATACATGTGTATGTACATGTAGACATATATCAACATATGTATATGTATATATCCATATTCCTGTAATGTGTAAACATCACGGTTGTATATATCTTCCCAGATGTATCTCACCATATTTTTCTGATATGTGTACATTAATAACAAGGACTACACAATTGTGGAAGTAAAGGCAATTGTTCAATACTAATCAATATGTGTATTGACAGATATCTTAGAAAAACAGCAGCTGTTTTCACAGTGGTCATGGCTAGTGGTTAAGTGTTGTGACTATAGTGTACAGAGTCCTGGGTTCAAGGGCTGTTCATTTTGTTGCTGAGGAGAACAAGGGCTGTCAGATACAGAGTGGTTAGGGCAGTTTTGAGCAGATTTAAGCACGTTTGCGCAAAGCTAATCAGTGCTAAGCTACAGGTAAATGTACGGGCGCTTACACAGTGTAGGCTTCACTTACCAGTGTGCAAATAAGCTTAGCTGTTATATTGGAGCAATGTTGATACTTGATAAGCGTGGCTTAGCCCTGGTGACCAGTTCTCACCACCCAGTCCTATAACATAGCAGGGTAATGACATCTATAATAAGTGTATGTAATGCCATGTACAATACATGCTCCTATGTGCTGTCATTACAGTAGCATGGAGCGTGAGTGTCATGTCTGGGACACACAGGTATATAATGCCTGTACAGCACTGTTATCCATGTGAATGTGTTACATACAGGGGTAGTAGCCCAGGGTATGTGCTGTCACACTGGCATGTAGTGTATCATGGCGGTACTACTGTTGACAGTGCTTTCCCAGGCAAGAGTATAGTGCTAAATGTAGTACTGACAACCGGCACACCTGATGGATAATGATCTGACATGTGGAATGTAACCGTCTGTACAGCACATGTTAGTGAGGCCTTCCAACATGTAGTTATGGCATACATATTGTTGTTAAATGTCTGTCAACACATTCATTCTACTGCATAGCTACTTGCCAAGCTGTCTGTCAGTCCCTGTACAGATATCCAGCTGGGATATGTACAGGCAACCTAATCTTGATTCACACTGACATGTCTGCCCAGCTGTGTAAGAACTGGCACATATAGAAGACAACACCCTGTATGCACCACATGCCATGGGTACTTCCACTACACTATCACAGTCAACAGAACATGCTTGGGTACAGGTCTCCATCATAGACATTAACCATGTGTTGCAATACATGTTGCATACATGTCATCTTGATCACCTCAGTGGCCATGTGCAGAAGGCACTCAGAGGATTGGCTTATGCATGTCACTCTCACTGCGAGGGTCACCACAGTGGTGTCTGTCAATATATTGCCTGCTGCCACATGGCAGGTGACAGAATACCACTGTACACACATCCTCTACACAACCTATCTCTCCATGGAAAATAGCTACGTACACAAATATGACCACCTGCAGTGATGCACCCCAGTACTGACACATGTGTACATGTGCATTACTGAGGATAGCAGTATCTGTGTGTTAGTACAACTGTACTTGGGAATTCCATGAGGGCCTTCGCGACCACTGCAACACCCATTGCCATAGGCAGTTGTGGCTGCTGCTGTATGGGACATTACATGTACCCTGTTACACTCCTCTCCCTTCCGGCTACACAAGCCTTACAGTACCAGTACAACAGTGTTGTACAAATGGGTCAATAGGCATGGGATACCCATTGAGGTCTGATAAGTGTGTGTATGTGTGCATGTACATATATCTGTAGGGTACAGCATTCCAAGGCCACATACTCCTATTACAATACTCATTGCCACACAGTAGTACAGATAGTGTTATTGCTGCCCATAGGTGAGGCATGACAATGCAACACTCTACTATGCCTGTGACATGTGCATTAGATGCATATCCCTGTAGTACGAATGTTGGGAGATACAATATGTTGTATCACAGTCATGGGGAATGTGCAATGGTGGGTATGTCAGAGTGTCATCATGGGTTTCAGGGAGTATAATATCCACTGGGGGATGTGGCTGCTGTGTACACTGTCATTACACCAAGGTACGCCCAGTATATGCCCTATGTACCACTTTATGGTGACCACTGTCACCATCAACCATACAGGTATCTGATATCACAATCCAGCCCAGTTATGCATGTGCTGTGTGCAGTCTATCCGTAACACATTGGGCACACGGTCAAGTTAGTTATCAGTGATAGACCCAGTTATCTCGGGCATATGTCTGCCTGTTATGTATCTGTTAATGTGTATATAATGGTATGTTGCACTATGTATAGTCAATATACAACCATTACATCCCCCATTAGCATACTGTACATGTTTGGGGATGTTCTACATGTAACAAGTAAGCTGGAACACACCTGCAATGAAAGCCAGACACTTCAGTAGCACTACATACCTATGTAGCGGTCTAGTCCCAGTCTTACCAAGTACGAATGTGCGTGTATGTGGATGGGTCTACATGAGGTTGCAGATTATACACATCCCAGTGGGTCATCTGTCCATGTGGCCAGACAATAACTGCTATAAAAACCTGTGACTTGTGTTTAACTGTACCCCAGATATGTCACAGCCATGGTGTCACCACAGTGCCATACCCCTTGTGGAATATGACTGCAGACCAACCTCCTGCTGATTTACTCCTGACAAAATGTTACACTGCAGCAGTTTGATACACTGTAGTACATTCACCATGTGCATCAGAACCATATTAGCCTATCCCTGCATTGATGTTATGGATGACAGGGATGTGGCACAGGTATCATCATATGCACGGGGTGTGTTGGTTTGCCAGAGGCTGAGGGTGGGCCATACATTTGACACTTTGTGTGTGGGTGAGGGGTGTACTGAGGTGAACTGGGCATGGTGATGTGGTGTGTGCAGGTATGGGGTTTCCCTAGGTTTGTTCATATAGTGTGTGGGTATGCATGCACACAGTTCTGCCATGTGGCTGCCCTACACAAGTGTTTATGGACAGCTGCAGACAATACCTGGCAGGATGTGCAGTTCACTGCCTTTGGCCATGGACACGTGGACTATGCCTGCCAGGGGTTCCATGGGCATGCAGGTCCAGGCCTCAATGTGCTACTCTCCCCTGATGATGACAGATGTCTGCTGGAACCAGATACCTCCTGGGGCTGGCCAGGACCACGTGCTCATGGCCTGCTGTGGTGTGGTGTGGACAGCACCCCCCCCCCACAGTGCTGGGGCTGGTACTGCCACTACAGGAGTGCCTTGGTGTCCTAACACATCCATGTTGAATGCCAGCTGTTGGTGTTGCTGGCCTACATCCACACGGCTGTTGCCGCAATTCCAACACATGATCAAGCACGGACAAACCATGGTCAATGAGGCCCATCATCTCACCAAACCATCTATCCATGAGCTCGGTATAAGCACGGATAGTACCAGACAGTTCATGGAAGTTGTCACTTGCAGATGTGAGATCAGCCCTCTGCAACCTCAGGCCCTGTCTGGTGTAATGTTCCATACATGCCTGCACTGCCATGACAGCCTTAAACATGTGTTTAGTGGTACCAGTTGTGGTGCATCTGCCAGCGGCATGATGACCAGTGAGCACCCTGGGACATCTGCCTATGTAGTGCCCTGCCAGACATCTGGCTATGCCTGCTGTGACCAGATACAGTAGGCATTGTCACCACACTCTCCTGTGCACAGCCACCAACTGCCAGCTGTCCCTCTGCTATGGCCACTGGTGATGGGGTATGTATAGGCACTGAAACTGTGTGCGGGGTTGGGGTCGCTAAAAGGGGGATGTCAAATAATGGTGCTGTTTCAGTCCCTGACAACCCCACCTGTGCCTCAACAGTACTATCATCATCTTTGGTGTCTGTATGGACAACAACATCAGACTGCATGCAGGAGAGACCCTGACCTACTTCGCCACCTGTGAGGGAAAACAAGAAATGCACTTTAAGACCTGTACAGCATTGCATAACAGTACATACATACACACACACACACACACACACACACACACACACACACACACACACACACACACACACACACACACACATGCACACACACACACACACACACACAAACACACACACACACACACACACACATGCACACACACAAACACATACACACATGACCTTTATACCTACCTGTCCGTGACTTTACAGACAGTCCCACATTTATTCCTATATGTTCTCCATCCTGCATCACACCTGGTAACATACACTCATTAATACCACTCATTAATGTATCATTCTTCTTTTCTCTGGTTCGATCCTTGGCTGGGGTGCCTTCTGTGCGGAGTCTGCATGTTCTCCCTGTGGTCGCATGGGTTTCCTCCGGGCGCTCCGGTTTCCTCCCACATCCCAAAGACATGCAGTAGGTGGATTGGACACACTAAATTGGCCCTAGGTGTGAGTGTGTGCATGTGTGTGCCTTCTGTGGTAGGTTGGGTGACGGGCTGGCAACTCGACACTGTAAAACTCTACTGCCAATCATGAGTGGACAGTGATCTGTTGTGGCGACCCCTAACCGGGAAAAGCCGAAAGAAGAAGAAGAAGAAGAATGTATCATTCTTCTAAATGCCTAGACAAGTGATTACAACACAAGCCCTGTTACTCCATTACCTCCCTGACCTGAGTGAAGTGGTTTTACATGGCCTCACTGCTGTTATTCAGTGTTCACCCTGTGTATGTCCAGACATCATGAGCATGGCCCCTATAATTGAGTGGCTACTATGTTCACTCCATAATGTCATGCACTGGAGTGTCATGTATAAGTATTGCTCAGTACATGCCAAATATGTTGCTAAATCAACCTATCATGTGACAACTGTAATATATGGATGCACTCCCTGGTGTTGTTTAGTAATTTCCCAATGCATCTGCAGTGCTGCATATGTGGGTTGTCGGTCACCTCTCTGCTGAATGCGATATTAAGGGTATACCTGGTGTCTACCTTCACTACAGACCTTATTGTACTATCAGCTGTCCTGTGATTACATACATGACAAGTATTCCTGGTGTGTCATGCATCAGTCCATGTCCATTTACTGCACGATCCCAAAGGGAAGTACTGCTGTATGAACAACTCCACAATCACACATGTGCATATATGGACACACACACAAACACACACACATGCACACATGCATCCTACATGCATCAAGCCCCCTCCACCTCACTAAAGTGGCCCTACAGACAAAATAACCACCCAGCGACACACACACACACACACACACACACACACACACACACACACACACACACACACACACACACACGTGAGGTTGCACAACGACAGTACACACAGTCCTCCTATTACCCATCTGTCAACATGCATAACATATGGTACACAACAGCATGCAGTGCAGCCATAGTCAACCCATTCTAGCAATAGTATACATGTGTGTAATGCATGTGCTGTGTTAGTAGGTCATGCCCCTTCCCCTGGATACCACTGCACCCATGTACACAGTATTGCTGTGCACCTGTTCCTCACCCTGCCATGTACTGTGCACCAAACCTCACAGGTGTACAACCCATTGCTAAATGTGTAGTACTGCATCAGTTATGTCATCTCTAATGCTCACAGCCGCTATGTTTTTCAGCAACACATACCTGGGATGATATGTGGACAGATTTCATTTGTGAATGCCTGATGTCTGGTTTACAGATCTCAACATCATCGGACCATGTATGACCAATCCAGTGCTATTACAATGACAACCATCAGACCATACCATGGCTAAGGGGAGTGTACACACCCTTATTGATATGACGCACCATTCCTTGATCTGCCATGGGACCACATCACCACATATATTAACAGTACATCAGCCCGATATGTGACATATGTTCTGTACAATCACATGCAGTGTCTACAGAATGTGTTAGGTGTGTGGATGCTGACCGCAATGCATACACTCCATGTGTGCATATGTGTGCACACCCTTATCATGATGGTTTGTTGCACCTATTGTTATGTGTACTACAGCAGTCACTACTCTTGGCAGGGGTATACTAACATGGGCCATCTGCATTTGCCAGTGTATGTTCGGTCTGCCCTACTCATGTCCCCCAAATCTGCATGATTGCTAGGTCTACTCATGTGCACATCCCTTGGTGTTCACACACTGCCATCACTATTGCTGTGGGGGTAGGATTATGTCTGCCACAGTTCCTGAACCTGAATGTGTGCAGATACAGCTATTCTTACCATCCTTAGGATCCCTGATGCAGTGCACTAGTGTGTCATGCTGACACCTCCTCCCCACCTTCAGCCTTTTTGCAGATGCTTGACAAGTAAGGCCTACACATGTGTGTGTCAGTTTGCAGTGTCCCATACACAGAACACCACGTGTTACAGCCTACTCCCAGCTAATAATGTGGACCACAGTAATACATTATGCCATAGTGTAAATCTGTAACAGTTGCCATTGTACTACTGGTATATACACTGTTGTTGCACTGTATATAGGTGATGTTTCACACATGCCCCTACTGTAGGCCATGTCTCTCACCATGATGTTACTCCCTGTGGACACATTCCACAATGACAGGATGTTAGTTATCTTGCAGGTGTCTGACATACCCTTCCAATACATCATCATGGTCACCACTGTGATGCCGAGCATTTAACAGCAACAATACCTGCACATGTACAGCGTGCATTCTGGGTAGGTGTGTTAGATGTGTGCATGGAGTATACTATAGCCATTTCATGCCCAGTGTATTGGCAAGCATCAACATAAACCATACTCACCAGCTACAGGCTGCTGCCTTGGTGGTATACCTGAGGGACCTACATAAGAGGGTGAGAGATGCAAAGTCATTGGCCACACCTGCAGCATTGCTATAGGGTGGGTGCGGCATTACAGTACATCAACAGTACATGCCCACAATACTACCACGTATGTATATCTGCTTATTACTACTATGCAACAACAAACTATATATATGACATGTCAGATATGCATGATATCCCTGTACAGATGCAGATGCATATGCAACAGTGGTCTACTGATGGGCACTGTGACCTTACCTGCATGCTTCTCAGCCAGTGTGTGGGTAGCACCCACCTCCACAATGGTGTCCGGACGTTGTTGGCTGTGTGGACTGGCAGGTGCCACATGGCTGGTGAGGAGCTCCTCAACATGTGTCGGGGAGATGGATGGCAATGCCCCCCCCCCATTGCGAGGTGATCACCCTGGTCTGCAGCAGCAGAATGATGGGCATTGTGAAGCAGGTCAGAACAATGATGCCAGACCTGCTCATAACTGTGGTTGTGCAGTCAGACATCATTGACCCTGTGGACTAGGTCGTTCCATAGGGCAGCCTGCTCCTGCTGCTCATGGGTGGCCCAGCCAAACAGGACAGGGTAGTGCTGGATTAGATAGTTTAGCACTGTTTAATTTTCAGCAGCTGAGTAAGCAGGGAGCCACCCATGTGACATCTTGCCTGAAAGACATACAGATGGAAAGAGGTCTGAGCAACACATAGAGCAAGGTCTTAATACACATCTCTGTCAGCCCCTCACCATATCAGTGACAACAAACTGTACACACAACTCAATAGGTATGTCTACAGCTTACCTACCAGTGGGACAGATATTGTATTGTACCACACTTTGTGCTATGTGTTTGTAGCCATGTTCCCTGTGTGGACACTGTCATTGTTGGCCTGTTATGGACTATTCACCTGCATGCCATTGTCAGGGCCACTATGGTTCCATATATGCCTGTGGTATGCTTGCTATGTGATTGCTGCACATCTGACATTTTGTGTTATTGGGGATATCTATGCATGCTGTTGGACATGTTCTGGGATTGTGTAGACTATTATTACCCACATATGTTCTATAACAGTGACACAATAGCATGTTTAGGGCATATGTGCCAGCAGATCCACCTCTCCAAACTCATCTATCCATGTTACCAGGCCACATCACATGTGGAACCCACCCTGGGGCCTCCTCATGTACTGGTCCAGCACTACCTTCAGGTGGAACCACCTCAGGGGATATTGTCCCCCCCTATGGGCACTCACAAACATGATCCTGTCCCTCAATGTCAGGTCCAGGGTCTGTTCCATAGCAGCTACACAGACACATGTGGGATGTGCTACATCACCTTGAGGCACCCAGTACACATTCACAGGGTCCATATGCTCCTCCTGCACAGCCTCCAGACCAGACACCTTTTGGACATGGACTGCTGCTGTGAGTAGCAGAGGGTGAGAGGCTTGTTCCCATTCTGTCCATATTGGGGCCCATGGGGCATCCACATTACAGACCACACACACCATCCAGGGTGTTTACCCACCACATGTGTCATATACCACCCCTGTAGGCTGTCCTCTATATTTACCAACCAGGACCACCTCCACAACTATACTTGTCATACTTCCCCATATTCCCATTCCCTACTTCACAGCCAAGGGCAATGTGGTCCCAACAAGGGGTTCACATGTGACATACCCATCCATGTTGCACACACTGTCAGCTGTGTATATCTGTGTGTATTGCTATGTGTGCTGTTCCCTTGCACATAGCATGCAACACTGTGGTGGTAATATAGGGGATGTATTTACATGCATATATGTGTATATAGATATATCTCTATATATGGGTAGATATATATGGTGTACATATGTGTTTATATATATGTCTACATATGAGTATCTGTATATCTGTGGAGATACATGTATATATATATATATATATATATATATATATATATATATATATATGTGTGTGTGTGTGTGTGTGTGTGTGTGTGTGTGTGTGTGTGTGTGTGTACCTATATATGGGGTAGATTCAGACATCAGGTCCACAATCTCAAAACTCCTTCCTGTACAGCTGCACTGTCCTGCCTTGCTACAACACAGACAGGTGCCACATATGGACACAGCCTAACATTAGAGGGCTATATGTAGGGCCAGATTGCAAGTAACCCTATTGCACACCTATGGCATTTCAGCATGCTACAGTACATGTTACACTGAGTGTCCTGCATGTGGTGGGCTGTGGAACCCAAGTGTCCATCAATATGGCATTACTTCCACCACCAGCTATTGGCCACTGTAATATACATCTCTTCCATTACACACCACACACTATACTGGCATACATCTTGTCAGTCGGTGCTGCTCTACACAGTGGACGGGTATGGTCCACTATCCACAGGGACAGACTCTAATGTCCATAGCAGTTGTTCAGCTGAAGATCATTACAACAGCAACACCCGTTGCCACATGTATACCATTCAACATCATCTACATCAGTATTATGGACCAGGAACTACAGTTAATTACATGCATATATTCTTCACATACTTATTGTAAGGATAAGGTCTGTTGTGGATAGTAACCTTGTAGGAGATAGTTTTTTTTCATTCCTTCTCCTGCTTCCTTTGTTGTATTTACTGGTATAGTTGTAGTTCAGGAGCTGTTGTATGTTTATGGTTATTTGTCTCTTTCACTTTATTTCTCTGCATCTGCATCTCTCTCTCTCTCTCTCCAGTAAATGGATTGAGCTGCCTGGAATAGAATGCAGCATAACTTTTGTGGGTGATGCACATGATCAGGTGATGGCCTCTTCACCAGTCAGTGTCCTCCACTTCCTACCTGAATGCAGCCAGCTGTGTAGCACTTCCAATTACCACTGTGATGGCAACCCACTACTATAAATCCCTATATCATATGGGTGTGGTCCCTTTACCTTTCCTGTATGGTGGACATCCTTCTTGTGTGTGGGCAGCAGTGTTACAGACAGCAGGTAGCAAAACATCTTACAAGAGGATTTGCACACTCAGGCCAGCTAAGTATTTGTATGAGGTTCTAGAACTACAAACAGAGAGTGGGAGTACTGTTGTTGTATGCATTGTATAGCACCAGTGTTACAGGGTCTGTGTGTACATACTAGTTTAACATGAACTGCAGTCTGTCAGCATAGCTCTCAACTGTGTGCCTTCCCACTTGATGACCAGAGGTGTGCGTGTTATGTTTTGCCTGTCCACCACACAGGTCTTGTGTCAGATATATCAATGTGTGTGTGTGTGTGTGTGTGTGTGTGTGTGTGTGTGTGTGTGTGTGTGTGTGTGTGTGTGTGTGTGTGTGTGTGTGTGTGTGTGTGTGTGTGTGTGTGTGTGTGTGTTGAGTGCTATCAGTACATGGCTACACCCATTTGTGTTTCTGACTTCATATTCCTGATTAAGGGTATGTTGCAGACTATCCTGTAACACCAGCGACTTGCTTAGTGTATGACAACACTTTTCACATATAGGCCTGTGTTCCACCTTCTGTCCTCCACCTACATACCAGGCTTTGTCCATATGACATGCTGTCAGGGGTTGTTATGTAATGGCCTGTGAATATGTCATGCTGCCATTCCTGCCATCATTCCACTGCTGTTCTGGCCCCCATACATTATGTGGGGTTGAGTCCATATATGTGTGGGCTTCATCTGTACAATACATGTGTGCCCTTATGCAGTCTAGAGGCCAGTGTATGTAACAGTGGTATATGGCCTGTATGTCAGTCTATGGGGGGGGATGCACCATAACTAACCTAGGCTGTTACAACATGTGGAGGTATCAGGGGTAAGTTGCCTTAAGGTATCTGGATGTAGATTACCATGCAATTCACCTTGGGTAAATGCAAGCCTACTGCTTCCTGCCATACAGACTGTCCTGTTTGTCAGTGTGATTGTGATGGTTTCAGTTATGCCTTGTTATGGAAAATATACATCCCATTGTGTCAACTGAGGTATTTACCCCTTAGGGATTGTGTACAGAGTATAGATAGAGGCTGCAGGACTATACATCTGCATTACTTACTGTTGATTGATAGTTATCCTGTGGCCCAGTTTGTCTTTACTGTTGTACTATTTGAAGGCCTTGGCCTGGACAGCAACATATGTAATCCTTTCCAGAATACTGTATTAATTTATCTGTTTGACAGTTGCATTAGTCTGTTTATATGTATTTCAGAGTCTAAACAGCTATATGACATGGTATATACAACTGTAATAGTACACAAATAAAGCTTTCCCATGTATGCAAACCTGTGTGTGGTGTTATACCCTTTGACCTCTCTGTGGGTATATGTTGCAGGCAACAATTGCCATTTGTATGGGTGGCTCTTACAGTGTCCATTTGTCAAGGTGGTAACTGTAGGCATAGGGGCTGTTCCATATTGTGTGCACCCTCTACATATGTATCTTCCTATACATATCTCTGTGTGTGTATGTGTAGTTACATGTGGAGAACATCAATATCTGTGCAGTGACTGAGACCTGGTTCAAGGCTCCAGAGAGCACCCCTTCACTAGCAGGCTATAACTCATACCACATTTTTCGGCCATGTAACCTGGACCGAAACACCAAAGGCAGAGGTGTGTCCATATTCATTAAGAATATTCACACCTCCAGGCAAGTTGCTCAGCATAATGCATCTGAGGTTATTCAAGTGCAACTAACTCTGGGTAAAACTGCAATTCAAATTGTAGCTTGCTACAGATCCCCCACCATACCCTAGGATTCCCACTCCTCTTTTCTTGATGTACTGAAAAATATTAGGGTTCAAACAAACACCATAATAATGGGTGACTTCAACTACCCCACCATTAACTGGGAAAACTACTCGTTTACCAACTCCTTAGCTCAATGCTTTCTGGAATTCATAAACTCCAGTGCCCTGGATCAACTTATCCACACCCCCACCAGGGGCAACAATATCCTAGACCTAGTCATTACCAACATGAGTGACCAGTGTTCCACACCTGAAGTCAACTCCTCGTTGGTCCGATCTGACCATAAGCTAATCATACTTGAGATCCACATCCTGCCTCCACCCCCCATTAAGGAAGCCATGGTAAAAAATTTCTCCAAAGCCAACTTCATGCTTCTTAAGACAGAAGTGGTGAACTTCATGACACCCATGCAGATGGACAATACAGTTACAACTGCTGAATCCTACACAAATGCACTTTATAAGCACTTACACAAGTGCATGGATCATGCTATCCCAAACAGAACCAAGACGCTATCATCCAAAAAAGGAAGCCAATCTGGTGGTCCCCTGCCATAAACAAACTGTACAACAGAAGGAAGAAACTGTTGCAAAAGAGAGTAAAATCCCATGAGTCGAGGAGCACCCTAGTCAGCCTCAGTAAGAAGCTGAAATCCCTTATAAGATCCTCCAAAGCTAGCTATGAAAACACAATTACCACTAATTCTAAGGACAACCACAAAGCATTCTATAGCTATGTCAAGAATCTCGATGGCAACACCCAGATCTGCTCTGAGTTACAGCACAAAGGCATGGAAATTACAGAACCAACTGATATTGCCAACATCCTGGCAGATAGGTTCAGTGCTAACTTTACCCCCCCTATCCCCTAAAGGGCCGATATATATACAAACAGAATGCAGAGTCCCTGTAATTACAACTATGCAGGTAAAAGCTGCACTCTCTAAAGCCAAAAACACAGCATCCATGGGACGGGACAACATCCCAGGCTGCGTTTTACATGAACTTCAGAACAAACTGGCTCCCCACTTAAGCACCATGTTCAATAATAGCCTCGCATCAGATGTTGTGCCCACAGAATGGCACACAGCAACAGTTATCCCACTCCACAAAGGGGGAGCCACCACTGATACCAGAAAGTATCGCCCTATTAGCCTGATGAGCCTGGTCTGCAAGGCCATGGAACGTATCATCATGGAACTCATAAACAAAGACATTGGCAACCTCCAAACTCTGGGTCCCACCCAGTTCGGGTTTGTGAAATGCAGATCATGTCTCCTGAACCCAATCAACTTCTTTGAGGCAGACACCAAAGCCATAGATGAGGATAAGGTGGTTCACACAGCCTATCTTGACCTCGCCATGGCTTTCGACACCATCCCCCATTCTGGAATTATAGCTAAACTCACTAAACTAGGTATAAATGCCTATGTCACAAGATGGGTTGCCAACTGGCTCACTGACGGAACCCTCACTGTAAAAGTTGCAGACTCCAAATCTGACCTCAATGCAGTGACAATTGGAGTACCACAGGGTTCCATCCTGGGACCTCTCTTGTTTGGTATCTACTTCTCTGAAGTACAGGTTAACACAGAAGGCCTCTGGCTAACGACGTTCGTAGATGACTGCAAACTAGGAGCCATAGTCAAGTCCCCAAATGATGTGGACATCCTACAGAAGGGCCTCACTGAGACAGATGCCTGGTGTCAAAGCCATGGCCTCAAGCTCAGTGCCAAAAAGTGCAGTGTCATCCCCTTTGGTAAAAACTCTGCACCCATGAACTACCACATAGGCAGCAATCTACTTAACACTGAATGTGTGATAAGAGACCTTGGGACCCAGGTGGACAGTAGGCTATCATTTGATAGTCACATCGCCACAGTAGTCAGGAAGTCCTTCTACGTGACACACCTCATCATAAAAGGGTTCTCATCCAAGAAAAAAAAGGTAATTGTTCCCCCCTACTCGACACTCATTAGACCCATTATAGAGTACAATGCCCCTTTTGGAATGTACCTCACAAGACATCTGCAGCAGCTGGAAAGGTTACAGAAGTACCTCACAAAGAGGATTACTGGCCTCAAACAAAAGCCCTACACTGACCGTCTTAAAAAAATCCAGCTTTACTCAGTAGCATATCGCTTACTCCGAGGTGATCTATGCGTAACATATAAAGCTATGTAAAACCCAGAGCTGTTGGACATGCTACACTTAAAGAAATCCCAATCCCTCTGAGCTACATGCTCTAGGGACCTAAACCTTGTCACCACAATAAACAGGACATGCTGGAAGGATAGATTCCTGTCCCAGAGACTTCCCATACTCTGGAAACGGGCTACTCATCTATGTCAAGCAAAGTTTTTCATTAGCACACTTCAAGAAAAATCTTGATGAGTGGATGGGAAATAGGAAATGCACCCCAGGAATCACTTCTGTGTCTCTGCTCGACAGTGGCACAGGAAAATAACTTTCTTAGGTGGTGTAAGCCAGGGAACCTTGTTGGCTAGGCTTATGTAGGCCCTTGGGCCGATAGCCTAGTACCTACCTATGAATCTATGAACCTCTATATATATATATATATATATATATATATATATATATATATATATTGCTGTAGATATATATATATATATATATATAGATATATATATATATGTATATATATATATATAAACATACATATATATGTGTGTGTGTGTAGACATATATATCTATAGATGTATGCATATGTATATATATATATATATATATATATATATATATATATGTGTGTGTGTGTGTGTGTGTGTGTGTATATAAATATATATATATATATATATATATATATATATATATATATATATACATATATAGATATGTATATATCTGTTTAGATATAAATATATATACAGACACATACATCTACATGTATAAATACATTTTTTGTACTGTTGAATGACTGTGCTGGAAGATATGTTTGTGAAAACATGAGGTATATGCATATCTGACATGGCTTAGTGGTAAATTACTTTGGCTATGGTGTGCAGGGTCCTGAGTTTGAGCCTTGCAGAGGCTTTTCATTTTGTTGTGGGACAGAACAAGGACCATTGGATACAGAGTGATTATAATTTATTTATTTTATTTTACATTTGTTGACCGGGCTAGTCTAGCTGGATATATGTCCATTTTCAGTAGAGGCCTGGGGAGAAAAGCTCCACATTAAAACAGACTAGACACACAAAGTATTAAGTAATAAGTTACAGAACATTAAACTTAGGTTGCTAGACAAAAACAGGTGTTTAAGGTAATTTAGCAAACATTGATGGAACAGAAGAATAGCACAAAGATAAGATAAGGTAATAATTAGTTTTTTTTTTTTTTTTTTTTGAATGCTGTGGGAAGAAAGTCTTCTGCAGAATATGGGAGATCAGGTAGTTGAAAACAGGATTGGAAGAGTAAGTGGAGGGGAGAAACTCAGGAGAGAAAAAGAGGTAAATTACATCTTAGGTGTATATGAGCAATTAGAGCATTTAGATGGTAGAGGCCTTAAAGTGGCAATAAAGTGAGTAAGAAACTTAGGAAGACTGATTGTGATGTAAATAGACAAAGGCAGTCTTAGTCAGAGTTTGAACAGGGACATAGCCAATGGTTTTTAAGGTATTGTTTTAGTTTCTTTTTGAAGAGTGTAATTGAAGATAGTGATGTGAGTTCACTGGGAAGTAAGTTCCAACTTTTCCCCGCAGTATTAGAGAAAAGGGAATCTCCTGCTTTGTTGTTGGGTTTATGAATGGATACCAGAAGTTTATTGGCTGAGCGTAGGTTTGTAAGATTCTTATATGGGCAGATTAGACTAGTGAGAATTGGTATGTTTTCTGGGTGGTAAAGTGTTTTATGTGCAACATTGATGAAATAAAATTTGATTGTGGAATTCAAGCCAACCAAGCTGCTTCAGATTTAAGCAGTGGTGTGTTCTAAAAGGGGAGCTGGTAGCAAAGCTGGCAATATTATTGTAAGAGACTGCCAGCTTGTGGAGGTTGCATTTGGATAGATTTGTATATATAGGAGAGGCATAAAAGAGAGTAGAGATAAGGTGGGTTTGGGCAATAGTAGTTCTAGCTATGGGAGTAAGGAAGGGCTTTATTTTGTAGAGGGAGACAAGTTTTTGGTTTACTGATTTGATTGTGATGTTGATGTGAGTATCATAGTTAAGGCTGTGGTCAATAGTTACTCCTAAGAGTTTAGTAGTAGTGTCAGGAGATATGACTGTACAATTTTTAGATTTGATAGTGAAGTTAAGTGGGGTGGACTTTTGTGTAGGGGTAAAGAGCAAGAGTTTAGTCTTTTGGGGGTTAAGGAGGAGACACCGCTGTAGAAACCATTCGTCTACAAGCTCAAAGGTATTCTGGGTGAGGGACTGCAGTTCAGACAGCCCTGTGGCTGAAGATAATAACATGGAGTCATCTGCATATTGTATAGTTACAGCTTGGGGAATACTAATAGATAGATCATTTATGAAGATAAAAACAGAAGAGGGCCTAATATGGATCCTTGGGGTACACCAAGGGTGACAGGTAGGTGGGAGGATAGAGTGTTTTCCCATAGCACTGCCTGTTGCCTATTTTCTAGGTACGACTTGAACCACTGTAATGCTTGAGTAACAAATGAGAGTGACTTGAGAAGATTCAGCACTAGCTGATGGTTAACCATGTCAAATGCTTTTGAAAGATCAACAAAGATAGCAGAGGACAGGGTATTATTGTTGCGATTTTTGTTGATGTGGTCAGAGAAGGAAAGGAGGGCAGTAGTGGTGCTATGGAAAGGTCGAAAGCCATGCTGGGAGCTGGCTAATAGGTTATTTTGAAGAAGATGGTCTAATAGTTGATGGTGGATGCATTTTTCCATGATTTTTGCTATTGGAGAGAGGAGGGCAATTGGACGGAAGTTTGAAAGTTCTCATGAGTTGCCACCTTTATGTAGTGGGATGATATGTGAAACTTTCCAGATGGCTGGGATAGTACCTTCAATAATGGTTCTATTTATAAGGGTAGAGATTGGGTAGGCAATAACGTTGGCGGCAATTTGAAGGTATTTAGAAGGCAAATGGTCTGCTGAAGGGGTAGAGGGTTTGAGTTTTTGAAGGAGGGTACAGATGAGGGATGTGAAGACAGGGCAGAGTTGGAAAATGGGAGATGAGGTATGTGAAGAGGAGGGCAGATTAGAGGATACATGAGGTAGAGAGTTAGCAAGTGACTGGATGGCTTCAGTAAAGAAGTTATTGAAGGAGTCAGCAATTTGTTTGGGAGTGTCAAGGGTAATTCCAGATGGGACTGGAGTTTTAGAATTGCCTGGGTGAATGAGTCTAGTGATACTTGACCAAATTTTCTGTGTACTTTGCTGGTTAGTATTTTGAAGTTGAAAGAAGAAGTTTTTTTTGTCTGATATTATAGATGTTTTAGTAGAGTTTCTGAGTTGTTTAAATTTTACATGATCGGATGGGTTTTTAGAGGTACGCCATTTGGCCCAGAATTTGTTTCTTAGCAAAATGTTTCTCTTAGTTTCCTTAGTAAGCCATGGAGCTGTTTCGGTGGAGTTCCTAAGGCTACAGGAAGGGTCAGGGTAGTCAAGGATTTCAAGGAACTTGGAATTAAAGTATGCCACAGCCTCTTCAAGTTGGAGGTGTTTTAATTGTGTCCAGTTACATACACTCAGTTCCTTTTGGAAGTGTTCTGGGTTGAAATGTTTATTTGAGCGAGTAGTTCTAAAAGTTGTAGGGCAGGGTATATTAAGCTTTTTCCTAATAATATAGGTTAGGGAGTGATCACTAAGGTCATCAGGCAGTATACCTGCATTATAGGTTATGGACTGGGTATTTATTAGGATCCAATCAAGGGTGTTTTCTTTGTTGATGGGTTTATGGGTGTGAGTAGGTGAGGTGATAATTTGGGAGAAGCCATGTAGATTTATGTGATTAGTTGGGTTGTCAGTATTACAGGTATTCCAGTCTATATTAAAGTCACCTAGCACAATGGTTTCCTGTGGATAGTTAATGGACAGTCAGCAAAGGATATTTTCTAGGGAGTTGATGTTATTGCCTGGAGGAAGATATGAGCATAAAATGTAGATGGATTTACAAGTATTTAGCTGTAGCTTAGTGATAATAATTTCAGAGTTAGTAGTGGATAGTGGGTGAGCATCTAGTAGTGAAAGTTGGAGCCCTGCTTTGTATATTATAGCCACACCCCCACCCTTCTTGTTAAGGCGATCCATTCTTAAAATGTTATATCCAGGAGGGGTGATTTCATAGTCTTGGGTTGTTGGTTTTAACCATGTTTCGGTTAAGCAAAGGATGTCAAAGTCATGTACATCCAGTAGGGCATGAAGGTGTGTAACTTTATTGTTTACACTTCGTATATTTAAGTGAGCTAAGAAGAAGGAGTTATGAGGCCTTGTATGGGGTAGGAGGGGGAGAGGTAGAAGGTCTACTAGGGGAAGCAGGACAAATGTTGGTAGGGCCTGGATTGGGATGTATATCACCATCTTGTAGGAGGTGTAGGTGTAGTCTATATGTGTGGATTAGAGAAGGGTTCAGTATGTTATGTCCTCTCTTAATAAGGTGGTGTTTGTAGTTAATATGGGTGACTCTATGATACTTTGGGAGGAAATAGTTGGTAGTGGATGTTATGTTTATGTGTTTAAGGCTAGTTGGTAAAGCAGGAGGGGATGTTTGTTTTTTGGGCTGGTGGAAGCTGGAGTAACTGAGATGTTCATAGGCAGTTAGGGTGTAAGGAATGCAAAGGAAAGGAAGTATTGAAAATAGAAGTAGTGTTTTGAGGTAAGGTGATAAGGATGGAATAGGCATAGTGCTTCTAGAGTAGAGAGTGGAACGGTGAAGTGTATGTTAAGATAAGAGGAGTGTCTTAGAAGATGGAAAGGTATAATGAGATTGTGGGATGGGATTGGTTAATGGTGAAAGTGGGTGTGGTTAGAGAGGTATAAGGTCAGATGCAGTGGGGGGGTGTGGGAATTGGGGGTAGGGTAGGGGAGCGGAGTGAGCCCGTAGGGTGAACGGAGCGGGTAGAGCTAAGTAAAGGAGGAAGACCTGAGGAAAACAATCAGTGGAATGCTGACTACTAGAGGTAAGTTAGGAGGAAGTAGCTGAAGGAGCTAATAGAGGTAATGATTGTTTGAGTAGGTTGGGTAGATAAGAGAATTATGATAAATATAAAAGGGGAAAGTGGGACAGAAAGAAACGAGTAAGGTAAAACTAATTACCTAAGAGATTCTATTCAGAAGCTGTAGGCTAGGTGTACTGGGAAAAGGGTGCCCTCTAGTGGCTACATACTGAACTGCTGCAGTAGCTCGAGGGGGGGAAAGTAGGTTTAGGAGTAAGGGTGGGAAGAGTGAAGTCAAGTGCAGGAGCAACAAGAGGGAAGGGATGAATTTAGAAGAGTACAGAGTTGCAATGCTGCTGGCTATCCTGGCAGGGAAGGGACAGTTACTCCCTACTTAGTATGGAAAAATATCATTTTACAAACAGTAACAAACATACTTTCTGGCTTCCTTGAAGGGATGAGTTCTGGGAGAAGATAGCCTCTTTTACTTTATTTTAGGAAGAGAAAGTAGGAATTATTTAATGCAGGGACCCAGGGTCTTCAGGAAGGGCAGGTTATCAACTCTAAAGCAGGACAGGCAGCTAGGCAGGCTGGGTAGACAAAGGGAGAAAGAAGAGAAAGTAGTGAAGAACAAAGAAAAAAACAGTTAGCAGTTGAGCAAAGTCAAAAAATGTCCTAGTCAGTTAAACAATATACAAGAATACACTCTAAATCAATATAGCTATGTAAGAGGGGTGAGCAATGAAAATAATCCTTTAGGTTATATCAGTCAGTTACAACAATAGTATAGTGAGAGCATATTATCTTGTAAACAAATACAAACAAATTAGAAACACTAAAGCAAATATAGGTAGAGTATTAGCAGTTCAATATAGTGTATGCATGACTGTAATACAGATTAAATTGCATTCACAATGACCATTAAGCAAATACAAGCAATTAGAATCACTATAGCAAATATAGGTAGAGTATTAGCAGTTCAATACAGTGTATGCATAACTGTAATACAGATTAAATTTCATTCACAATGACCAGTAAGCAAATACAAGCAATTAGAATCACTATAGCAAATATAGGTATAGTATTAGCAGTTCAATACAGTGGATGCATGACTGTAATGCAGATTAAATTTCATTCACAATGACCAGTAAGCAAATACAAGCAATTAGAAACACTAAAGCAAATATAGGTAGAGTATTAACAGTTCAATACAGTGGCTGCATGACTATCATGCAGATTAAATTCCATTCCCAAAGATGTTCTGCTTAACACGCTGAGAATGAAACAGTACAAAATAGTAAGCAACTATACACCTTAACCTGTTAGGCTAGTTTCTTACCAAAATGAACATGCTAACTATGTCAGCAAAACGTTAGCTAGATTCTATGGTAATAATTAGGAAACCTAGGTAAAGTAAAGCCTAATACCAAAAAGCCCACTACTGTACAGTAAATATATTACATGATACATAGGGGGTAGTGAGGCTCCTCCATTAAGTTAATCAATCTAACAGAAAAAGTAGCAACAACACTTTATTTGCTGGGCTGATGTGGGAATACTGTTAAGCCAGTAGATATTGAGACACTGCACAGTTACATAAACAATAACACAGTTTAACTAGTGTAATGTGAATTAACCCACTGTCAAAACCGCTTTAAAATATGATGTGACTGGAGTGATAATGTTTATTCATAGGAAATTAAAGCTAAAACGCCAGTCTAACTTGGCGTTTACAGTAAACAGGCAAGCCAAATAAGTTAGAGAGTGGCTATTCCTGGGAAACGTACAGTGAAAACGCAAGTATAACATGGCATTTTAAATAAACCGGCAAGCTAAATTATGTTTGAAAGTGGCTATTGAACATCGTACAGATATTAAAACGCTAGTATACCATGGCGTTATCTGTAAACCGGCAAGCCAAATATGTTAGAGAGTGGCTATTGGACTTCATAAAGGTAGGCAGGTCAGTGTTCCACTGCTCCCAGTGTACCACGCATAATCTAAAAGTCTTTGCAACTAGAAGATAGACCTGCACTTTCAAGTTAGTTAATAGAGCAAAATATGGCTGTAAAGTACTGAAAAAGTGGCAAATAAAGCCACAAATGTTCGATACACCTAACGCTATCTGTGTGTATTAATATCAGACCCAGACGCACAACATTGGAATCTCCAGTAATGCCAATATGAACCAGTTCAACAGAAAAGCACATAAGCAAACTGCTATTTACGGCAATGACTACACCAGCACAGACACGGTAACACTTTACAGAGCATAGCAGTTAAAAAGTAATCTTGTCTTCAAGTTTAAAGGTGAAGTCCATTTAAATAAACAACAATGATACAGTGCAAGTACTTACAATAGGTAGATAGCTAGAGACCAGGACGCACAGCAGCCAAGAGTTAGTCAAGGAGTTAAAGATGGTGCCTCGGAAGACAGGGTATATTTAATAGGTCATAAAGGATGTGAGGTAGTGAGGGGAGGAGAGCAGAAGAGGGAGGTACAGACCAGGAAAGGCAAGGACCAGGTATATCTAATAGGTCAGAAGGATGTAAGGTAGAACAGCAGGAGGGAGATATGTAGGGGGAGGTACAGATAAGTCAAGACTAGATAATAGAAAGTAATTCAGCAACAGGCAATGGAGGCAGGAAGAGGATAAGACATATTCTAGTCAGGTAGGTGAAGTAAGGAAAGGGAAAGAGCAGTGATAGGGAAGTAAAGGTGGGAATGAGATGTAGATAGGTAGGAGGTAATGAAGAAGAGAGGGGTAGAGCTAAGTAAAGGAGGAAGACCTGAGGAAAACAATCAGTGGAATGCTGACTACTAGAGGTAAGTTAGGAGGAGGTAGCTGAAGGAGGTAATAGAGGTAATGATTGTGAGTAGGTTGGGTAGATAAGCGAATTATGATAAATATAAAAGGGGAAAGTGGGACAGAAAGAAACGAGTAAGGTAAAACTAATTACCTAAGAGATTCTATTCAGAAGCTGTAGGCTAGGTGTACTGGGAAAAGGGTGCCCTCTAGTGGCTGCACACTGAACTGCTGCAGTAGCTCGAGGGGGGGGGAAGTAGGTTTAGGAGTAAGGGTGGGAAGAGTGAAGTCAAGTGCAGGAGCAACAAGAGGGAAGGGATGAAGGTAGAGGAGTACAGAGCTGTAATGCTGCTGGCTATCCTGGTAGGGAAGGGACAGTTACTCCCTACTTAGTATGGAAAAATATAATTTTACAAACAGTAACAAACATACTTTCTGGCTTCCCTGAAGGGATGAATTCTGGGAGAAGATAGCCTCTTTTCCTTGATTTTAGGAAGAGAAAGTAAGAATTATTTAATGCAGGGACCCAGGGTCTTCAGGAAGGGCAGGTTATCAACTCTAAAGTAGGATAAGCAGCTAGGCAGGTTTCTGGCTTCCTTGAAGGGATGAGTTCTGGGAGAAGACAGCCTCTTTTCCTTGATTTTAGGAAGAGAGAGTAGGAATTATTTAATGCAGGGACCCAGGGTCTTCAGGAAGGGCAGGTTATCAACTCTAAAGCAGGACAGGCAGCTAGGCAGGTTTCTGATTAAGGCACTTTTAAGCAGTTGTAAGGTGGTTTGCTTGGGTTTGTGATGAGGTAAGCACTGCTAACTTCTGGTTACAGTTTCTTATACTGATTTAGCTTCTAAATTACTTAACCTGTGTAGGCATTGCTTACCCCCATGCAAAGAGGCTTAAACCTGCTTACTAGTGCTTAGACGTTCTTAATCCCACTTAACACAGCACTAATTTCTTTAAAAGAAAAGAAAAAAGGGTTGATAGGTAAGTGGTGAAAAAGGGACAAAAAGAGGGGAAAGACAGTATGGAAAATAGCTAGGGATGTGCAGAAGGGTGTAGGGAAGGTCCATAGTTGCCCATTTCTTCTACATCAACAGCTGTGCATATACACTGAATTTGGCGGTAGATTTGGACAGTCAAACCCCTGAGAGAGGGGTGCGGACAACAATTATATGTTGTGATGTCAATTAGACCAGATTACATGTGTGAAATGGACAGCTATGTATGGGGTGAGATTTTTTTTGGGAACGGATTGCCCTTTTTTTCAGGTGAGAGTGGGATGTTGGGGAGGGATAGTAGGTATATTTGGGGAGGCAGGTTGGGTAGCTTAAAAGACAAGACAAAGAAGATGCATACAGGGGCAGTATATAACACATGTGGGGGTAAACACCTTTATGGGAAGGGGTGTTGGGGAAATCAGAAGCCCATGATCCCCGAAGTGGAAACAGTGGGACTGAGGTCCCCAACCATGGGAAGTCACCACTGCACCTTCACAGCCCCGAAGGTGGCTGTGCTGGCATCTGAGTCATAGAGCCAGATGGACCCTCTAGTTGTGACATGTGGCCCTCAAGCTGGCATAGCAGATCTCTAAACTGCTGGTTGAGCTCACTATGCACCATGACCCGGACCTGGCAACGGGTGACATGTTCCTGTCCACATCTGCTCCTGTGGGGGCCAAGCCCCATCCTCTGAGGTGGTTCCAGCTGAAGGTAGTGCAGGACCAATGGATGAGGGCGTCCCGTTTGGGCCTCAGACGTGCTAGTGATTGGTGCCATGGCCAGGTGAGGTGGGACAGGTGGGTCCACTGGGACCTGCATTCCCATAAGTGCTATGATGTTTATGTTTTATCAACATATGTGGGTTAGTAATAGTCAACACATTCCAGGATTAGGTATAACAGCATGCATAGATATTCCCATTAACCCAGACACCAGATATGGAACAGTTGCATAGCAAACAGAACACATGCATATATGGGACCACAGTGGTAATAATAAAAGCATGCAGGTACATTGACGGCACCATGCCACCAATGTTGGAGTATTTCAACATAGCACATGCATAGAAATAGATTTAAATAATTATCAAACAGTAGGACATATGTCCCAACATTACAGTTAAGTCAGCACGTACCAATTGAGTTGAGCATTTAGTTTATTGTTGCAGATATGGTGGTGGGGGGGGATGTCAATCAACAACTAGTATATTCCTGTAGTTCACATTACTTTCCTAGTCAGTGCTGTTATCTGTACCTTACAAGTATTAGTGCACTACCCTACTGCCATAGTTTGGACAGTCATGTGGCTGTCGACAACTATATACATGAACTGGTTTTACCTGCAGTATACACCTCTTACCTGGTATATTTGTGGAGGAATTGTTTGTTAACACTAAATAACTGTTTCTACACATACTTCCAGATTACAGGTTGATGTTATGCACATACCTGTCCATCTCTTTTTGCACAGACTCTGGCCATGTCTTGACCACATGCAGGTGAACCAGGCCATATTTAGACTATTGCCCTCTTAAACCTTTAGTGACTGACAACACTCATACATGATTTCCTATACAGTTATATTATGTAGCACAATGTGGGTGACAGTGATGAGTGATATCTTATTATTCAGAGCAACTGCAACACTCACAATGCCATACAAAACCAGAGTAAACAGTACCAATACAGGGTATCAATCTTTTATTTCTAGGCACATTGTTCATATCTGACGGACTAGTTGGAGCAATGTTTATTAGCACTACCTGAATGTAACCACACAAATTACCAGAATCCACATTAGTATTATGCACATACATCTCGCTCTGTTACTATACACACTCTGGTCACAGCTTGACAACATGGGGGTGTAGATGAGACATACTTGGCTTATTACTCCCATAACATTTTGGGGAGTTGCTAGTGTGGTAGGTTTGTTCTTATAGATGTGTGACAATCAGTTGTATTTCTTATTTTCTGCCTAAACATCTGGGATCATCCCACTGATTTCCCAGGGGGAGAGAGTGACAGGCAACAGATATGGGTGGATTCACTGGACATTCTGGACATATCTGTACAGTTGTGGGGTATGATTCTGTATGCAGCCTGCTACCACTCCCAGGATTCAAACCATGGCTGTGTGTGCTAAAAATGCAACAGTTCACGCCTCAGTTGCATGTGCTATTTGGATTTTGTTGTTATTTCTTTCCTGTTTTCTGTCTATGTCTCTCTCAATTGTACCAAATTTTCTCTGGGGATTACCCCAGTCATATGCAGACATTCCTACACATTTTATTTATGTGTGGGTGACAGCGCTTAATACAACAGTACTATTAAGTCATTGCAAATCTACATTACCATATGATACCAGAGCAAACACATGCAGTCCAGCAGTTAGACCTTTATTGTCAGGCTATTATGCTTTTATTTACATACAATCTATATGAGACTCTTCCTGCCATATTCTCTGGTGTATGCAGTACTTTCCTTAAACAATACAGGTTTTATACAGGCAATTAACTTACTAATACTGTTAGATTTATTTCCTATGACAATACATGCAAGCGTATTACTAACCTGCATTGAGTTGCAACCACTCCAAGCGACATCCATGGGCCTCCTGGTTCGTGGCCTGCTCACTTGCCACTGTGAAGGATATAAGAGGAATATTTAGCCATACCTATCCATAATCTACATCAGCTGGAAATTATTAAACAGGTAATGGAGTGATACTTACACACAGCTGGGACCTCCCCTGTCCGCCTAGCCTCTTGGATCCACTTATCCAAGAGATCCGTTTCTTGCCGCATCAGGTTAGCATAGTGATGCCTGACCTGCTCACCAGTTTGGGGTATGCCAGTGGCACTGGTGAGGTCATGGGCGAGACTGTCCCAGGCTTCTGCTTTATATTGGGAAGGCTGGTACTGGCCCTGCAGCAGCCTCTGCTCATGGTCTTTGACAAGGAGTCCTGCCATGACTCTGGACTCATGGATGCCCCAGCACTGCAACCAAAAGTGCACACCCTCTCCCATTCAAGACATGGTGCATGCTAGGGGAAGCTACAACCAGTTATGAGATGTATTCCTGCCTGTTGGGTTTAAATAGGGCCGATTTCCCACACTTTGCCGTAATTGGACGGTTTTGAAAAGGCTAAGCTATGGGCAAACCTGCTTACCTAAGATTGGCATTGTTTAAAGGGGTATACCAATGGGTAAATTGAGTTAGCTGGCCTACTCATTGCTTACACCTAGTAAGCTGGGCTGTGCAATATATATATATATATATATATATATATATATATATATAGTTGGGGGTGTGGGGGGCTGTTTGGGGTGTGCGGAGCATAGCCCCCTACCTAGTCTGGTTTTATATGGTCCAATTTACAAATTAGTATGTTGAAATTCAGTATTATGGGGTTCAGTCTTATGGGCTTCAGTCAAGTGACTTTTCAGTGTTTGGAAATGTCAGTTTTATGGTCTCAGTCAAATGATGTTTCTATTATATGATAGGGATCCGTATATATATATATATATATATATATATATATATATATATATATATATATATATATATGAGTACCTCTCAGAAGGACAAAAGCTTACAAGACCAAATGCCAAAAGACCAGACAGCAAAAACCTGCAAGGTTGAAAAACAAAACAACAAAAAAAAACTACATGTGCATTTTTGCTAGGAGGACAAGCCACCCAGTCTCCCCCCCACCTTCCTACTAATTATAAATACAGACTTAGAGTTCAAACTATAGCGGGGTAAGGAGCAAAACCCTAATCCCCAAAGTACCATGATGCTGCACAGTCAAGGTCTATGCTGTTTGACCTTCCAGGTTTTAGATGTTCCTGTTTCTGTGTTTTGATGTTCACTCTAGTTAGATTACATCCTTCTGATAGGGACTCATATATCTATCTATCTATCTATCTATATATATATATATATATATATATATATATATATATATATATGTGTGTGTGTGTGTGGATTCATTTTATTTCCTCGAAATACTGAAATGTCAAAATTCAATATTTTGAAGCTATTAAGTCAAAACCCTAAAACAAGGAAAACTCAGAACCGCGAATTTCAAAATCTCGCACACCAGAGATTTTGAATTTCATGCTTCTACTCCACACACACACACACACACACACACACACACACACACACACACACACACACACACTCCTTCCTCCCCACACACAAACACAAGCACTCTACTACATAAAATCGGGGGGGGCAACCCCCCCTGCACCCCCCACACCCCCCCTACTTAAATATTTTAACTCCGAAGTCGCACTACATACAAACACACACAAACCACCACCGGACAAGCTACATTCTCTTTGCACACACACACATCACAGCAACAAAACAATCTAACACAAACCACAGCCCCCACCCAAAACCCTTAACACATACACAGTTACCTGAATCCATAACCACAGCGAAACCTCAGAAGCAAGAAATTTAAAACCTCCAGTATTCGAGGTTTTGAATTTCAAACTTCTGAGGTTTTGCTCTTTTCAGGATTCTACTTTATGGGCTCGAAATACTGAATTTAAATTTTTCAGTATTTTGAGCTTCTAAAGCAAATCCATATAAATATATATTATATATATATATATATATATATATATATATATATATATATATATATATATATATATATATATATATATATATATATATATATATATATATAAATAAATATATATATATATATATATATATATATATATATATATATATATATATATATATATACACACACACACACACAATATATTTTATATATATATATATATATATATATATATATAAATGCATATTATATATATATATATATATATATATATATATATATATATATATATATATATATATATCTATATATATATATATATATATATATATACATATAGATATGTATATATATATATATATGTATATATATATATATATATATATATATATATATATATATATATATATAGTCAAAACACCAACTTGAGCAAATGCCTCTCCGTGGGGAACCAAAAAGTATAACACTAAAACAGCAGCAAACATACAACAGAGGCAACCATGTAGAATACTATCAGCCAGTCTTCTTCAAAGTATTAATCCTTTATTGGTGTACACTAGTAAGTGTTTCACATAATGCTTCATCAGACCAAAAAACACCTAAATAAATCAGAGGCAATGATATCATCCTATAACTAACTTTCTTAAACAGAGAACTATTATAAAGAAAATACATATAACTGAGCTCATATGAAGCATAAGCAACTGGGATCCTATAACTAACTTACCTGAACTAAGAACCAGTTATATCTCCTTATTAATTTCATAGAAAAAATATATATATAACTAAGCTTTTAGAAAGCATAAATGGCTAGAATATAGAGTTGACATAAACTAAAAAAGCAATGAAGCAAAAAGCTTCCACTATTTTTCACAAAGATGAAAATGATAATATTAATGGTAAAAGGACCTTAATAGATCAGGAGTACTGATATCATCCTACAACTAGCATTCTGGACCTGAGAACTGGTTTGAGGGAGGCCCTCTCATTAAGGCCCATACCCCTGTCCGCCATCAATCTCATAATCCAACCCATCTCATTCTTTTCAGTACCATTCCTTTTATTTCCTTCCCTAATAATGGGTCTAACAAAGTCAATGACCCTAAAATGAAAAACATGCTCTTGACCCATAGCTTTAACATGTTTCACCAAGGCATTATTAGCATGTCCTATCCTAATTGCATACAAAAGTTCCCTTATTATTACGAAAAGCCCTGTTGGTCTTACCATTATAGAACGAGGAACATGCTCGACAAACTGCCAAATATACCACATTTTGGGAGCCACAATCTGCAGCTATCCTAAATTTATATTCCTGTCCAGAGTCCGGATGAACAAACCGATTTTGAAGACACAGAAATTGCAGTGCCCACATGGTCTAGTTCCATAGTAATCATTCATTTCATGTTCGTGTACAGAATGGCAAAGAATTATTCTCAAGTTCGGTTTATTCCTAAACCTAAACATTGGTCTTTCTCCAACTATACTTTTGATATCATTATCAGTGGTAAGGATCCTCCAATTTTTACTGAGAATGTCAAAAATAACTTCATTGTCAGTGGTATAAAGCATTGGAATTCTAACACCAAATGGTATACTTCTTGCTTCACTCATAGGTACCGAATAGTTAGAGGGTGCAGCCCTCCCTTCACTAATTAAATCCATATCCAAAAGGCCCTTCTCTATCTCTGCATGGTTGTATACTCATTCAAGTAATCCATCTTTAAACTCAAGTAACTCATGTTGGTATCCTGAGTCTGTTGCATTAAGACGAGAGATCCTCATCCCTTGCCCCCGATGATGTTTCTAAATATATAATATGGATGCATGCTGTATCAGGGTATTTCTATGACATGGTTTTCTATATACTCCAGTGTTGACATGGCAGTCCATCACCTTCTCTACATAGACATCTAAAAACTCTATCCTAATAAGGGAGAAATTCATGGTAAACCTAAGATAATTAGTCATGCGGTTCATCTCAAGTACAAAAGACTCTAAGGCCTCAGGTTTACTATTCCAAATCAAAAAAACATCGTCAACAAAATGACGATAGAGTAACACATTCTTCCTATAACTGTCATTCACAAACAATACCTCTTCTTCCCACCATGCTAAAAACAATGTTGGTGTAGCTATTGGCACATGAAGTGCCCATAGCTACGCCATCTCGCTGTAGGTAGAAATTCTGTTCAAATACAAAGATATTATTCTCAAGTATTACTTCCAAAAACAGGCATACCAGGTCCACCTGCTTAGAATCATAGTTACTATGCTTACTCAAGTACTGCTTAACAGATTCTATACCTAAATCATTGGGAATAACCGTGAACAATGACTGCACATCAAGTGTCACGAAAAGTGTATCTGGATTTAACTGAGAAATATATATATAACATATGTATGCACACACACATATATATATATATATATACATATATATATATATATATATATATATATATATATATATATATATATATATATATATACAAAACATATGTATGCATATGTATATATGTATATATATATATATATATATATATATATATATATATATATATATATATATATATATATATATATATATGCATATATATATATATATATATATATATAGAGAGAGAGAGAGAGAGAGAATCATAGGTTCATAGGTTCATACTAGGCTATCTGCCCTAGGGCATTTATAAGCCTAGCCAGAATGTGTTGGCTTTCGCCTACCTTTTAGATTAGATTCCTGAGTCTAGCAGGGCCATAGAAGTGATCCCAGGTGTAAATTTACGATTTACCATCCACTCATCAAGATTTCTTTTGAAGAGGGTCAGTGAGGGGCTCTGCCTAACATGGATTGGGATTTTATTCCAGAGCGAGGGAAGCCTCTGGGATATGAATCTATCTATCCATCATGTCCTATTTATTGTACTGAGGTTTAAATCCCTGGAGCGTGTAGCTCTAAGCAATTTGGATTTCTTGAGGTGGAGCATGTCCATTAATTCCGGGTTAGACATGGCCTTGTACGTCAGGCAGAGATTGCCTCTGAGTAGGCGGTAAGCAACTGAGTAGAGCTGGAGTTTCTTTAGTCGAGCTGCATAGGGCATCTGTTTGAGGCCCACGATCCTCTTGGTGAGGTACTTTTAGGGTATCTCTAGCTGTTACAGGTGTTGGGTAAGATATATATATATATATATATATATATATATATATATATATATATATATATATAGATATAGATATAGATATATATATATATATAGATATAGATATAGATATATATATATATATATATATATATATATAGTTTCACTTTATAATCTTGAAATACTTAAATCCGAATTTTAATATTTCGAGACTTTAAAGTCAAAAGTGCAGTTATATGAAACTGCATAATGTCGAATGTGGAAATGTCAAATCCACCGTTGTGTTGTCGCATTCATGACGTGCAGTGCGGTGCGGTTTGTGGATTTAGCTGAAGATTCAGGTAAGTGGTGTTCTTGTAAGGGTATTGGGTAGGGATTTTAGTTTGTGTGAGTGTGTGTAGTCATGGGTTTTATGATTTTGTGTGTTTAGTGCAACCTTGGAGTTAGGATATATAAGTAGCGGGGGTGTGGGGGGTGTAGCCACCTGCTGATAGGTAGGGTTTGTGTGTTTGTTTGTTATGTTGTGTTTGTGTGTGTTGTTTTGTATGTTGTAGTGTCATTAGATAGGTGTATGTGTGCTCATTTGTGTGGTGGTGTGTGTATTTGAATGATCGCAATTTTGAATTTTGCAGTTGGAGGTGTTGGTTTTTTGAGTTTTTGGCTTTATAGTTTATAGTCTTGAGATACGAAAATTTGGTATTTTAGTATTTAGAGATTATAAAGTGAATCTATATATATATATATATATCTATATATATCTATATATATATATATATATATATATATATATATATATATATATATATCTATACAGAAAGAGACAGAGAGATAGGTATAGATATATCCCCGGATTCACGAATCCTCCATGTAAGACTAAATAAGTCTTACTCAGAGGCTGCAGTTGAATGGTATGATGTCAGCGTGCCATGAATATTCATGAGGGCACGCTGACTCAACAGTAAGTCTTACACGGACCGTGTAGGAAAGCGGGGGGCGTGTCCGACTGCCGAGCAGTCTAAATGTCCACGTCCCTGCAAGGGTTCAAAAAGTAAAATGAAAACACACAAGAGCGAGTCCGCTCAAATGTCCTTGCACCCAACACCACACTCCCTGACATTGTAAACCCCCATCACAGTTATATAAAGTAAAACATTAATTTTATTTTTTTTTAATTCCCGAAATAGCTGCCCGTATTTACGCGTGTGTGCCCATTGCTTAGCTGCAGTTAGCAATTCCGACATGGGAGAGCATAAGAAAGAAATATTTATGCAAATCACATGCGATAGCATAATGGTAGAGCATTCGCACAACGAAGAGACATTCACGGTTCGAGTCCCACCACTCCTCTTCTTATTTATGTTTTAAATCAGTATATGAAATAATATCTGACATATATGATTAAAATATTAGTAAAAAGCAGTGAAATGGCCTATGTATAAGTGAAGAAAATATATATTTTTAAAGGATCCCGATATATAATTGCCCGCAGTTAAGCAGCGCTTTACCCAGCGCAATAGAGTTGCCCATAGTTAAATAGCGCTTTACCCAGCGCAATAGAGTTGCCCATAGTTAAATAGCTCTTTAACCAGCGCGATAGAGTTGCCCATAGCTAATTAGTGCTTTAACCTGCATAATTTGTTTGCGCCGACGTGCGTGCCGCGCCAACCAGGGCAACGTAGGGCAACGTGGAGCAACTTAGAGCAAAGTTGCTTAAACACAGCCACACCCCCTAGCCTGTCCGGACAGTATTAAAATAAAATGAATGACAAGGTTCGAACCCAGGACTCTGTGCACCATAATCAAAGTACTGAATCATTAAGCCATGACAGCTTAGGAAAAACAACCACTGTTAACATACATATACTTAGAAACAGTAGATTAACCATTACTAAGCAGGTCTGCAGTCAGCCGAGAATTTTCAAAAATGGCCAATCACAAAAAAGTGTGGGAAATGTGGCATATATAAGCCCAATAGGCAGGAATACTCACCATAACTGATTGTAGCAAACATCTGCAGTTAGAATGGCTGGTGCCGGAGAGGGTACATGCTTCTGAGCGCAACGTTGGGGCATCGAGGATTCGAAATACATGGTTTAGCTCCTTGTCCACCATCATGAGTCAAGACTCCTGCAGGGCCAGTTCCAAGGGATGGAGTACAAGGTAGAGGCTTGGAACCGGTCAGCTCATGACCTCACCAGTGTCACAGGTGTTCCACGGACTGGTGAGCAGGTCCATCACCACCATGCAGACCTGAAAAGACGGAGGCAGGACCGCCTGAACCAATGGATACAGGAGGCCCGTGGGATGCAAGATGCCCCACAACTGCGTAGGTAGCCATGGAATGCAGTATGTAAGAATTGATAATTGATTCTGTATAATGGATAGGTATGTCTCAATATCCCTTCATTTACTTCACAGCTGTAGGTGACCGTGTTGCGAATCAGCAAGCCTATGCAGATAGGCTGCTAAGGCTGCGCCACCAGGCAGGTTAGTGATTATTCTGCATGTATTGTTATATAAAATAGGGGAGAGAGCATGAAAGAAAGTGTTGTAGTCCAATAATACAGACATAAAATGCCCTGAATAAGTCCTCTGCATGTACTGTCATATAAAAAAGTCAGACAGCCAGAAAAAAAGAGTGTAGTAACCCATTAAGAAAGGTAAAATATGTCTGGAATAATATCTCTGCAGGTACTGTCATATAAAATAAGTGAGCGAACATGAAAAAGATTGTTCCAACCTAATAATAAAGGTATAATATGTCTTGAATATGTCTTCCATATGCACTGTTATAGCAAATAAAGAAGCGAGCCTGTGGAAAAGTGGGTAATGTAATTAATAAAGGTATAAAACCCGGAGTGTGTCTGTGTCACTTACTTTGAAATGTTGTTGTACCCTTGCATTATACAAATAGTACTGTTTTAATAAGTGCTGGCAACCCAGAGTTGTGCAGTCCCATCAAAAGTGGGTGATGGAAGTGCTAGTAGCTGTGAAGCATATATACAGTCCTCAACAGTCAGTTACTGGCTGGCATTCATAAGTAAATATGGCACACGAGTAGCATGTTAATTTGTTCCCCAGAAATGTGAGTGTGCTTCAAGAAATGCAGGGTTCTGTATAAATTGAAGTGAAAATGTCATGTAAAAACATCCAGATATGTAGATAAAGAAATATAAATTAAATCAAGAAATATGTAGCAGTAACATCTGCATCTTTGACACTTAGTGTGTCAGATATAGGTCAGGTATATATTGAACTAGCCAATCCCATTACACAATCTAATGCATGTTGGCAAGTGTAATAATACATGTAGGGAATATACACTTGCAGTCACTAGGAATGTAGTGTAGACTAAAAGTACTTATAAGATGTTAATTGAGGTTTCTTTCTACACCCTACTGTATGTGCATAAACCATGCAATTCTACACCTCAATGGGTATGTGTAATCTCAAATATTTGTTGGGACATATGTCCTATTGTTCTATAAATATTTGCATTCACTTTGATGCATGTGCCCTGTTCAAACACCACAATCAAGGTGGCCTGTTGCTACCAATCATCCCTGCATGCTGTTGGAATATCCACTGTCGTTCAATATATGCATGTGTTATACTTGCTGTTCAACTGTTGGAACCTTGGTGTGTTGGGTTAATGGGAATATTACTGCATGCTGTTACAACTAATCTGGAATGCTGTTGTTTATGTTGTAATTAAACACACCTAATCACGGAACGTATGGGAAGGCCGGTCCCAGCGGACCCACCTGTCCCTCCTCAGCTGGGGAGTGCACCTGGCACCAGCAGGTCCGGTGCCCAGCCCGGGTTCCCCTCCTCCGTTGGTCCTGTGCCACCTTCGGGTGGAAGCGCTGCAGGGGATGGGGCTCGTCCCCCCCGTGCAAGTGTGGGCGGAGAAGGGCCACCTGTCACCCTTCGAAGGGTCTGGGCTGTGGTGTGTAGGGAGATCCAGCGTTTAGTCGCTGATCCCCTACGCCAGCTCGAGGTGAGAGTGCTCGTCTCACGGGTGAGCCTGCCCATCCTATGCAGCCCCCGGCACAGCCACCCTTGGGGCTGTGAAGGTGCAGTGGTGATTGCCCATGAGTGGGGATCTCAGTTCCACTGTTACCATCTGTGGGCTCATGGACTTGTGATTTCCAAACATCCGTCCCCATCAATTGTGTTCACCCACCCCATGTGTCATATACCGCCCCTGTATGCGTCTTGTTTGTCTTGTCTGTTAACCTCCCAACCTACCTCCCCAAACATACCTACTTCTTCTACCTCACTTTTCACTCTCACCTGAAAAAAAAGCACAATCTGTACCCACAAAAAAATTACGCCCCATACATAGCTGCCCATTTCGCACACATGTCCGCTGGACATGTAAACTGATAATTACAATTGGCAGTACAACATACTTTGTTGTCATCACACCTCTCCCAGGGGTCAAATATCACTCCAAATTTATTGCATATGCACAGCTGTTGCTGGTAAAGAAATGGGCAGCTATGGACCTTCCCTACACTCGTCGTGCACATCCCGAGCTTGTTTACCAACTGTCTGTCCCTGTTTGTGCCCCCTTTTTCACCACTTTTCTATCTCCCCATTTTCTTTTCTTTAAAAGAAATTAGCGTGGGGGTTAGTGGGAGTAAGCACTTTTAAGCGGCAGTAACTGAGTTTGAGCGAATGTGCGCATGTGTGCGCTTAGCTAAGTGTCGCACAAACCTGCTCAAACCCACTTACAACTGCTTAAATGTGCCTTAGTCACTCTATGTCAGCACCCTTGTTCTGCTCAGCAGCAAAAGAAAAAACTTCTGCCAGTCTCGAACGCAGTGTCTTCTTACACAGCAGCGGAGGAAGAGGTGATCCAGCAAAGCCTGGTGCAGCACTACACACTGTTGTTTTCCAGAAGCAACCAGCACCAGCATGAGCGGACTGCACTGTGGCAAGATCTTGTTCATCGGGTAAATGACATAGGCATGCATAACCGGACATATGAGCAGGTACGCCATCACTGCAGTGATTTAATTAGACATGTCCGGCGGCGTGCATCTGATATCCATAGACAACAGCTTTCCACAGGTGGTGGGGTGGCCATTCATCCCCCCCTCACCAGAGTGGAGGAGCTGCTCCTAAGCATGGTGGCTCCTGGACAACAACAGCAACTCCCACAGACATGTGTTGTCATGGAGGCCGGAGCCACCCAGCATGTTGACATGGAGCGTGCAGGTAATATGCCCTATCTGTAGACTACAGTTACCTGTATTGTTAGATTATATCTATGTGAGATGTGTACTGTGTGTTTAGCAGTTGTGCTGCCTAGTGTTATGCAATACTGATATTTGGAATATTATCTGTACACCTGTGACTGTCGACTGTTGTTCTACTATAGTTTAGCAAACCCACAGTAGCAATGCCACAGTTGTGGCCACTGACAGACTCTCTCATATTCTCGTAGGTCCCTCTGGTGTGAAAGCAGGGCAGATGATCCATGCTGGTGCGTGTGGTATAACTGCAATGTTGGTAATGAAATGTGCATGTCATAGGTGAGGTGTAGGCCATGTACACGTAACACACCTACGCATAATGCATGCCGTGCATGTTTGCTGCAAGACGTTGCACAGCTCAGTAATGTCAGTAGCTGCCTCAATGACATGCAATACACAGAGCATCAGACACAGATGTGGCAACACTGTACTGCACATTGGATAGGCATAGTTGCTACAGCTGTACACAACATAACACGTTTATCATGCGCAGTACACCTCAACATGCTACATATGGCATTACCACACACCTGCTGTAAGGTCACACTTCAGTATCCCACATGTCATCCACACACACATGATAAACCTCAGGGGTAGAGGCCTATCATGGGGCTGTGCAACACTCTTCAACACATAACACAGTCATGTTAGGCAATGCCCACTATTGGGCACCCACACACCCATGTACAAAGTGGCTATGTAATTATGAATGTAGCCATAGCACTGCAGTTCAGGTACAGCATGCTAGGCAGTGGTCTGTCACACATTAGTAGCCATGAGTGACCACATGATGCATGATGATGATGGCTTATGGTACTACACCCCATCCAGTTACAGTGACCACAGTACTACACATAGCAGTCATTGCTTTGCACCTCAATGTTGTGTGTGTGCAAACATATGCACCTATACACAATATGCATAGCATGTTTTGTGTGTGCTTACATATGCCAGTATACACAATATGCATAGCAGTCACCATCTGTACAAAGTGACACATATATGTCCTGGAATGCTATTGGGTGTATAGGTCACATGACACACATTGGGTATGTGGGGTGTTTAATGTTGCAGTTGTGTAGCATGCCATGTCATGGCTGGCACCGACATATCTGCAATATGTCCCACACTCACCATAACCACTGTACAATGGCCCTGTCGAGCATTTGGATTCCTTCACATCTACATGCACCACTCATCCTGTGTATGTACATAGCATGCATGTGCTACACCTGTGCCCAGTATTATCTGCTATGGACACAGACACTGTAATCAGACATGGAAATCTATGTGTCACACAGATAACACATGCAGCCATGGTATGTATACCTGTGAGTGATGGTGCACAGGACGTTGCAGAGCTGATAATACTTGCACAACAATGTTGTGTCCATGTACACATTGTGTTCCAGGGTGTAGCCAATCACTGAACAACTACTCACATGCATCAAAGCCATGTATACTGTCATCAAATAGGGCCGTCTACACTCGCACTGCATGGTCTTGAGCAACACATATTCTGCATGCTGACACGTGTGAGGTGACTGTTTGCCTTGTGATACTGTCACCCACCTTCACCCACTATTGAGTACGTGTTGGATTGCTGGTGTGTGTGTGTATCTGCTGTAGTGAGGAGTGTATTTGTGTGCATGTGTTCATGTGTTCATGTGTTCATGTGTGCATGTGTTCATGTGTGCATGTGTGCATGTGTGCATGTGTTCACGTGTTCATGTGTGCATGTGTGCATGTGTGCATGTGTGCTTGTGTGCATGTGTGCATGTGTTCATGTGTGCATGTGTGCATGTGTGCATGTGTGCATGTGTTCATATATTCATGTGTGCATGTGTGCATGTGTGCATGTGTTCATGTGTTCATGTGTGCATATGTGCATGTGTGCATGTGTGTATGTGTGCTAACATCATGTACAGATTGTAAGGTGTGTTTCCTGTCTTCCTCTCACAGGTGCTGAGTTTGGGGTGGCTGAATGCAGCAGGGAACCTGAAGTCACTGCCACAAATAGTGGAGATGATGAGACATGTATTGTGGCACAGGCAGGTTTGACAAAGTCTGTCGTTGGTCCGCCAATCGACAGTACACAGCGTTCCACCCCATCTACGTGCAGACTCATACTGCCAATACATCCCTCATCACCAATGGCCTTAGCCGAGGGACAGCATACAGTTGGCATTGACCAGGGTACTGAGGTACCCATGGCACTTGCATCCCCTCACAGCAGACATACCCGGATTCCTGGAATGGTACCACATATGCAGATGTCCAGGGGTTCTCGGGGGAGCACTGCTGGTCATATTGTCCCTGGCAGACGTGCCCTCACAGGTCTTACAACCTTGAGTATGTTCCGGGCTGTAATGCAGGCACAGGCACGTATGGAACGGTACACCAGACAGGTACTAAGGGCGCAGAGGGCCCATTACACTGCTATCAATGACAGCATCCGTGACCTTGCCGGTGCCATCCAGAATTACACCGAGGTCATTGATAGACGTTGGGAGGAGACATTAGATGCCCTCCACAATGTGTTTTCCATGAGCCAGGACCATGCGGGACAGTTGAGACGTCGACGATGACACATGCCAGCAACATGAGCAGCTGGCAGTCATCGCGGATGGCCCACAGATCACAGCCGCTCCCATAGTGGCAGTACCAGCCCCAGCAATGCTGGGGCTGGCCTGTCGATTGACCATCCTAGTAGACCACGTGCACATGGCTCTGGCCAGTCCCAGCAGGGACATGTGTCCACTCGACATACCTCTGCCTCTGAAGATAGTACCCAGTCAGGGTTGGTACCCGATACTGTCCGTAGCACCCCTGCCATGCACAGCTACTGTGTCCGTGGCCGGAGACAGTGATCTGAACAGCCTGGCAGGTACAGTCTGTGGCTGTCCCACAACCTCTCATATATGGCAGTCACATGGTGGAGCTGTGTGCTTGCAGACACACACACATTAACCAAAAAACTAGGGCTCACACATACACACACACATTACATCAACATTGGCCCATGCTATACTATTGTCCCTCACACACACACACACACACACACACACACACACACACACACACACACACACACACACACACACACACACAGACATGTGGATTGGATGGGTCTATGTCGGGCTCTGGCAAACCAACAACACACCCTGTGCATATGATGACACCTGTGCTACCTCCTGTCATCTGTAACATTGATGCAGGAACAGGCTAACATGGTGCTGATGCACAGGGTGACATTATAGCAGTGTAGCAATATTAGCAAGTTGTCAACAGGAAAGTGTAATGATATCCTTGTAGGTATATCTGAGCAGGCATTTTGCATCAAAGCTCTGATTGTCAATGTAGCATTGTTTATAGCAGTGTTAGGTCTGAGTATGTATTGTCCACCCATGTGCCACTTGGCTGAAGTGTATAGTGTTGCCAGCATGTGTTAATGAGTGGACAGTACGTGTGTGATGTGTGCAGTACAGATTAGCAGGTGTACATCTGTGAACATGGTGGGGGTGCACTGTCTGCATGTACGTGCATAGTGGACACATGAAAATTGTGACATACCATGTTTTACACAGTGTTAACATCTCATCGTATCTCTCGGTGGCCAGTATGCATTCTATTACAGATATGTACTAACATGGGTACACATGTGTGCATGACATGGGTTGACACTATGCTGTGGGTGATACTGTTAATATCTGTCAATGTTTTGCATTCTGGTAGTATACACAACCTCAACAGCATGACTATAACCAATCATTAGATGATGTCCTGACAACTGACACACAGTTGTAGGGAACTCAGTAACAGTGGGATCCTTCCGGTACTATACTATAACAGTAACCAGTGGTATTGACCGCCACCCGTTCCTGGGACCACACCTGTTTGGCATATAGACCTCTTAGGTACATGCAAACACACTAGGGATATGTCCATCCACATCTGGAAATGCATGCATTGGCCTACAATGCATTCTCTGGATGGGACACATATCCTACACAAGGGTATCATACAGACAGATACCTGTTGCCCGACACATGCTATATTGCACTAAGCCGGCTATGGCATAGTCATTCACATTTACTATACATACTATCCCGACAGTACCACATAGGTGGTAGCCCCCAACATGTATGTTGGGTACCAATGTGTACCTACAGCCACGTGTTATGTCATCTGTCCCTTGGTATCCACATATCCAGAGGTATTGTGGAGTCCCTTGCTGTATCACATAAGGCATTAGGGGCATGAATGCATATCCACAAGGCTGTTGTACACCTATAATGACTGTCCATTATTGCCAGTCGTTGTTGTGTATGAACTTGTCTGACATATACCCCAGGCATGTACCCTCACTCACACTACTCTATTTTAACTGTCATGGGTGTGTGTGGCACATATGACCTTGGCCACAGATCACTACAGTGGCCGGCCTTGTCACATACATACATATGTGACCTACGATCTGTGAAGCAGTGGCACAATCTGTCAAAGGAAACAAGTGTATTCATGTAGTATGCAGGCTTCACACCTATGTACTAATTGAGGTCACATGTACATATATTTATTTGCCACACAGATACCTGATGTGTGCAATGCACATACTGTTTTAATCCTGATGTGTCATACCATAGTAAAAGCAAAACCCACACCATATTGCCCAACAGTGTCTCACGCACACTCAGCAGGTTTCAAGCCCCTACTTAACTATGTTATAATACTAGAAAAATATGCATTAACACAGCGCGCTATATGCTTTACTGGGTGATTTGTTTTCTCCAGCTATATTTGTAGGATGCTGACATCATCAGACTTTCCAAAGAGGAATGTACCTCTTTAATGTGTTTTCCCAGTCTCCAAAAAGGGCACTCCTCTCAAAGGAAATCACACACGTACACACACTCCCACACCGAAACACACAAGGTCAGTGTTTGCAGGATTCAAACCCCTACCTAACCAGGTAACAATACCAGAGATATATGCATTAACACGGTGCACTATATGCTTTACTGGGTGTTTTGTTTTCTCCTGCTATATTTCTAGGATGCTGACATCATCAGACTTTCCAATGAGGCATGTACCTCTTTTAATGTTTTTCCCAGTCTCCAAAAAGGGCACTCTTCCCAAAGGAAATCACACACATGCATGCACCCCCAATCAGCAATTAGAGGATTCCAACCCCTACCTAACTATGTTATGATACGACAAAGATACACATTAACACAACACGCTATATGCCTTACTGGGCAGTTTTTTTTCTCCTGCTATATTTGTAGGATGCTGACATCATCAGACTTTCCAAAGAGGAATGTACCTCTTTTAATGTTTTTTCCCAGTCTCCAAAAAGGGCACTCCTCTCAAAGGAAGTTACACATACAGACACCCACCAATTGCAGTTTTCAGACCCCTACCTAACTATGTTATGATATTAGAGAGATACGCATTAACACGGCGCGCTATATGCTTTACTGGGTGTTTTACTTCCTCCTGCTATATTTGTAGGATGCTGACATCATCAGACTTTCCAAAGAGGAATGTACCTCTTTTAATGTGTTTTCCCAGTCTCCAAAAAGGGAACTCCTATGAAAAGAAATCACACACAGTCAGCAATTGCAGGATTCAAACCCCTACCTAATTATGTTATGATACTAAAGAGATACGCATTAACACAACGTGCTCTATGCCTTACTGGGTGGTTTCTTTTCTCCTGCTATATTTGTAGGATGCTGACATCATCAGACTTTCCAAAGAGGAATGCACCACTTTTAATGTGTTTTCCCAGTCTCCAAAAAGGGCACTCATCTCAAAGGAAATCACACACATACCCCCCCCCTCACACACACAGTCAGCAATTGCAAGATTCCAACCCCTACCTAACTATGTTATGATACTAGAGAGATACGCATTAACACAATGCACTATATGCCTTACAGGGTGGTTTCTTTTCTCCTGCTATATTTGTAGGATGCTGACATCATCAGACTGGACATGGTAATGTGTGTACACTTTGTTTTATGCAATCTCAGGAATGAGCCATGTGGGTCAGCAGGTGTCAACAGCTTGAACAGGACCACATAATTCTTAGCTTGTGTGATCTATCTGTGGAAAAATTGACATTCCTTCATATGTCAACACATAGTTATGCACAGATTGTTGGTTTTGTAGATACGAAATGTATCTGGGATGTTGATAAAGGACTATTCAAAGTCTATGTGAGACATGTGTAGCTCTGTTCAGTGATGTATGTCCTGGGTGGCTGCCTTACAAACAGTCTAGCATGTTTGGGAACCATGATCTGCACATGAACATACCACAGTTGGTAGGGTTGTGTGTTTGTCAGCTTCCAATAGCTCTGTTTATGACTTCAACCATGATGGACTCCATGGCCTTGCAGATTAGACTTCATAGGCTTACTGGACTATACTTCCCATGGTGTGTTGTGCACCAACACTTGTGGGGAGTGCCATATGTTGCTGTAACAATTCAACGGTTCCAGATCCTGTGGAGAAGGTGAGGCTCAACAGACTGTTCAGGTGCAGGGTCTGTTTGTTCTGTAGTTCATTCATGACACATATAGGGAAACAATGTAATCCAATTGCTGCCATGCTTTCGGCTTTGGGGGGAGCTGTTCACCCATTCTACATGTGATATCTCCTGGTATGATGATAGGGACTTTCGTCAGTGGGAGGTGGATATGTATATATGTTCTTCTCTGGCAGGATGTCGGCATTGTCAGTCAGGTGCAGTTGGCCCTGACTCAGGACATATATGAGTGTACATTGCTATTTATGACATAGCTGAAGGAGGTGTCATGATTCCATCTGGACTCCTTCGCAGCTACTCTTTACAAAACACTGACAAACCTGAGCACTAATCCCTGTTATACTCTCTTACACACGTAACACCCTACTGATCCTTTGTGATCAGTCTACAGAGTATGTCATCATAATATCCTGGCATGTCCAGGGGTCGGTTTTGTGTGTACTCTCCAGTCCAGCTGGTGAATATTGTGTTTTGACACAATGTCACAACTGCCTCATGTACACAGACAACCCTCTCCTCCTCCCAACAAACTCAGATATATGTGAGAGATGCAACTATATAGACATACAGGAAGCTGAACTCTCTCGACCCATGACTGGCACAGTCTATCAGGTGGTGAAGGTAACCACACACACCACATGCAAGTCTCACATAAACATATAGCGACAGCAATCAAACCACATTATCACACATAAACATATTCGGTGGCTCTAAATAAACTCTGCCTAAGCAGCAGAGACCTCCAAAGCAGACACACAGACAACTGCTACCCCACTACAATACCCATATATCACATAGTTCACAATGTCAGTGTGGCACACAGTCAATGCCCTTCGGGCTAAACAAAACACCTAATACACTAAATAGGTGACACTTATTGTCAGACACACTGATGCCCCACTCACCAGGCCGAACAAGGGGATGGTCACTTTGAGCTGTCTGTCGGGTGCCAGGATCCGCCACATAAAACATGCACTCAGGTCACTCCAAAGCAAGTACAGAAATGGCTCCATCATTGTTCATGCTGGTGCGTAAAACCTCAGACGTTCCTCCCTGGACCACATGACATGATACATAGAGGAACTCTCTGATCATGTAGCCCAGGCCAGTATGACCCTGACCTTGTGTAGCATCTTACACTCACCAAGTATGATGTCACAGTATACAGACAAACTTATCACGTTTAACAGTTGGCTAACATATTGGTGTCATTCAAAGGGGATCCAGTGTCTGTCATCCTGGGGTGCCATGCTCGACATGCCACGTAGCTTCGCTATGGACAGCTTGCACCTGTCACCCTTGGACTTTCGAATACTGGCTAAGGCTCTTGCTACCACCATAGTGCCTTTTTTAAGTGGGGCTCAAAGTACAAACCTCTTCCGTAGACATTACAGAGTAAATGAAACTAAGGGTAATGCTGCTCAACACCAGATGTGTTACCCTCAAATTGCGCCTACTCAGGACTCTCCTCAGTATGGAGAATAGCGATATCTGTGCACTAACAAACACCTGGTTCAGGCTCACAAATGCACACCAACAATACCAGGTTATATTTCATACCATGCTTTCTAACCACAAGACTCAGAACGGCCAATACAAATAGGGGGAGTATCCATATACATCACAGATACACACACCTCCGGGTTAGTCACTGCACGAAGCATTGCAGACCATACCTATGCAACTAACATTGTGCAAAACTGCCTTTCAGTTTGTTGCCTACTACAGACCACCCTTTCAAACTCAGGAACCACACTCGGCTTTCCTGGGAACACTGGAGAATATGAAGGTCTCCCCAAACACCATTATATTGGGTGACTTCAAATACCCAAACATTGACTGGGGATACTACTCAAGCCCCAACACCCTTGCCCAACAGTTGCTACTATTTGTAAACTCATATGCTATGGCACAGCCGGTTACCACACCCACAAGAGGGGAAAACATATTGGACCTGATCATCACCAACATGGGGACTCTATGTTCCACACCAGTGATATACTTCTCATTGGTAAGGTCAGAACATACATTTATCTCACTGGACATCCATAACCCATCCCCACACCCATCCTGGGTAATCTTGGTGAACTTCTCAAAAGCAAACGTCTCACTTCTCCAAACCAAGGTGGTATCCTTCAGAGACCCTGGGACAGTGGTAAATATGGCTCAGACTGCTGAATCCTATATATACACATTCTATGGACACCTAGTGGACTGCATGGATCGTGCTATCCCAAATAACAACAAGACTCACTCCTCCAATGGCAGGGGACCTGTCTGGTAGACCCCGGCCATTAATAATCTATACAATGAAAGGAGGAAGCTACTACATGATAGAGCACAATCCCAGACAGTGAAGGCATCTGTGATCTGTACTTGCAGAGAGCTACGATCACTCATGAATTTATCTAAGGCCCGCTTCTAATGTACAATTGCACCAGACAAGTAGGACAATCACAAGGCCTTCTTCAGTTATGTCAGGAACCTGGGTGGACACTCACTGATATGCTGTGAGTTACTGCATACTGACTAAACATACCCTGAACCCACTGACATTGCCAACATCCTGGCAAACAGGTTCAGTACAGATGTCTCCCCCCCATCCCCCCTAAGGAGCAACTATCCATCCCAACAGAGTATAACTTCCCTGACATCACAAATAAACAGGTGAGTGCTGCCCTCCCCAAAGCAGACAACACAGCATCAATGGGACCAGACGGTGTCCCAGCCTGCGTCTTACACAAGCTTCATGACGGACGTAACCCTCACATTAAGTCACTGTTCAATATCAGAGTTACTACAGAATATGTACCCAAGGAATGGCATACAGCGACAGTGGTCCCGCTTCACAGAGTTGGTGCCACAACAGACCACAGACAATATCGCCCTATAAGCCTAACTAGCCTGTTCTGCAAAGCTATGGAGCGTATTGTCATGGGACTCATACACATAGACATCGGGAATCTACAGACACTGTGTCCTATACATTTCAGCATTGTTGTGGGCAGATCTTGCCTCTTGAACCTGTTCGTATTCTTTAAACAGTTACCAGGTCCATCGACTTAGGGACAGTTGTCCACACAGCCTACCTGGACCTTGCAAAACCCTTCAACACAATACCCCACTCGGCCATTATGCATAGGCTCACCAGCGTCGATATCGACACATATCTCACATGATGGATTGCTACCTGGATCGGGCATAGCACCCACATTGTCAGTACTGCAGGTGCCATGTCTGACTATACACCAGTTACACATGGCATCCCACAAAGCTCAGTCCTGGGACCTCTCTTGTTCAGTATATATTTGTCTGACGTACAGGCTAACACAGGAGGAATATGGCTAACCATGTTTGCAGATGACTGCAAACTGGGTGCCATAATCAACTCTCCAGCTGGCACATGCATATTCAAACAGGGTCTCACAGAGATGGAAGACTGGTGCCTGAGCCATGGCCTACAGCTAAATGCCATTAGTTGCATAGTCATCCCCTTTGGGAATAACAACATGCCCACACATTACCACATAGGTAGTAATCCATTATATATGGTAGGAGTTGTTCGGATTTGGGGACACGACTTGTTCGTACTCTCGCCTTTGACATTCACGTTGCCAAAGTGGTTAGACAGACCTTCTATATAGCCACCTTATCCTATATGGTTTCACATCTAGATCAAGTGAGGTCATTGTGCCCCTATACTCATCATGACCATGCTTGGTTACAATGCCACATTTGGGATGTACCTTACCCGACACCTGCAGCAACTGTAATGGCCACAAACGTTCCTCAACAAGCAGATCTAGGGACTCACATGGATGCCCTGCACAGTTCAGATACAGTAACTCCAGCTCTACTCAGTCACTTACCGCCTACTCAGATGTGATGTGAGCCTGTTATTTACGGAAATATCCAACCCAGAATTAATGGACATGCTCCACCTCAGGATATCTGACTCCCTTGGAGCTACACACTCCAGGGACATATACCTCAGCACAGATGTTAATAGGACATGCTGGAGGGACAGATTCTTATCCCAGAGGCTCCACTCACTCCGGATTGTAATCCTGGTTTTGCATAGGCAGAGCCACCCACTGACCACCTACAGACGACATCTTGACAAGTGGATGGGTGATCCTATGTTTACCCCTGGGATATCTTCTGGGTCCCTGCTAGACAGAGGCACAATAGACTAAATGTAAATGGGCTATCTTGTGTGACCTACTATTCACAGGCACAGTGTAGTAATCTGACAGGGTTGCAAAAGCCAAACACACTCTGGCTAGGCTTGTACATGCCCTAGGGCAGATAGCCTAGTATCGACCTCTGAACCTATGATAATGTTTGGGATGCACACTGTTTTTTGATGATACTGTTTACAGGTTTTTATCGTCTTTGCTTTCCCACTTTCTATCAACAACTTAGGTATCTGCAGAACATATTTCATTATGACAGGGTTACACTATATTATATATGTTTCTGTTGTTATATAACTGTGTGCACAGGGTGGATTGCTGGATAGTGAGAGGTTCCTGGGTTAACACATGCAACTGCCAGATATGTGTGGCCCACTGCTGTACTCAGACATGGCCTAAGTGTGTGAGCATGCCCAGTTCAGGCTTTCCGTGTTTTGTTGCCTGACATTAGTTCATAGGTTCATAGGTTCATAGGTCTCATTTATTAAGTGTGTGAGCATGCCCAGTGTGACCTTTCAGTATGTTGCTGTCTGAGGTCCACTACATTTGTTGATGTGCATGAACATGACCAATATTAACATTTATACTGTGTGTGTTGAAAGTCAGGTTCTATTCTTACTGCAGGACTCACCTTTGTGTCATAACTCGACAGGGATTATGCTGTGCCTACAGGGTTTCCATGAGATACTTTGCATAGACTTATCAACATTTCTTCATACAGGATGACCACTGCAATACTGTCATGGTTTAGTGGTTCAGTGCTATGACTATAGTGCACAGTATCCTGGGTTAAAGGCCCATCACTGCTTTATATTTTCATACTGAGCAGACCAGACTGCTTAAAGGCCAGTAGAGCAAATATGAGCATGTTGGCTTTTGTTCAGCTATGCCCTACTTAGGCCAAGCTTGTCCGACATTACTCAATATTAACCAACATTGCTGGACGTTGCCCAATATTACTCAACATTGACCACAGTTGTGCTAGTTGGTGTGTGTGATTTTGTTTACATATACTACATGGTGGTAAATTCTGTTTAGCACTGCTTTATATTGCTTAACACATGGCAATAATGCCTCAGGTGGTGCTGCAGGGCTGCCTATGTTGGATGCACATACTACACTCCCTATACATGTTTGAAAACAGGTAGTGTCAACTTAGGCATCCCTTTTACTATATGTGCGAGTCAGAGAAAGGTAACATTTCCAAAGTTCCTAGTGAGCCAGTGTAAGTGATATGCGTTGCCTCTTTGCCAAGGCCAAAACATACTGGGCATGCCTCCTTCTGCCTACTGGGGCAGGCTCAGGTTGTTCCTCTTCCGAGTCACACTCTGCCTGTGATGGCCTTGGCAATGGTGGGGGGCTGTTTGGCCCAGGCCTATGCTGGTCCTGCTGCAGCTGTTTTCACAGGATCATATTATGTAGCATAGCACATACCATGACAATTTGGGTACATGTAGCTGCTGACTACTGCAAGGCTCCACTGGATGTGTCCAGGCATCGGAACCATGACTTGAGCAGCCCAAACACATGCTCAATTACATTTCCGGTTTGTGCATGTGCCTCATTGTGGCATTCCTGTTCAGGTGTATGTGCGTTTCTGATGGGTGTCATCAGCCATGGCTCCAGTGCATAGCCAGCATCCCCCACTAGGTGACCATGTGGGATGTCCCCGTTGGTAAATGTCTGGTACAGCTGCGTCAGATGCCAGATATGGGAATCATGGTAGCTTCCAGGGCAGCCAGCACACACATTCAGTATTATGCCCTGTGCATCACAAATGACCTGGCAGTTGATGGAGGGGAAGCCCTTGCGGTTGAAGTAGACCCTACCCCGCTCACCAGCTGGTGCTTTGATGGGTATGTGCGTGCAGTCTATTACACCCACTACCTCAGGGTATTCCGCTATTTGCTAGAAGAGACGCATATTGCTGGCCAATACCTCATGGGAATTAGGGAAATATACATGATCACCAACATGTGCTGACATGGCATCCAGGAACTGGTACAGTACCCTGGATGCTGATGCCTGTGATATCCCCATCATATCACCAGTTGGTCTTTGGAAGGCACCTGTTGCTAATATTCTTAGGCCGACACATACCTTGGTTTCCATTGGGATGTGTTCTCCTCTGTTGGTTCTCTGTGTGAGGCGTGGCCTGCACAGCTCAACAATTTGCTGCAAGAGGTCTCTGTCCAGTCTATAGTGCTCCACTATCTCCAGCTCATGTAGCCCCTGGTAGGTTACCCTGGGCCTGTACACTCTTCTCCATCTCCTCACTGTGGGTTGTCCAGCAGCATTCACATTGTCACCACCCTCAGCATGTTGCATATGTTGCCTTATAATAGCAATGGCAGCCCCTAACATTTCTTTTGTCTCAGTAAAGCTTTTTCAGTTTTCACTTCTATTAGATTACTGCAGTGTTGCAGTGTCTCTTGAGAGAAACATAATGAACTGTTGTTTGCAGAGTTTTAAGTGCTGGGCTGGGCTGGGCTAGTGTACTGCCTATGTAATTGCCTGATTCTGATTGTTTTCACCTGATAGCTCTGCTAGTACTCCCTGGTAGCTTCCTACTATTTGTTGTGCTTCCTTTTTCCTTTCTGTTTCCTCGGGGATGCAGCGCCGCGCACACAAGTGCAAACACGCGCACACCAGCTCACACGCGTGCACACATGCTTACACGGACTAAAATGTACTTATTCTTGTTAAAACATGCGCACACCAGCACAAACACGCTTACAACTCTTTAAACAGCCTTATACATGCTTACTCCAGCTTAAACGCATGCACTCACGCTTACACGCGCGCACACAGTCTTACTCGGGTTTACAGGCATGCACACGCTCACATACCCGCTCAGCAAGAAACTTTAGTGTTATCCACAGCATACACCTTCAATTTCTTGCCTTTACCTAGCCTACCTGTTGACACACCTCTTTCAATGATGTGTACATGACAGCTGACACATGCCACTCTGCTCCAATGAGCTTCGCTTCTTTCATACATACCCCCGTCATGATGTCACCTATCTTCTACTCTGTTACTCCCCTTATCCTACTCCTACACTCCACTGACTCTGCTCATTTGCTATGTAAACTTGCAATTCACTATCCTAACCCTCATTTACATAGGATTGCCTACTAATGCTTGGTTACATCTCTTAGACTGAGCTTCCCCCCTTAGCAACCTCTACTCGGTGGCCATGTTGTCTTCTGCCTGCCATTTACTTGCATTGTAAATTCATATTAGCATTTTGTGGATCTTCATTATTGATTTTCTGGTTTTTAGAGCACTGCACGTTTGCGTGGCGCTGCGCTACGCTTAAACCCCAGAGATTGGAATGAAAAAAAAAGTTATTTATTTTTTTTTATTTTGCATCACTTAACGTTGCCAATGGCCATATTTTTGGCCATTGGCATGCTTCCTCATGTAAATGCATCCTTTTTTTGGAGCTGTCACGGCTCCACTTTGCTATTTGCAGAACCGTACTCAGTTGTCAACTGAGTACATTTCTGCAAATAACACTACTCCTACTTGGACAGGTTCGGGTTTCCTGGATCATAAATTTACCTCATTTGCATAGCTTTTGCCTGCAATTGAGGTAATTTACATATCCAAGCCCTGTCCGTGTAGGACTCGTTTTAGGAGCTCTGTTGCCCGCCCCTAACGGCTATTCCTGGGTCGCTTGGCGGACATGTTGGCTGCATGGAGTCTTACTCTACTCTTAGACTCCGTGAAAGCCTTTGTGTATCCGGCCCATAGATATTTATAGAGACAGATTAGATTAGATAGATAGATAGATAGATAGATAGATAGATAGATAGATAGATAGATAGATAGATAGATAAATGTATTATATATAAATATGACATGTATATATAAAGAAATAGAGCTATAAATATAGCTATAGATATATATAAAATTATACAGAATGGGTACTCACAACAGTTTGGAGAGAAAGGTATATCAGAAATGACCAGAACATACCATTACAGTGTACAAGAACAAAGGGGACATTCACAGCTATGTCTGTGTAATGGTACCAACCACCTGTTGCAATGTATGAAAATGTTGGGAAGGGTGAATAATATAAAACTATGCAGAACAGTAGAAAGCAAGATGTGAGATGGGCAGTTCGGATTCAGATCAGGATGCATCACAACCAACCTGATGTTTCCAGTGAGACAGATAGTTGAAATGAAGCTAGAGATGAGGAAAGAGTTGAAATGAGTACTCTGAGACTTGGAGAAAGCAAACACCAATCTTCCAGAAAAATTGAATTGTACATTCATCTTATGTTTCCAAGTCCCTGATACATGGATAGAATAACTGCAAAATATGTACAAGGACCCAGTGACACAAACATGAACAGGTTTCCGATCCACAGAGTGATTCTCTGTGTAATTTGATGTACATCAAGGTTAGCCAGTGTTGATCACAGACCTGCTCTGTTCATAAATTCATTCAGCGAACTACCCAAAACGAATAAATGGGGATACTTGGTATTAACATAGCTAGGCTTGTAAAGGCTCTAGGGCCGCTAACCTAGTAAGGTCATATGAACCTATGAGCCTATGAACATCAGGCTTCAACTCTGAGCCCAATGCTGCTCATAGTGGTGGTGGGCTACATTACTAAACAGGTCAGAAGGACAGATCAACAAAAAGGCTGTATGCAGATGATATGGCATTACAAACAGACATTGCACAAGAACTTTGGCAACTGATAGGGGAATGGAATGCAAAACTGAAGGCACATGGGATGAAACTCAGTACAGACAAAACAGCTGTCATGACAGCAAATGATAGAAGTCAGAAGAAGCTGAAAATTGAGAGAGAAGGGAAAGCATTGTAAGTAGTTGACAGCTTCAAGAATCTGGGATAGATGGTTGAGGAAAAGGGAAGTCTGAATGAGGAGGTCAAAGCAAGAATCAGAGGGGATGAAGTCAACTGGCACAGAGTGTCAGGGCAGTGTATGTTAGAAAAATGCCAAAGAAGCTGAAAAGTTAGGTGTACAAAATAGTTTTGTGACCAGTACTACTGTATGGTACAGAAACCTGGGCAGTGAAGGCAGAGAAGGTGGAAGAGGCCTACTAGGTGTGGGAAGTGAGCAGCAGTGATGAGTAGGCATATGTGGGTATCTACTGAGTGTGAGTCCCCTATACCACATGTCCACGATGTTGCATGTGTGGCATATGCACTCCCGTAGGTCATCAAGCAGAAAAGTTACTATCCCAAAAAGTTCAGCTATGTCTGTGTTGGTGTCTGCCTGATCTTGTATTATGGTCCTGCACAAATGCTGAGCAGCAGTCCAGGAAATTCTCAACTTGAGAAGTGGATGGTACTGATGGCATTCACAGTCACCAGCATACTAGCCACTGATGTCATCCATATGTTCTGTGGAGCTTTTGGCAACCAAAAAGGTCTGGATAACTGGTGATGATTCCACTCTTCGGCAGATGTGTCTGCATCTTGTGTCCATGAGTGTTATCTTTGGTTTGTGGGGTTGGTTGCATGGGCTCAGAAGCTTGACCATGGAATGGGGTTGAGGTGTGTCCTCATCTTGCTGAAGTCTACCTCTAAGACCTTGATCCTTGACAGTATCAGGATGTGGCTGCCATCATTATCAGAACTAGCAACCTCCCCAACTTTTGATAGGCCAATATCCCTAGAAGAAGCCCCTGATGATACAATACCTGTGAAAATACAGGCAAACTACTCACATTAAGTCATGATAACCTGAAAGTCATAAAAATATTCCCGTGAGATGTAGCATCTGATCCTATAGACATTGCCAACATACTGGCTGACAGGTTCAGTGCAAACTTCTCCCCCTCCCAAAGGAGAGATATCTATACCAAATGAGTGCAGCCCCAAACATCTCCAGCGCCCAAGTGAGAACTGCTCTCTCCAAAGCAAAAAACACAGCATCCATGGGACCCGATGGTGTCCCCGGCTGTGTGCTCCACGAACTCAATGAGGAATTAAACCCACAGCTAGGACAGCTGTTTAATCAAAGTCTTACCTCTGGATCATTACCCAGGGTGGCGCACTGCAACTGTGGTCCCACTTCACAAAGGCGGTGCCTCCACAGACCCTGGAAATTACCGGCCCATTAGCTTGACAAGCCTTATCTGCAAAGCCATGGAGAGGATCATAATGGACCTCATAAATAAAGACATAGGAATTTGCAGACTTTGGATCCAACCCAGTTTGGCTTTGTCAAAGGCAGATCATGCCTTTTAAACTTGGTTGACTTTTTGAAACAGTCACCAAAGCCATTGATGAGGAAAGGCAGTCCATACAGCCTACCTCGATCTGGCTTAGGCCTTGATACAATACCCACCGGGTATCATTGAAAAACTCATCAGCTTAAATGTTAACCCATACATCACAAGATGGGTTGCAAACTGGCTGAGTGACAGAACCCACAGGGTCAGAGTTGCTGGCGCCATGTCAGACTCAAAGCCCGTCACAACTGGTGTCCCACAGGGCTCAGTCCTGGGCCACTCTTGTTTGGCATCTACTTTTCCGAAGTACAAGCAAACACAGGAGGTTATGGCTGACAAAGTTTGCAGATGACTGCAAACTGGCCATAGTAGAAAACACATCTGACACAGATATCCTTCAGAAGGGTCTCACAGAAACAGATAACTGGTGCCAGAGCCACAGCCTAAAGTTAAATGCCAAAAAATGCATAGTCATACCCTTCGGGAAAAACTAGGTTACCCTAGCTACCAAATAGGTGGCAATCCACTGAGCACAGAAGAAGTTATCAGGGACCTGGGGACCCAGGTTGATAGTAGTCTGTCATTCGACACCCATGTAGCTAAAGTAGTTAGGAAGTCCTTCTACATTGCCCACCTTATCATGAAGGGATTCTCATCTAGATCAAGGGAGGTCATAGTCTCCCTTTACTCATCACTCATCAGACCAATGATTGAGTACAATGCCCCATTCGGAATGTATCTGACCCGACACTTGCAGCAGCTGGAGAGGCCACAAAGTTCCTCACCAAAAGGATAAAGGGTCTCAAAAATCTGTCCTATGCTGCCCGACTGAAAGAACTCCAGCTCTATTCAGTCGCACTGCTGCTCAGAGGCGACCTTTGCCTAACATACAAGGCCATGTCAAACCCAGATTTGATGAATATGCTTCACCTCAAAAATCTAGATCCATCAGAGCCACAAGGCGGAGACTTAAACCTCGACACGGCTATTAATAGGACGTGCTGGAGGGATAGATTCATCACCCAAAGACTCCCTATGCTGTGGAACAAAATCCCGGTACATGTGAGGCAGAGCACCTCGCTGGCCTTGTTCAAGAGAAATCTTGACCAATGGATGGGAGATCGCAGATATACCCCAGGAATTACCTCAGTGTCACTACTCGACAGAGGCACAGCAAAATAATGGGTATAGTTCCCCATACTAAAGGGGTGGCGTAAGCCACAAAACAATGGGCTAGGCTTATAAATGCCCTCGGGCAGATATCCTAGTATGAACCTATGAACCTATGAACCTATGTAACACAGCTACACAATCAGTAGGGCTGAGGTGATGATGCCATGTGCTATTGAAGTATGCTCTTATCCACATGTAAATCTGCTTTTGGGAGGTGCCATGTCTGTCCTTTGGAAGAGATATTAAACTGAGGTCCCATTTCCCTGAGTTGGTGTTAACTCATAGGTTCATAGGTTCATAGGTTCATACTAGGCTATCTGCCCGAGGGCATTTACAAGCCTAGCCCATCGTTTTGTGGCTTAGGCCACCCCTTTAGTATGGGGAACTATACCCATTATTTTTCTGTGCCTCTGTCGAGCAGTGACACTGAGGTAATCCCTGGGGTATATCTGCGATCTCCCATCCATTGGTCAAGATTTCTCTTGAACAAGGCCAGCGAGGTGCTCTGCCTCACATGTACCGGGATTTTGTTCCACAGCATAGGGAGTCTTTGGGTGATGAATCTATCCCTCCAGCACGTCCTATTAATAGCCGTGTCAAGGTTTAAGTCTCCCGCCCTTGGGGCTCTGATGGATCTAGATTTTTTGAGGTGAAGCATATTCATCAAATCTGGGTTTGACATGGCCTTGTATGTTAGGCAAAGGTCACCTCTGAGCAGCGTGGCGACTGAATAGAGCTGGAGTTCTTTCAGTCGGGCAGCATAGGACAGATTTTGAGACCCTTTATCCTTTTGGTGAGGAACTTTTGTGGCCTCTCCAGCTGCTGCAAGTGTCGGGTCAGATACATTCCGAATGGGGCATTGTACTCAATCATTGGTCTGATGAGTGATGAGTAAAGGGAGACTATGACCTCCCTTGATCTAGATGAGAATCCCTTCATGATAAGGTGGGCAATGTAGAAGGTCTTCCTAACTACTTTAGCTACATGGGTGTCGAATGACAGACTACTATCAACCTGGGTCCCCAGGTCCCTGATAACTTCTTCTGTGCTCAGTGGATTGCCACCTATTTGGTAGCTAGGGTAACCTTGTTTTTCCCGAAGGGTATGACTATGCATTTTTGGCATTTAACTTTAGGCCGTGGCTCTGGCACCAGTTATCCATTTCTGTGAGACCCTTCTGAAGGATATCTGTGTCAGATGTGTTTTCTACTATGGCGCCCAGTTTGCAGTCATCTGCAAACTTTGTCAGCCATAACCCTCCTGTGTTTGCTTGTACTTTGGAAAAGTAGATGCCAAACAAGAGTGGGCCCAGGACTGAGCCCTGTGGGACACCACTTGTGACAGGCTTTGAGTCTGACATGGCGCCAGCAGCTCTGACCCTGTGGGTTCTGTCACTCAGCCAGTTTGCAACCCATCTTGTGATGTATGGGTTGACATTTAAGCTGATGAGTTTTTCAATGATACCGAATGGGGTATTGTATCGAAGGCCTTAGCCAGATCGAGGTAGGCTGTATGGACTGCCTTTCCTCATCAATGGCTTTGGTGACTGTTTCAAAAAGTCAACCAAGTTTAAAAGGCATGATCTGCCTTTGACAAAGCCAAACTGGGTTGGATCCAAAGTCTGCAAATTCCCTATGTCTTTATTTATGAGGTCCATTATGATCCTCTCCATGGCTTTGCAGATAAGGCTTGTCAAGCTAATGGGCCGGTAATTTCCAGGGTCGGTGGAGGCACCGCCTTTGTGAAGTGGTACCACAGTTGCAGTGCGCCACTCCTGGGCGTATCCAGAGGTAAGACTTTGATTAAACAGCTGTCCTAGCTGTGGGTTTAATTCCTCATTGAGTTCATGGAGCACACAGCCGGGGACACCATCAGGTCCCATGGATGCTGTGTTTTTGCTTTGGAGAGAGCAGTTCTCACTTGGGCTGGAGATGTTTGGGGGCTGCAATCGTTTGGTATAGATATCTCTCCTTTGGGGAGGGGAGAAGTTTGCACTGAACCTGTCAGCCAGTATGTTGGCAATGTCTGTAGGATCAGTAATCTTCACATCATTTTGAACTAGCTCTGAGCATATCTGGGAGTTTCCTCCCAGGTTTCTAACATAGCTAAAGAAGGCCTTATGATTGTCTTTTGAGTCTTTAGCTATTTTTCTCTCGAAATTTGCTTTGGATGATTTTATGAGAGCTCTTAGTTTTTACTTATAGTGATCAAGGGTGTCTTACCTTTTAAGGATTTTGCTCTATCTTGTAGTAGCTTCCTCCTTTTGTTGTAGAGTTTGTTTATGGCTGGGGTCCACCAGACTGGATGCTTGCCTTTGGTACAAAGAGTCTTTGTTTTGCTTGGGATTGCCTTATCCATGCAGTCCTGCAGGTGCTGGTAGAAGGCATTTGTAAGTGATTCAGCGGCTTGAGTACTGTTTTCCGCTCGGGGCCTTAAAGGAGACCACACTAGTCTTTAGAAGTGTGAAGTCGGCTTTTGAGAAGTTCTTTACTGTGGTCTTTTTATTTCAGGTGGGGTGGGATGAGGACCTCCAGCGAGATTAGTTTGTGGTCTGATCTCACCAGTGAGGGTACACCTCGGTGTTGAACATTGTGCTCCCATGTTCGTGATGATGAGATCAAGTATGTTATCTCCTCTTGTGGGGATGGTGACTAGTTGTTCCATGGCATTTGAGTTTATGAATTCCAGGAACTTTTGGGCTAGGGTGTTTGGGCTTGAGTAGTGTTCCCAGTCTATATTAGGGTAATTGAAGTCACCTAGTATGATGGTGTTTGGTGATACATTTATCCCTCTAGTGTTTTCAGGAAGGCCATGTGAGGTTCCTGAGTTTGTGAGGGTGGCCTGTAACATGCTACAATTTGCAGAGCAGTCTTGCCTATGGTTAATTGCACCTGGATGGTCTCCGATGCATCGTGCGTTGCCACCAGTCTTGAGGTGTGGGTGTCCTTGATGAATATGGATACCCCCTCCTTTCTTGGTATTGTCCAGATTTTGGGGCGGAACGCATGATATGAGGTAAAACCTGATAGCGGGGGTGCTCTCAGGAGCCTTGAACCAGGTTTCTGTCACAGCACAGACATTGATGTTCTCCATACTGAGAAGGGCCTCGAGTCGTGCATTTTGAGATTTAGACTTCTGGCATTGAGCAGCATTACCCTTAGTTTTTTCCTTTTTGTGTTCTAGGGTGGTAGGTTTAGAATTTGAGCCTTGCCTAAAAAGGCACTATGGGGTGGCAAGAGCCTTTGCCAATATCCGGAATCCCAAGGGTGACAGGTGCAAGCCGTCCCTTGTGAAGCAGCGTGGCTTGTCCAGCATGTCATCCCAGGCAGACAGACACTGGATCCCCTTTGAATGACACCAGTGTTTAAGCCAATTG